>NW_011494846.1:4184755-4253183 GCF_000754665.1 Bison bison bison
AGCGCCAGTAAACAAACCTCCAGGCGGGGTGACAATCTTTTCTTTGGTGCCTGCTTCCTCACACCCCCATCTCTGTTTCTCCATCCTGGTGCTTGCTCTCATTTCTTTATTTTTTTCTGTATTTTTAAAACTTTTAATTTTATATTGGAGTATAGCCGATGAACAATGCTGTGAGAGTTTCAGGTGGAGAGCAAAGGGACTCAGCCACACCTACACCCGTATCCATTCTTCCCTAAGCTCCCCTCCCATCCAGGCTGGCACAGAACACTGAGCAGAGTTCCCTGTCTTGCACCTTTTTTAGAATGCAGAGCTGTATGCCGGTCTGGGCTCCTACAATGCTTTGTCATGCAGCAGAGCAAAATCCTTTGTTATCAGAGCAAGAGACAGAATGACTGGGAGTTGGCCCCCTCAAGCAGCGGCCTGTGCAGTGAGCACAGCTACGTCCATTTGATAGAGGGAGTGATATTTCACCACTACTTTTGCAAACTTCTGTGAGATTATAATGTGTTAGTGCCATTTTGCAATGCAAGCTGCACAAAGATGTTCCTGAATCTATTACCTCTTGTCGCCTTCTGTCCTAAACAAAACCTCAAGTTATTTCTTTTTCATTAATTTTTTTCTTGGAGTATAGCTGCTTTACAATGTCGTGCCAGTATCTGCTGTACGGCAAAGTGAATCAGCTATACGGTATACATATAAACCCCAACTTATTATGTCTCAAAAGAAACATACAAGTACAAACCATGTTTCTTTCTTCTGAACCTGAAATAATGATTATGCTGTTTACACAAGCTATAAAAATAATAGCTAGAGCCATTAATATTTCTTCAGTGCATACTATGTGTCAGGCTTGTTCTAAGCACATTCCGGGCATTTAATCCCCAACAACTCAATGAAGCAGATACTGTTATTGTCCTCATTATACAGATGAGAAAAATGAAGCACACAGAGGTACATTCACTCACCCAGGATACATATGTGTCTAGTAAGTGGAGGAGAGGCAGGAATGAACCCAGGCAGTCCTGCTCAAGTACACACCCCTAAAAGGGCAAACTCCACTCCCTCTCATGCTGGGGAAGACAGACGTCTCTGGCTTATCAGGGGCATCCTTGGGTAGCACGTCCCAAAGAACCAGTCCACTTTCCAATGCAGGGGACGTGGGTTCGATCCCTGGCCAGGGGAACTAAGATGCTACATGCTACAACTAAGACCAATGCAAACAAATAAATAATTAAAAAAAAATAAAAAGCAAATCCTTCATCTGCGCCTTTGCTGTATCTTCCAGGTGGAAAACCTTCACCTCCTTGTCCACTGGGCCAGCTCCTACACACCTTGTACCCCTCCGCTCTCCTTCAGCCTTCACCACATCCCTGGGCACGCTACAGGCACTCAAGCCAACGAATGAGATTTCAGGATGGCAGTTACTCTATAACTGTTACTTTTGGGGGGAAGTTATTGTTTTTGTTGTTTAGTTGCTAAGTCGTGTCCAACTCTTTTGGAATCCCACGGACTGTAGCCCACCAGGTTCCTCTGTCCATGGGATTTCCCAGGCAAGAATACTGGAGTGGGTTGCCATTTCCTTCTTCAGGGGATTTTCCCAATCCAGGGATTGAACCTGCATCTCCTGCATTGGCAGGTGGATTCTTTTACCACTGAGCCACCAAGAGAAGACAAGTATTAGCCTTATGAAGGGATTTGAAGTAGATTTTCTCTTTAGAATAAGCTCCTAGAGTTAGATCTAAGATATGATTTGATTTATAAAACTGTGACTTGCATTGACCTAAGAGAAATTACATTATACAATGATATTCTGAGCGTTTGTATGGACAATGTTGGAGCCCGGCTGCCTCGTCCTGTTTCACTTAAATAAACCTCATGCATCTCAACAGAGGCAGGCTGATGTTTTTCTTTAACCCAGTTCAGTAAAGCTACACACTCTGAATCACCTGTGATCAGAGCCATCTGACCCCTGATAAGGGGACCAGTTGCCCAGACACACAGGAAGCTGGTGGGACGTTGGGGTTTACCGTGGGAATCACACAGGCCCCTTACTTGTTAATGTTGCTGCCTTCTTTCAGGCGCTCTCCTGCAGCTCCAGTTTTAGACACTCTCTCGCTGCCCGCCAGGTCCACCAAGCTCACCTTGCTCACCTTCTCCCCTGAGTTCTAGTTGTGGGAGACGAGAGAGAAACAACAGACACACGTGAGTGCAGAAACCACACAGACACCTGCGTAGATGTCAGCACCACCACTGAAGCCATCTTGCTTTAAGGAGGCAAACTTGAGAAGATCTTAAATGGTAAGAAGAGTTCTTTGGACTAGCAGCTTTAGGGTAAAAATTAAAGTTGGTGTGGCAGCCTGGGATTCTGTTCTGTAGCTGGATAGCAAGTGCATTGGCCTTTTCAGAATATATTCAGAAAGCTTTTATGCGTCTATGAGTACA
The DNA here is from genome assembly GCF_000754665.1 of Bison bison bison. Lineage (NCBI taxonomy): Eukaryota > Metazoa > Chordata > Mammalia > Artiodactyla > Bovidae > Bison > Bison bison. Next base: position 4,187,198 of record NW_011494846.1, read on the forward strand.
TTCCAAGACGTGAGGATTCCTGCACATTCAGGTCAAATATCTCACTTTTTTTTTTAAAGGCTATCTTTAGGCTGAATGTCGTGGTTTCCTCTTTCATATTCTTTAATGACTGTGAGGTAAACCCAGCTGTTTCTAGGGGAATTTCACTATGGAAAGATACATATTAAAGTGGTATGGTGAAAGCATCATGTCTTTAGAGAGTTTATACAAGGATTCCAGATTTTTAACCTTATATATAAAGTTGTTGCTTTGTTTAGTCGCTGAGTCTGATCCTTTTGCAACCCCATGGACTACAGCCCACCAGGCTCCTCTGTCCATGGGATTTCCCAGGCAAGAATACTCGAGTGGGTTGCCATTTCTTTCTCCAGGACCTCCTCGACCCAGGGATCGAACCCACATCTCCTGCATTGGCAGGTGGGTTCCTTACCAAAGAGCCATCAGGGAAGCCCTACATATATAAAGTAAGACCTAACAAATTACATGATGTAAGCAGAGTAGCTGCTCTAGTAACCAGAAGAGCTGGCTTAACGTTCTTGGGAACCGAATCCAGCCACGGAGCAGTTCACCCAGGCAGATACTGTGAGTCCCTTCACCGTCACCCAAAGTTCTACCCGATGGCTCACCCCAGACTGCAGGTCGTACAGCGTCTGCGTGATGACGATGTTGAACACTGCATGGGAGCGGCTGCTTTCTTCATTCATGTTGGTCGCAGCTACCGTCCGAGACTTGTTTCCCTCAGACATCAGTGACTCAATGTCCTAGAGGCAGGCACAAGAAAAATATTATGAGCGAAAAGCCCCTCAGAACAGCGTCCTGCCCACCCGTGGATGTACTCATCATGATGCATTCCATCACGACCCTTGCATGTAAACCTCCCACCTCTCTTCCACAGAGCCCAGCTCAAACTCCCACTCCCTCAGCGCTTTCTAGTGGATGAAATGTTTCACCCATTCCTTCCAAACCGCAACTGTCTTCTTCTCTGTTGAGTACCTATTTTTCCCTCTGCAAGTTCCTAAGGAGAAAAGAGCTAACATTTACTGTGCTCAGATACTCAATAGCAATGATGACTTTATTTTATTCTGACTCTCTCGCACAGCTCTCTCCTGTATGATTAGTAACCTCCCTTCTCCAACAAGGGGCTTCCCTGGTGGTTCAGATGGTAAAGAATCTGCCTGCAATGCAGGAGTCTTGGGTTCAGTCCCTGGGTTGGGAAGATCCCTTAGAGAAGGGAATGGCAACCCACTCCAGTATTCTTGCCTGGAGAATCTCATGATCAGAGGAGGCTGGCGGGCTACAGTCCATGGGGCTGCAAACAGCTGGACATGACTGCATGACTAACATTTTCACTCAGTGAATTTCCAATGCCATGGCTCTCCCGGGACAGGGAATTTTCCTTATTCAACTCTATACAACTTGCTTGAGAACACCCAGAACCTAGGACTCTTAAACAATGTTTGACGAATGTTACAAAAGAAGTATTTACCTGATTATACACACAGGACACTGAAGTTCATGGAAGTCAAATAACTCTTCCCACATCTAATAAGAGGCGGTTGTTTGCTTTTTGGTTGCTAAGTCATGCCTGACTCTTTTGCGATCCTATGGACTGTAGCCCACCAGGCTCCTCAGTCCATACGATTTCCCAGGTAAGAATACTGGAGTGGGTTGCCATTTCCTTCTCCAGGGGATCTTCCTGACCCAGGGATGGAACCCACATCTTCTGCTTGGCAGGCGAATCCTTTACCACTGAGCCACTTGGAGAGCCCAATAAGTGGCAGAACTGGATACAAATCACGGATGTTCCAGCTCTTACTAATAAGTGACAGGAGGAAACGGTCACTGCCCCCGGTGACGCTGAGCCAGGCACCTAAGCAAAGGGCTGACTTCGCACTTTCCCGCCAGAGGCGTCTTTGTTGATTTCTGGATCTCACTGATGACGGAGTGATAACTGCCCTTTATTTCTGATTTAAGCAGTACTAAAACTATCTACATTTAAACGGCTGAAGAGAGTTACCTCGTAGATTAATTTTAGTTCTACTGAGTCTGAAGTGATGTAGGGACAAATAACACAGAGATGGCGCTTCTAAGTAGATGGATGTGTTTACTCATTTATTTATCGGCATTCTTTGGTAACAGATAGTGCTTTCTTTTATGGGATTCCCAAAGCAATGACAATAAAAATACAGACAAAATATCAAGCCAGTATGTGAGAAAGCACAGAAGTCAAGAAGTAGGAAAAAGAAACAGATCAGTCAACAGAGGGAGATCAATTCAGAAAAACAGAAGAATCAGAAGAGTGAAAAGTAATGCAAACTACGATTGGAGACACTGTCAAAGAGAAAGGGTTGAAATAACTACCAAATAGTGTTTACATCTGTCCAGAAGGACATCACTGGCAACCTCACGGAGAAGAGTTTCAATAGAGTGTTATTCATGAAAATATTCAGCAACCTCAGGATGCTGGGCCTCCTGACAACGCTGCAAACCCTTCAAAACCAAGCGGCTTGAAGAGACTGTGATTAAAAGCCTTTATTTTCTGTTTGGGGTGGTTGATACTGGGTTTCTGAGACCATGAATTGTAATAATATGCTATAAAGCATTCACATAAAAATATATTGAACATGATCTATACACTTCAATTTACTGTCAGCATTTAATGTCTTTTTTTTTTTTTAATGACACTTACCTCAAAACTAGTGACAGCCAGTTGGGATAAACCATCTACATATGGTCCCAAAACTTTATGCTCTCGAACTTTAAGAGACTGTCTACTCCTTCAAGAGAAAGGAAAAAGGAATGAATGAATCATACCCAACCTGGAGCTTTTCTCTCTAAAAAAAAGTACTTGCAAAAGTACTCAGAAATTAAGATTGCAATTTCAAAAGAATTTTTCTTTTAATGATCAAAAACTATTCTAAAAGCTACTTTACTTGGATTAGCAAAACAGCATGCCTTATGAGGAGTGTCTTTTATACTCTGATTTCTATCTAAAGTAACATACTATTTTAAAAATTCTCTCTCTACTCCCAAACTAAACAACCAGCACACAGAATACTAGGTTAGGCTAACTTGTTTTAGTAGATGAACTTTAATTGCACATGGAATGGGGATAGGGGAGCGAAGCAAAGAACAAACGGAAATGAATTTAACCTTCAGGCTGTTTTATAAGTAAGCATATTCTCAATAAGTAATGTCTCACAGTTTTAAGCAAGAATTGAACAATATTAAAATGTTTTACTTTTAAGTTACCCTTTCATATTAGGAGCATTGATTTATGCTGATCTGTGCTGACCATTTTAATCAAAAAATGATGTTACAGGATAGCAGTTGTTTGTAGTTACTGATATTTATCCTATATTGAGAACTGGCTCTGCTGGTCAAGATTTAGGACTCTTGAATTTTTAAATGGCAAACCTGGTTTGGGACCCACTTGAAGAGCTTATCAATAGACAACTGAGATGAAAAGTAAGACTATATAATATATTTTATGGCCATATTGCATTATGTCACATATTTCATGGCATCAGACACTGATCACTTTTTCAAATCAAGAGTCAATGCCTAGCGTCACTCAAGTGTGGAAAGAAGAAACTAACAATGAGCACATCCCTAAATCTAGACCTTGCTCCCTAAAAATTTCTCAATCTTAATCTCACAACTCCATAAAGCAGGTTTTACTAACTTTATTTTAAGCTTGAAGAATGCAATATGACAATGAGCAATTCTGTTGTACTCAAAACAAGGGCAGACCAAGTGCACAATTTCAAGAGAGCCGCCTAGCTGCCCATGCCTCCAGAACCTGGCTCACTCTGTTTGCATAATCAGAGATTATCGCTATTCGTGGGCAAGAAAAAGTAAATCAAGCACAATATTAAGTCCTTCTGATGGTGTCTAACATTTGGGATTCTTGTACACCACTAGGGGGAGTGTAAATTGGTACAACTATTTTGGGGAACAGTTTTGCAAAACCAAGGCTGAAGGTTCCACAGCTTGTGACCCACAATTCCACTCCTGGATGCATTCCCTAGAAACTCCTGCATTTGCACACCAGGAGGAATGTACAGGAATGCTCAGAGAAGGACAGTCGTGGTAAAAAATGGAAACCGCAGGAACAAAAGGAGATAGAATAAATAAATGATGGTATCTCATACAATGGAATATCAAAGAGAAGTAAAAATTAATGAATTACTACTTCATACATCAGAACAAACAAATCATTGAGGGGGAAAGTAGCAAGTCATCAAAGGACACATGTATTATGAAGCCATGTACAGGTAAAAACTGTGCAAAATTATGCATAGACTCTTAAAGAGAAGGAAGATAATGAGCAACATAAAAACATTCCATTTATTAAGCCAAATGGTGAGCAGAACAGTCATTGATTTTTATTATTCTTTATATCTTACATGTATTATAAATGTTCTTTCATATGCACTACACAGTTATTAGCTAAAAGTAAAAACATTTCTGATGACTGGGTCACTTCCTTGCCATCCATAGTTTTTATCTTATACCTCTGATTATACCCCTGATTATACAGCTGCTGAATGCATTTTTAAAATACTTTTAATAACATGAGAAAGTATTTACCATATTATATAAAAAATTCAGGCTACTGAATTGTATTCAGAGAAGAACCTCAACACACACACTACATACCTACTCCATAGATCTGAGACACCAAAATGTATCATAAAGTGTTAACAGCAGTTATTTTTGAGTGATGGGATTATAGGCCATTTTTATTTCTTCTTACACTTTACCTACTTTCTAAATTTTTATATATGTTATTCTTAAATCAATAAAGATTTTAATTAAAAGGTAAATGGCCCTTTCCTGCCTCTATGAATCAAACTCACCTAGCTTTTAAAAAATACAGATGCCTGGGTTTCCTCCTGGGTCTACTGAATCATCAGCCCTAAGGGAGGGGCTCAGGCCAGTGTTGCATTAAAAAGCCTCCGAGTGATTCCAATGTACATTCCCAGAAGAGAATGGCTTGTCTAGGCCAGGTCGCTCAAAACCTTCGACCGCTTTACCTCCAATTAGAGCAGATGGAAAGACCACTGTGTCATTCTTAACTCAACAAATAAATATGACTAAACCATAGTGGCAAAAATACCAAAACAGTAACAACAGTCGTCTAAATGGCATAGGTAAGCAACTTTATACATGAGTGTAGGATAAACTATGAATCCTGGGTATACCAACAGGCTTTAAGAAGCTGATGATCTCTCAGTAAACGAACTGAAATGGGAGTGGTGACCAAGGGCTTCAAACACATAAACTCACTTGCAACTTTAACTTCAGGATCATTTAGAACTACTACCCCCGTTACAAGGTTCATGTCAACCACTAACTTACCCTTTGGGGTCTAACAGGTCCCGGACTTTCTCATTATAAATTTCCATATAGGATACTTCCACTTTAAAGGTCTGTGACTCATTCTGCTCCAGAGAGATCCTTTGAAATAAAGCACAGCAGAGCCTTGGGATGAGGCCTCGCTGCTCAGCATTGCCCATCATGGAGAAGGATTTTCCTGAGCCTGAAGAAAGGTGAGCAGAAAGAGAGGAGGATGGAAGAGGAGGCGACGTGTCACACTTCAAACATACAAGTGTGTCCAAACATTGGCCAAGGTCACACAGCAGAAGCAGACAGACAATCTGGCCCCCAGAGCCAGGCCCTCGGACACCAGAGTTACTATTCTTTCTATTACGCTCCTGACCACCAGTGTGACTTTTACTGTGAGAACCGGAGGGTACCTCCTTTACAGATAGATGCATACTAATGGAAGCACTACCAATACATAATCTTTAAAAGTCTATATAGTAAAAAGGAACTACAGTATAGTAGAGGGAACTCTGTTTGAGATTATGTAACAGCCTAAACATGTATAACAATCATTTGGCTGGACACCTGAAACTAACACTGTTAATCAACTATACTCCAACATATGACACAAAGTTTTTAAAAAGTGCGTAAATAGTCAACTATACATCAAGTAACATTAACATATTTGACCCACAAAATATTTCACACTTTTGAAAGTGCTTTGCTATATATTCTCCTTGATGTCCCATGACATGACAATACACAGTATTGTTATCATTTAATTAACTTATTCCAACTTTATAGTTGAAATAATGGGTGGCTCACAGTGTTAATTTCTGAACTACTAGTCTAGTTTTGTTTAATAACCTATCATCACTTCTATATCCTGGTGAAGTCCTCCGTATAGGATGATAGATACTAAGAGTTTTTCTACAGTTTCTCACTATAACATTTGTACTAAGAAACTGGTAATTATTTTCCTAGCTCAAATACAGGTTAAAACTATAATTTAGGAAAATGACACTTAATAGTTTGAAACTAGCATGCTCACTAACACTTAAATTACTTCATTCCACAACTGTTGAACCTTCAAAAAGATTACTTTTGATCATTTAATTCAGCTAAACCTGTGAAGTCAGAAGCATTTTTCTACAGCTTCCCAAAGTGTTTTCTATTTCTATGTTTTAAGAAATGCACATTTAATATCACTGACTATAAAGAAAAGCAGCTACTTACCTGTCTGTCCATATGCAAAAATGCAAGCATTATACCCCTGAAAGGCTTTTTCAAGAATTCCTTCCCCAAGGCACTTGAAAACCACTTCTTGACCTAAAAAAACAAAAATAAAAAGACTGATTTTTCTTGACATATTTGTGTTAGTAACTGAGCCCCCGTCACTAATAACATGCTCTCAATCCAAAAAAGATGTTGAGTGTATTGCATACCTACTATGTGCAGGGCTGTGGATTGAGAGCATAATGAATGCAATTTTATTATTTATTCTTCTACACCATAACCCAGTACCTGGGACAATTTATCATTCTACCCGCTGCTTCCCTCTAAGACATTTCTCTTAAGTTTCCTATCCATTGTCTGTGGGTCATATGGAAGCATCATTTGAATTTGGTTTAGTTCCTTTTCCTGAGTTAGTATGAAAGTGTCATTCAATATAAACTGCCTTGTCTCCCCACCTGGATTCTGAGCTTCTGATGAGCAGGAACCATGTCGCCCACATCTCGGTATGTGTGTGCCCCTCTGCACCTAGAGTGGTGCTAAGTACATGCCACGTGCTGAGAAACCGTTCATCGCTGGTAGAGGGGGTGTGCTGAGCACAGATAACCCACATGTGTTCCCATGGGGGTTAGGGAACAAGTTCTCATCTGTGAGTCTTTCTACAGCTAACTGCGACTCCTAGGGGTGTTCTGTCATGGACTATTTATGTCACGTAGTGCCCAGGTAAAGAGTAAAGGTGTGAAAATCTTTTTAAAACATTTAATGAGGCATTTACCGCCTTTTAAAATTGATGTCTTTCTAACATGCAATCCCCACCATCAAGAGAATTAAAGTGATTTTCTCCTTCCTCTATGCAGAAATTACTGGTTGAAGTACCTCTTTCCTCTACTGGAGCCCCTGACTGATGTCAGTCCATAATCTGTTTATCTCTGTAATCCTAGTGCCTAGTATGAAATGCTTAATAAATGTTTGTCCAGAGAATTAGTCAGTTTAATCTTTTTATCCAAATGACAATTCCTTTTACATTTGGAAATAATGCAATATAACATAAGCTCTTGAGTGTATGTTTTTCTTTCATGCATCTGATTTTAGCAGTCTCATTGTGTTATGACATATCACAGCTGCAGAATGGGACTCAAATTAAAAGTGTAAACATGAAACAATATTTTCAATCATCAGGCTGGCAAAAAAAAAAAAAAACACGCAACACATGACAATATCCAATATAGCTGAACTGAAGAAATAGGTATTTTCATAAACTGTTGATGGGAGAATGAATGAATGCAGCCATTCTAAGGAAAACCTCACAGTACCAAGGAAAAGGAATATGTCCTCGCTCTCTGGCCCACTATGGGGCATCTGCCCTAGAGACCCAATCCCCAAGAGACCCCAGTAAAAGGATGTTCACACAGCATTATTTATAATACTGAAAGTTGGAATCAAGTTAAACACCAATTAGTAAGGGAGTAGTAGATGCATAAAATGTATTTTATATGATGGAATATTTAAATACACCATCTTAAAAAAACAAGCAAAACAAATCTATGTGTTTAAGCAATGCTATGGCACCCCACTCCAGTACTCTTGCCTGGAAAATCCCATGGACAGAGGAGCCTGGTGGGCTGCAGTCCATGGGGTTGCAAAGAGTCGGACACGACTGAAGTGACTTAAAAGCAGCAGCAGCAGCAGCAGCAGAATTCAAAAACATTGTTGAGTTTTTTAAAAAGTTGTGTTCAGACTGTACATATAATGTAAAAATTTATGTCCAATAGAATGTATATGTGTTCTCTATGTGTGCTAAAGTTAAAGAAAAAATTGGATCAGAAGAAAATATACCAAATTTATATAAACTTATTTCTCAACTTCTGACTTCTACCAAAGAGGCATTTAAAACATGTTGGTAGAATATGTGGATTTTTTTTTTTTTTTAGAAGCCTATAACTGTAAGGGGCTTCCTAAAAATAAGGGTTAGGAAGACTACCCGAAGACTATGTGTCTGTGCACATACACAAATACATGGAGAAGAATAAAGGACTGTCAAAATTCTTATCCACTAAAGACACATTTCCAAAACTGCCTTTATGTTATAGTTAAGTTTAAGAGTCTTGTGCTCATTAAGAAAATATCTGGAAACTGGAGCCTATTATACAGAGTGAAGTAAGTCAGAAAGAAAAACACCAGTACAGTATATTAATGCATATATATGGAATTTAGAAAGATGGTAATGATGATCCTATATGCGAGACAGCAAAAGAGACACAGATATAAAGAACAGGCTTTTGGACTCTGGGAGGGTGGGATGATTTGAGAGAATAGCATTGAAACATGTATATTACCATATGTGAAATAGATCACCAGTCCAAGTTTGACGCATGAAACGGCACTCAAAGCCGGTGCACTGGAACAATGCTGAGGGATGGGATGGGAGGGAGGTAGGAGGGGGGTTCAGGATGGGGGACACATGTATACCCATGGCTGTTCATGTCAATGTATGCCAAAAACCACTACAATATTGTAACATAATTAGCCTCCAATTAAAATAATTTTTTAAAAAGGAAAATATCTTACCCACCCTGTTGCCAATCTTTCATATCCATTGATTTTTTTTTCTCATATATTTCCTCAAAGGACTTTCCCTATTCCACGTGTATTCCCAAGGCCCATGCCAAAACAGGCTTAAATCTGGACCTGAGCCCTGTAGTGCAGAATTACATACACCCCTGTTGCGTAGGGGAACGAAACACAGCTTCTGCTCAGGCCTGTGCGACCTGATGGTGGTTCCTAGCCAGGACCCAAGTGCCATCGAAAGCCTTCAAAAAGCACCGCTTTCTTGGCACAAACAGATGAATGGAGCAATCTCATTTGATCTTCCACACTGGTTAACCAGCCCCCAGGAAGGGAGTGGGGTGAGGGTGGGGACAAGATACTTTAAGACTTGGCTGGATCAAACATCCTGACCATAATTCATGATTTTGACTCATATTTAGTAACTTGAAAAAAAAAAAAGCAAGAACTTGACTCAACGAAAAGGACTTAACTGCAGAGAAGCACTGTGGTCAAAGAGCTTTTACTCTGGTTTCACGGAGTTTGAAGTCATTAACTTATCAAGGATTTATATCTGTTCTTTTATCAGGGAGTGAGATGGAATACTTTCTGGTTTCTGCTCTGATGCTGAGTAGGCTGGAATTATGAGGGATTATTTTCTCAATGTTTTTTTTTCAAGGCCAGGTCACGAGGTTTCATTTACCTTGGTAGGAAAGGCCTTTTTAAACCAAAGATCATTAACAGAAAGAAAGAAAAAAAAACCCACTCAAGAATGAATGCTATATACAGAGCTATATGAAATAGGTTTATGATGAATCAATTGATAACAACTCAGGGTATGTAAACTCAAGTTGCAGTAAAAATAACAAATGATAAAAGAATGTTCCAGGTAAAAATACAAGAATAAATTTCAGCTTGACCTATTTCTAAATTATTGCAAATATTAAACAGTATATGAATTAACCTATTTAACCTGTATTATTGTTGCTATTTAGTTGCTAAGTTGTCTGACTGTCAGCCAGGCTCCTCTGTCCATGGGATTTCACAGGCAAGAATACTGGAGTGGGTTGCCATTTTCTTCTCCAGGGGGAAGAGGTCTTCCCCACCAAGGGATTGAATTCGTCTCCTGCTTAGCAGGTGGATTCTTTACCACTGAGCCACCAGGGAAACCCACTAAACCTACATACCTTTATTATTTATGTTAAGAAAAATTAATCTTTTTGTCAACTGCTCTGTTTGCAGTACAATTTACATATTCTATCTATATCGCTGAATCTGTGCAATACCCAGATGAGGTAGGTACGGACCGTGATCAATAAGGAGATAAGGGGGCCACTAAGAAAGTGTAAGTCATTTGCCCAAGACATGGCCACCAGAGAGAGGCAGACCTGGGTCTATGGGTGGTGACTCCCAGTGGACTGAGGCCCATCCATCATCAGTGACTCAGGCTGCATGACACTGGAAATCAGTTACTCCCATCTCTGGTTTCCATGGTAATTTTTTTTTTTAAACAAACTCTCAAAACCCATTACACTCCAGTACCTTTTTCCCCACATCTTTTTAGACCACTGAATTGTGAGTTCCTTTGAAAACAAGAGCTGTGGCATCTTAGCAGAGTACCTGGCACACGTATGCACTCTTAATTACGGAATTGTCCCTGGTGACATTGCTGTTCTCAGATTAATGTGCATTTTTTTTTTCAGAGAAAACTTTTATTTAAATACATTATAAACATAGCATGAGTAGATCGTATATGGAAGCTGAAAAGCTTTCAGTGCTACCCAGATCCTTCATCGTCTGTCTAATGTGTATTTAAATGGGGGCCCCTTTCCTTGTTAGTGATGGCAAAGGTTTCAAAATACTGTTTGTTGAACTTAAAAACGTTAATTGTAGGATTTACACTTTGGTCAAAATACAGCTGTTTCTGAAATTCCAATGAGCCCCAAAGACCACAATAGTCTTTGTTGAACAAGATGCTAGGGTGTGAACACACATGTTAACATCATCTGTAACTACTAATTGAATAATTTTGATAAAAATTACAGATACTACTGACACCCACATTACCTCCTAGTCATTAAAACAAAATCTATGTGACTGAAAAAAAATAAGTCTTTTTGATGTCCACTAAATGTATACGTAAGTTTTCCAAGAAGTCAAGGTCTTTTAGTTAAGTACTTAGTTACATTTGACAGACAGAATGCAATTCAGACTTACTGTATTTAATAAAGTTTTGGTTATAACTAGGAAAGGAAAAAAAACTGGAAACACAAAATGGAATATGAAAAAGTGGAAAACAATTATACTCTGTTTCTGAAAAGAATCTTTCTTCTTTCTGTCTTTAAATAGCTACCCCAAAGCACAATTTATAAAAGGGTAAATACAAAGAACCATATTGTAAAGTCCATGGATTTTTACAAATCTAAGCAAGGCTGGATTCTAGCGAGACTAGAATCCATTTTATCACTATGGCTTCATGTCTCGAGGGAAATTTACTCTTAAGACAAGAAATAATGAACACTTTCCCTGTTCTACAAAAATACATCAACATTACATTTTTTAATAGCCCCGCTTAGTTTCCGCTGTATGCGTTACTGATGCAGTTTCCTATTAGAGAAACTCAGATTGTCTTCTTTTTCTTTTTTTTCTGCAATATTTATCCTTACATATTTATCTATGTACACTTTTCTATTAACTCTACTAGGCAAAACTCCAAAAACATTGAATTACTAACTCCTCTAGCAATGCAAGAGTCTTTCTTTCTACAACTTCAACAATTCTATTATCATTCTTCCTGATTTTGATTAACAGAAAAAGCAAGCTCCTTGCTTTGTTACATTAAAATCTTCCTTTCCTTAGTTTATTGTCCATTTGTATTTGCTCTTCAGTAAAATGACTGAGTCCTAGGTTTACTTGCATAAATCAATTGGTTTAGTAACTGGTTAAGCATTCATTCAAAAATGCCCATCATATATTAAGGATGCTAGCCTTTGGTCTGTCACATGCTGTACATATTTCTCCCAGGCTGTCATTTACCTTTCGGTCTTATGCTGTTCTTTGTCATACAAAAGCTTTTGGTCTTTCACATTCAAATCTCTTATCTTTTCCTTTATGATTTTCGTTTATGGTATACATTACACTTTCAAAATCCTTCTGGATTATCATTACCCCAAATTACATAGCTATTCACGCATCTCTTCTTCTAGTCTTATTTTGGTTTTTCCAGTTTTATTTCCAAACTTGAATGCTGCTTATTAGCTGTGTAACCTTGGGCAAGATCTCCTTTATTAACAAAACAGGAATAATACTTGTTCTCTTACTGAATTGCTGGTGTGATTTAATAAGGCAGTACAGTAAAGCACTTAGCAGAGTGTCTGGCCATTGTAAGTCTAGAATATATTTTAGCTAATATCCATAATTAATATCATCTCTTAAATTTTTAACCAACTAAAACTAATTTTGGTATAAAGATGGAGGTACTCATCTAATTATTTTTCCTTAAATAGCTCCTCCATCTTTGCAACAAATCTGTGAGACAATCCAATCCCATTTTAAAGATAAAAGACACTTATTCTTAGAAAAAAAAATTAAAGGAATCATTTGTTGCTATTTCTCTAGCGCCTCTAGGGGTCCCACTTTCAAAGTTTTATGATGGTTTACTCACATGTGAGAGAAAAAAAGGAGCATGTGAACAAGTGTGTGTGTGTTCCGGGTCATAATGAGAAGAGGAAGAAGAAACAGTATCATTAATTATTCGGAGCTGTATATGCCAACCCAAGTTGTCCAGCGGAGGAAAGATATTTACCATTTTTTAATAACATTAAGATTTCTCAGAAAGGTTCAGGGGAAAAAGCAACTTAATAAATCATATCAATAAACTAAACAGAAATATTCTCTACAGAGCTCCCCTTATTTTTTTTTTTTTATTCTGGTGCCTTTGTAGCTCTATGAATCCCTGGCTGGAGTTATACTTAATCAATTCTTTGGTTTGGTGACCTTCAATCACCACTGGTACAATAAACAATCATTTAAAAAAAGCCAAGACTGTCTCCCAAAGCCTAAAAATTCCATGTAGGTGCCACACGCTCTTCTGCCCTCCTCAGCATAATCAGTTTTCCATGATACAGGAACAATGGCTACACTTCACTCTGTGATGGACAGAGAATATTAACCATCAAAGACCATTACACAGTCGAGTAAAGAGAGTTTGGTTTATCCAAAAGACTGAAGGTGTTTGTTTTTACTTTGTTCCTTTTTAAACACAGGAATCCCTTTTTTTTCAGTGCAGGAAAAAGTAACTTGTCCACTGCTTTTAGAAGCTTAGTTAACGAACAAAAAAAGAAAAAAAAAAAAAGGAGCTCATTATGCTGGATGGTGGGAATCGGGGAATCCATAAAAGATGCTCTACTCCCACCCTTAATGTTTCCTGACTCCAGTTCACAAATGGAATGAAGTGCCCTTGTCTAGGAGAATGAATGTCAGCCCAGAAGGGAAAAGCCAGAAGTCCTGATGGAAGCAGAAGGATCTATAAGAATTTCTTTCTGTCCCAGACAAACCACACCTAGGCACAACCTGGTCCAACCCAAGAGCCTGTGGCTTTTCCGCAGGATCCCTGCCCAACAGGAGACAGCCACTCTACTGATGCCAGCTCCACGTGCCAGGTGCGGGGAGTCCACAGGGCAAACGTGATCTCACTTGTTCAGAACCATGACCAAGATGCCAATTTCCTCTGTGGGGCTTATGATTAGACGCCTATAACCGTGTGGACAAGTCTTAAAACACAGGCATGCCCGCAGCAACCCACAACACGATGTCAGAACGGTAGAGAGGGTTCCTGATCGGAATTTCTGCAAGCCAAGCCACAGAAGACCTGACCCACCCAGCCCTGAGTCACACATGGTACAGACCTCTGCAATGCTAACACCCTGAGTCTCCACACTTGTACATAGCCTGTCCCTCCTGGGAACAGCAGCAATGGCCTCAGAGCTACCAGGCATGTGCACTGGGAGCTGAGGAAACAAGGGAATTCTCTCTATAGCACGGCCCTGATACCGAAGTACAGAGGAAGAGAAGCCAGGCGTGGGAGGGAAAGTGCATACCATACATACGCCAACTCTTCACAGTGGCTATGCTCTAGGAAAGGTGAGAACAAAATAAGAGGGCATAACTTGGGACTTCCTAGTGGTCCAGTGGGTAAGACTCTGAACTTCCAATGCAAGGGACATGTGTTCGATCCCTGGTCAGGGAGCTAAGGTTTCACAGGCCAGGCGGCGTGGCCAAAAAAACCCCCCGAAACTCAAAAAGGGCATGTGCATGCGTGCTTAGTCACTTCAGTCGTGTCTAACTCTTTTGCAACCTCATAGACTGTAACCCACGAGGCTCCTCTGTCCGTGGGGTTCTCCAGGCAAGAATATCAGAATGGGTTGCCCTTTCCTTTTCCAGGGGATCTTCCCCACTCAGGGATTGAACCCGCATCTCCTGAGTCTCCCGCATTGCAGGTGGATTCTTTACCACTGAGCTACCGGGAAAGCCCCGAAGAGGGCACAATCTTGTCTCATTCACAATCTGCATGAATCAAGCCAGCCTCATACACATCAGGGCTGACCAAAGCACTCAGTCTGGAGATCCAGGGCTGGACACGACATAAACACAGAATATTTCTAAAGTAGTGACCTGGAAGAGCAGTCAGAGTTTTAACACCATTTTATCACTTTAAACAGAACCTCCAGTCTTTCTTCTTTCTCCCATCTCTTTTCTCACTGGAGTTAGAGTGAAAAAATAAAATACATATATTTATGACCTGGAATTCCTGGGCTTGTACGTTTGGGACGGTGTTTTTCCACTCCTAACCGAGGCTGACAGCCCTAGCGACTGTGACGAGTCTGGACTTGGCAGGTGGCACGGCTCCCAAGCCAAGCACCTGGACAGGGCGAGAGCCGTCAGACTCCACACACAAACCCGAAGGAACGAGGGTTACGTTTCAGTAAATCTCTCCCTCAATTAGCACAACTCTCAGAAACGGTCACAGGTAGAGGCCTTAAACCTGGTTTACATTAAATGACCCCAAACTACAGACTTTAGACAGAAGAGCTAGGGCTTTCAAGGCTTGACTCGGTGACACGAGATTTAAGTTTTAGTCAACTATAGAGGGTTGCCCTCGAGGGGCTGGGTAAGAACCAGGCCCCCGAGAACCTAGGCCTGGAGCGTAAAGGTCGACGCGGGCCATTTTCCACAGTGGCCTCTGGGAGCGGCCAGCCCCGCAGTCCACAGCAGCCTTCCTCACAGCACGGCCTGGGTGACTCACCCAGACAGACGTGCCCAGCCCAGCGACAGCACTGGGGCCCGTCACCAGCTGGCAGTGAACTTCAGCGCCTTTTTCTGTCGCCTGATAAAGTGGCTGAGTCATGGGGGGAGGAGGGTCAGGCGTCAGGGCCTCAGAGGAAAGACCTGTGAGGCCCGCGCAGAAAACGCATTTGGAGTCATTTTCAGGAGGGTGCTTTCACATTCAACAGCTGCTGAAAAAGTCACTGTGTTTCAGCTCCACCTGTCTGATGGTCTGCCACAGTCTCTGACACAGAGGCAGGCCTGACTCAGTATCTCTTCTGGACTGTGGGGTGCACGGAACTGACAACACTTGAGGGGAGGGGAGAAGAAAGCCAAACCAAACACAGGCAATCAGGATTCCAGAGAACTTCCGACAGGAGGGAGAAGGCGAACAGTATTATTCCTGGCTAGATGCCACGCCAGAGCACTTCAACAGTATGATTTCCTAAGCACAGCCTCCTGCTGGGATGAGAGAAAAGAGAGGAGGGCCCAGGACTGCGGCAGAATCCATAAAGTCCTCACGCCTACTTGTCATGGACCCAAATCCACCTTTACCACTGCTTTCAGCTCTCCTACCAGTGGCAGGGCCTCTCTGAACCTCAGTTTTCTCTTTTGTAAAATGGGGCCAATATCAGATTCTACTGATTGGGCATTTTGACAATGAAATGATCTCCTGCAGGTAAAGGAACGAGCGCAGTGCTGGGAACCTAGTGCTCAGGATTCTATTGTCTATTGTTGTTATTATTATCCACCCCATGAACGCACTCAGCTAAGTTAAGCAATGTCTCTGGGTGCCAAGAAATAACTCTAGGGCAGGGTTCCCCAACCTCCAGGATCTAATGCCTAATGATGTGAAGTGGAGCTGATGTAACAATAATAGAAATAAAGCACACAATAAACGTAGTGTGCTTGAATCATCCCGAACTCCCCGCCCAGTCCATGGAGAAATTGTCTTCCACGAAACCAATCCCTAGTGTCAAAAAGCTTGGGGACCGCGGCCCTAAGGAATGTGTATGCGTGCTCAGTTGCTCAGTCATGTCTGACTCTTTGCGACTCCATGAACTATTGCCCACCAGGCTCCTCTGTCCATGGAATTATCCAGGCAGGAAAACTGGAGTGGGTTGCCATTTTCTCCTCCAAGGGATCTTCCCCACCCAGGGATCGAACCCACATCTCCTGCATTGCAGGTGGATTCTTTACCTCTGAGCCACCAGGGAAGCCCCAAGGAATAGATGTGGACAAAGAAAGGAAAGTGGAAGAAGGTAGGGCTGGGTGGGATTAAAAAATCTGGGAGTAGAGATGAGAAAAAAGAATACACATATACTCTTTTAAAAAATTTAACAGTATCAGCCTCGCCTACTCCAAAAAATTTTTCTTAACTGACTTTCACCTACCCAATTTTCTGAATTAACAAACATTCTCTCTTCCCCAGTAAAATACACTGGGGCATGCCCGCTGCATACTAAATCATCCAGCTGGAAGACGACTCTCTAGACTCCCAGCAGATGAGTTATGTTCTTACAAAGGGTCAGTTGTGTTTGCTCCTAGACTGGCTTATATCAGTTGCACTTCTCCACAATTACACAATTAACACATGCCAAAAGGGAGTTGCTAGTTTTAAGAAAACAAAGTTGGATGTTTAGGGACAACTTGATAAAGGTGAGTCACTAAAAGAACTGTCAAATCGGGAATGGGTGAGAATTTGGAAAAGACAAAGAAAAATCTAGAAGGATTCTACAGATTGTTTTATAAACATCTTTTTAAGATGGCATGCTCCACTTCCAGTGAATCTCTAACTTTTCACATCGTCAAGTACTATTGCTTCTCATAATCACAGGGAAAACTTCCACAGTTTTGACAAACTGAACAGCTAACAATTATTGAGTATTAATTCTATGCAAGGTACTTGCTGAGGGTTTACATACACGTGAAGATTTTTTAAAAAAGAATACCATATGCTAAAATGAATATTTTGGAACTCTGCTTAAATTTGGCAAAACTAATACAATTATGTAAAGTTTAAAAATAAAATAAAATTTAAAAAAAATTAAAAAAAAAAAACTCTTAAAAGGAAAGTGAAAAAAAAAATCGGTTTTATTTCAGCTACTGTCACTTTTTAGAATGTAAATTTTGATGCACAGTTAAATAATATAAAACAGAAATCGTTTCTACCTCTGAGCACATAAACTTTCCCATCAAGAGAACAGACTCAGACATGGCTACTCTCCCCACAGAGATTGCCCATGGCTAGGGGGCACTCAGCCGGCCCCTCATGGTACAAAGAAACATTAGCAGAACAAGAATCAGATGAAAAACATTTGTCCTGAATTGCAGGGTATTACAAAAACTGAAAACACAGGCTTCAGCAAATCTGAGCAACATACCATATGGTGAGAACTGTTATGCAATTTCTAAGTCAACAGTTTAGACTCTCAGGTCAGGAAACGTTCATGTCCACATAGATTGCCCAGAAATGCCATCACAGACCAATTTCTATTTGGTATGAAGATTTATAGAAAAACAGGTTTATGAAAAATACTCTCCTAATAGGAAGAAAAGTAAAACCAAGGTTACTGGAAGTCATTGATATTTACCAACCTGACACATTTTAGGCACATGATAAAAAATGTGTTGGTTTATGGCCAAGAAGTCCTTAAATGAAATTAGCAGTGATTTAAACATTTACAAAGACCTATTATCTGTTATGGTGCTCTAAAGTTTCACTATAATAACCTTTTTCTTATTACTGAAAATAATGGAGAAGTAATGGTTTTCTTAATAATGGGCCTTCAGCAGGATCACTTGACTTATACCGACTTTTTAATCCCGAGTGTGGATCTATGTTTATGTATATATATTTATGGGCTTGGGAAGGGGAGGAGAAATGGATTTATGTAGAAATGCCATGTTTTGAAAGACTAATTCTGCAGGTTACTTGTTTTTTTTTAAGCCCTGTCACAAAGGTTTTTGCTGAAAGATTCAGAACAATGCACAGACAAGTATTATTATGACTCACTAACCAAAAGGTAGTAATAAGCGATAATATAATTAAAATGTGCAATGTCTCAAAGCATGATTCAATGCCATTCAAACGGCTTAACAAACAAGCCTTTGATTTGCCTCTGAAAAGTCCACTGCAACAGCTGTGCGGCCAGCATAAAATGTCTGATTCATGTTTAATCCGAGAGCTGGAGGAGATCTGAGACCATTCTAGGCCATAGATCCTCCCTCTCCAGATGAAGAAACAGACACTCCCGAAGTTTAGCAGTTTGTGGCAAAACCAGGTCTCATAGATACCAGCACGTACAATGCATTTTCTCTCCAAAGGACTGATGCTACTATCCTTACTACTGCTACAGCGAGACAGTGATGGCGATGATGATAAGTATTAAGTGAGCTTTTCCTATGGTTTAAGGTACTTTACATGAACAGGTCATTCAGTTCTCAAATCAACCTATGCGAGCAGGATTAATATAATTATGTAACCTAAGAGGAAACAGAACTCGCCTGACCTGACACAGATAAAAAGGTGCTGGAGGCGGGATTGGAACCCAGGCAGTTTGATTTAAAAGCCCACATGTTTCCACCACTCCACCCAACCCAGGGCTGTGCCCTTAAACCTACTACAGAATTACGGATTTCTACATCAGCCTGAGAGTGGAAGCTCTTGTTTGCGGTAGTAGCCTTTAATAAATAGAGTAACATAAAACATAACTTAGAATTGAACATTGACACACCCCGTGAAATCAAGAGCCTCCCTTTGCTCTTTCAGTCCAGGCACTCATCTCGCTCCCTCCCACCTCCTCGCTACCCTCTGAGTTTTGAGAGCTGCCTCAAGAGCTCTGATTCAGTATCAATGATGCCATTCTTTATTGAGCCTGACAAATAGGTCGGTTTCAGGAACTATGTGCTTCCCTTTCTCCGTTTCCTCTATGCCTGATCAGAGAATGAATGCTTCTATCTTAATGTTTCCATTCACAATTAAGACGGAATCACGTTTGTTTTTTTTTTTAAACTAAAGAGAAAAGAAATCAAACTATAATTCAATATAAAATAAAACGACTATATGGCGGAAACCAATACAATATTGTAAAGCAAGATCTTCCAATTAAAAATAAATAAATTTAAAAAATAAATATTGAATTAAAAAAAAGTAAATCAAATTAGTACAGAAACCACTCAACTAATCTACTAGCAATATATTTACTAGGCAGATTATTTGCAATAAGTGCCAAAAAACCTGAGGGAGTGGTGAACAAGAATTTTACTGCCGAGGTGGTCACAGCATTTGTACAATAACAGGAATGTCCAAAGAATAAGAAACTTTCTCCCCACACTTTGTAAATAGATGCTACTCTATCAATCAAGAAAATCTTGTTTCAGGCTAATTGGAACATGGAATTTACGGTGATCATGCAAACAAAGATTTAGTAAAGTTTAGGCTATCAGTATGTTTAGAAAGCATTTTTATCTATTTATATATTCATCAACATACTATATGTAGTGAAAAGCTACAGAAATCTTGACTTTCACATTTGAATTTTATCATCTGTACTTAATAAAGTTATTTCCAGTAGGAAAAAGGTTTACATTCAGAGGCATAAGTGATACATTGCAGAACACCAGGATGGTCTCTATGGGCAGTTAATGGAGGATATGATTGTAGAGATGTAGAAAAGGAAGAGAAAAACAATCTTCCTAAAACATTCTATTAACCACATCACTCCAACAGCCTCTTTTTTTTTTTTAATGGTTCTTAGCCTAGCTTTTTAAAATTTCCTGTTATCTGGCTTCACTCAACATGTACAAGGAAGTCTCTCACTGATTTCCAATAAGATGCATCTTCCGCTTGGACCAGTGTTACACACCATGCTCACTTCCACTTCTGCACCCTCACTTATGAAAAAGCCAAATGAAGTATTTATGGGCACCTTCCACTGGTCAGCTCATGCAGTTACCTACTGAAGCCTTATAACAACATCTAAGTACTATCATTGACATGCTTCCCATTTTACAGAAAAGAAACTATAGCTCAGAGAGATTAAATTGTCTAAGAGAATCAAAGCAAGCGTCCTGAGACTTAGACCAGAGTGGACTTCAGAGTCCACATGCTGTCCCTGACACCATACGCTTCCTCTTGTCTGGATGCCCTCCACACTGTACATGTGCTCAGTCCTGCCCGACTCTTTGTGACCCCATGGACTGCAGCCTGCCAGCCTCCTCTGTCCATGGAATTCTCCAGGCAAGAATGCTGGAGTGGGTGGCCATTTCCTCCTCCAGGGGCTCTTCCCCACCCAGGGATCGAACTCACATCTCCTGCATCTCCTGCACTGGCAGGTGGATTCTTTACTACTGAGCCACCTGGGAAGCCTGCCTTCCATACTGCCCTTTGGTTAAATCTATGCTAAACTTTTATGTCCAGTTACAGTCCCATTTCCTTTATGATTTCTTCCCAGGCAACTTCAGTCTTTCCAGATTTTTGCCTCTCCTTGGGTTTTCTATAGTACTTATAAACCTGTAAAAATTTGAGCTTAAATACTATCTCCAAATGTTTACTGTTGTTTGTTTGCGTTCTTTTGCTTTCCAACTTAGGTTTTAATTTCTCAAGGGCTTCCTTGGCTGCACACACAGTAGGGGTTTAATGAATATTTAAGGAACTATTCTGATTCTTTCTGGCTTCCTGGGTTAAATAAGAAGAACAATCACACCGGGATGGAACACAGAATGGATGGTAGGGAGACAGGGAGCAGTGGGTAGGGAAGGTAGATGGGGTTATATATTAATAATAAAGGACCTTAAATGTCATCCAAGGAGTATAGATTTTATCTATAAGTGATGAGGAGTCCTCTAAAGTATTTGAGAATTTCGTAAGATTTTTAATCCAGGGAGCTATATCTGACTACATCTGGAATAATATCAATTGAACAGAATGAGAGACTGTGCTTTGTATAGCCATAGCATTTGTCCTCATTTGTTTCTGTCACAGTATGAAGTGTTTTTTTAAAATCCAAAAGCACACATCCAGAATACTCTTGCCTGGAAAATCCCATGGATGGAGGAGCCTGTTAGGCTGCAGTTCATGGGGTCACGAAGAGTCGGACACGACTGAGCCACTTCACTTTCACTTTTCACTTTCATGCACTGGAGAAGGCAATGGCAACCCACTCCAGTGTTCTTGCCTGGAGAATCCCAGGGACGGGGGAGCCTGGTGGGCTGCCGTCTATGGGGTCGCACAGAGTTGCAAACGACTGAAGTGACTTAGCAGCAGAATGAAAATACACACAGTGCTAACAGTCAAGGCAGACTCTGTAGAATATATTATCTAGCATCCCGAAGGACTAATAAAAAGACAAATTAATTACAGCCAACATTAAAAATTATCTATTCACATTAATAAAATACACTGCTGAAGTTGTAGGAATGATGTTTGGAAAGAAGGCTTATTTACTCAATGAGAGCCCCAGAAGGAATTTTCCAACTTCAAGATTAACTTTTGAAAAAGCTATATATCAAATAATTTCTCAGCAGATTTTCTTTATGCGGCAAGGAAAAGGTTATCAAGAAACAAAATTTCCTACAAGCAGATGACTTCCTTTGCCTTCTAATCTTTTAAGATCTACAGCCTCTCCATCATCCTCTTGCCCTTTCGTTCAGTAAATGGAAAAATAATTCAACTGAGATTCTTTTTTTTTGAATATTTATGCATGTATGTATGTATTTAGCTGCACAGGTCTTAGTCATGTGGACTCTTAGTTACGGCATGTGGGATCTAGTTTCCTGACCAGGGATGGAACCTGGGCCCCCTGCATTGGGAGCTTGGAGTCTTAACCACTGGACCACCAGGGAAGTCCCAGCTGAGAGTCTCATAAGTAAGGAGAAAATACTCATTAAGACGATATATTTAAGAAAAGGGGTCACAGTCAGAAGGAGAGGAATGAAGACCTCCTCCACTAAAACAAGCGCTTCCCTCTTGAGCTTACTTAAACTCCTAGGAAAAGTGAAGATTCACCTGTGATCACAAATAATAAAATTATTAATAGCAGTCATTTGTATTTAATGAAGTAGGGATAAAATGCCCCAAAAGGAAGGAACAGTAGCAAAATGTGGGGCCAGGAGGCCATGTTTCCCTGAAGAAAGAAGAGCTTTAGTTCACATCACCACTGACTACCCTAGAACACTCAGGACGTGAGAGGGTCCTGAAAACCAACAGCATCTGTCGTTGCTTGTTTACATGAGCAGAGCATCCTCTACAAGTCAGAGGTGAGGGAAGACAGGACACATTAACCTCCTTTTCGTGTGATAACCGCAACACAGCTTAAGGTGGTTCCCCGTCATCTCCAATCCTTGGAACACCTCTAAAGATACGTCATACCCCCTTCACAGGTGAAGAACCTGAAGCTTAAGGAGCTTGGGGGCAGAGAGGGGGAACCTGTCTGCAGTTTCTTAGCAAGTACGTGGCTGAGCCAGATCCTGAAACCAAATCTTACTGGCTTCAAAGCCCACATGCTAGAATTGGAAAGAATGAGTGCAAATTTTATGGAAAAAACAGAACTCTGGAATAATTAAAGAAAACAGACGTAATGTAAGAAGAGGCCAGAGGCCCAACATCAAGTGGAGAGAGACAATCAACTTACCAGCATATTTTGTAGTGTTGGATTCATCCATGGACCAAAAGCAATAATCAAATGCAAATACCTGGATGAAAGAACAGAATATTAAACTTAAAAACTTATTAACTTCCATGAGTAAATCAGACTGAAAAACAATTCACTGATGAGGATGCCTGCTTCTGTCTGATTTAAAAGAAAAAACAAAAACCAGAAGTATGACTCTTTATTAATTCTGAAGTTTCCTTCAGACTAAATTGGCTATTTTCTTGTATTACAAATACAAGGTTATTTTCTTGTATTAGAGTAAATTATATATGAAAATTGCTACTTACTCCACATTCAAACAAGCAGACCTCTTAGCCAAAATATTTTAAATTATACTTTTAGTGAGAAAAGACAATGGCTTCTCTCCCAAGTCTGCAGTTTCAGCAGATGCTGAAATGGTGGCCCAGGTAGACCTTCCATGGTGGACCTTCCATGGTTTCACAAGAAATACTAAAGTGATCAACTTTCACTGAAATCAGTCCCACCTAACTTTCCATGACCTTATCATTTCTAGCATAGCTAAAGGTTTGTCAAAACTTTCCACATTCCCAGAAATCTTAAGACTCCTAATTCTGGGCCAAGTATTGTTAATATATCAATTCGCTCTTGCACACTTTAGCTTTTTGTACAGTTATGGAATGCCTACTATGTACTAGGAATGGTTAATGCTGCTCTATCAGTTCAGTCCAGTCGCTCAGTCGTGTCCAACTCTTTGTGACCCTATGGACTGCAGCACTCCAGGCTTCCCTGCTCCATAAGGACACACCTCTAACCACTGTTTTCCATGCATACGACCACCACTCATGTTCCAGCCATCTTTACCACATGCACAGGGCCATGCTCCCCAACGTATGCACCAAGGGACGGCAGTTTCCTGAGACAGTCCGTGAAATAAGGATTATACCACGTTGGAAATGGTGCATATTTTACCCTGTTTAAGGTTTTCTATGCAATTCTCAACATTAAAGGTGCTGAAAAGTCTTCAGCAAATACACCCATTTTTTAAAAATTCATTTTTATTGGAGTATAGTTGCTTTACCATGTTGTGTTTCTACTGTACAGCAAAACGAATCAGCCATACGTATATGGAGACATATATGGGGATTTATATGGGGACATATATCCCCTCCCTTCTGGACTGTCCTTCCCATTCAGGTCACCACAGCACATTAGGTAGAATTTCCTGTTCTATACGGTATGTTCTCATTAGTTATCTATTTTTCAGATAATATCGACAGTGTATATGTATTAAATATCAATCCTGATCTGCCAATTCTTCCCACCTCCCCTTTCCCCCTTGGTATCCATACATAAACCCATTTGGTTGTGTAACTTTATTTCTCCAATTTCTTTTGATGAGGAGACCTTTCTTGTTGTTTAGTCGCTAAGTCATGTCCGACTGTTTGCGACCCATGGCCTATAGCCTGCCAGGCTCCTCTGTCCATGGAATTTCCCAGGCAAGAATACTGGAGTGGGTTGCCATTTCCTTGTCCAGGGGATCTTTCTGACCCAGGGATTGAACCTGTGTCTCCTGCTTGGCAGGCAGATTCTTTACCACTGAGCCACCTGGGAAGCCCAGCAACCCTTTCTGGAGTAACACCCAGTACCATGCCCTGAAGCTACTGTTTCTCAGCATCACCATCCTATTCCTCAAGCTAACTGACTCAGGGGACTCAGCATCTGTTTTCTTGGCTCCTTGTTCCAGCCTTCCCTGCTCCCCCATGCAACGCCAATAGTAAAATGCAATCCTCCTGTGGACAGAGACTCTTGAACGTTTAACCATTTCCAAGGGATTGTAAGCACTGGGCAGTCAGAAACAAACACTCTGACCCGGGCCTAGAAACTGGCCCTAAGGGAACTTTCCAGCCTAAGTCTCCCAACAGCCACATGCTTCAGCTGAAGTTGTCCATACCTCGGAGTTACTAGTACAATTCCACCCGTCATTTGCTTCGTTTCCACCCTTCAAAATGCTCCACACTCCTTAAGGCCCGTGCCAATATATTTTTCGTCCAGGAAGCATTCTTTGGTTAAACCCAAAGGGATCAGCTTTCTCTTCTCTGAACTCTCACGATACTGTTAAATCCTATTTTTGTGACTCCTATCACAATTATTTTTTCACTTACCCTGTATATGATCTGTGCATAGGTTTTACCTCTACTGCTAGACAAAGGTAGCATAGGAACCGTACCTAATTCTTATTTGTATCATGCAGTGTCCACAGTAGTTGCTTTATAATTATTTATTAAATGATTACTGGCATTGAGACCTTGGAAGAAAGCAGGTACCTTCCACATCACCAAAAGACAAAGTTACACTCTGAATATTTTCAGCACCACCTGTACTTCAGTGCTTTTAAATGGATTCAGGTCCACACACAACTTATATCATCAACCTCAAATCCAAATTCAATTTTGTTATGTATACAAACATTCACTCTGGTCTCAGAATAACCAAGGTTAAAATGAACAGCTATGAAACAACAGTTCCAGCCAACAGAGTGTGAAATATTTACTGCATTCTAGGGCTCTTCCAAAGACTTGAGAGACCACACAGGCATAATCCAGTTAATCTTCCTGCCTCAAGGCAGGACAGAATTTCAACACTTCTCCTGAGAGATGAAGATCTGTCTTGTTTTTAAACATTTCCAGAAAAGGAGATTCCACAACCTCCCTTTGATGGCATCTTTATAACACTTAACTTTCAATTCCAGGGTATTTTCCTTTCCTTTTGACTTAAGTCAACTCTCCTGGCTTTAAACAGCCAACAGAGGCTCCTGTCCAATTTTTAGGTACTGTTTCCCTCTAGACTCCAATGAATTCCTCTTAGTAGCTGCTACATACAGTGAAATCATAATTTATCTCCTGTATGTTAATTTTTCATACCTTCCAGAAACTTACGGGTAACAGTTTGCTATTGTGCATATAAGATTAGAAAGCTAAGATCTATAGTCACAGTAATGTCACTTGAAATAAAATGAAATCCACTCCAAAACTGGGGGTCTACCCTTAACAACAATCATTCCAAATTCTGTGCCAACTTTCATTTCTAACAAACTAGTTAATAGTCTAAAGTTGGTTTTGATCATAAAAAGGAAGATGAAATTTTCATTTTAGGCACTTGCCCCCACTCCCAAATTCAGACAAATGTTAAAAGTGTTTTCTCAAAGGGCTCTGATAGTACTGGCAGACACACTTGTTCTTTGCCTGCCAAATACTGGCCTCTCCCTGAACTGAATTATGTCTCAAATTTCAAAACCTGTGATCACAAGCATTTTAGAATAGGCACGCCTCAAGCCAGTCACGGAGTATGGGTTATGATTTTACTCAACATTTATCATAAGAAAGTTAAGCCCAGAAATCTGAAGGATTTTCCTAAAAACTCAAAGCAACTGGAAAGATTTTTGCTGTCATTTTTTTCTTTAAGAAAGGCTGCCAGTGATTTCCCCGCCAACCCTTCTTTGAAATTTCAAAGCACTCTCCATCGCCCACGGCACTAGTTCACATGCGGTCCTGTTCCATGGCTTAGTTCTTCTTGTGTGGGTCTCAGCTCCACTTAAAGGCAAACCTGGCGGGGGCAGGGGCTTTGTCTTAGGCTGGTGTCTGGGTCATATCTCATACAGAGCAGTCACTGTACGTAATACTTTCTCAATAAATAAACATAATACCAGGAGAAGAAGTTGAAATGCAGACAAGAACATGGAATGGACATGAGGAACTCTTAGGAAAAAGTAGAAGTTCAAACTGCAAGACAGATTTTTAAATGTTTCATTACTTTCAGATGCAGTTTTTCAGGGAACTTGTGGCCTTTAATGGTCAAATAGAGATTCGGTCACTAGATGAGTCCTCTCCGGCATCATCATTCCAGGGTTCACGAGCATAAACTAGTATGACCACATCAAGTATAATTATTTGTTGTGAGAATAGCTATTTGGTATGACTTACGAAAATAGTGTGTAAAAGTTTAAAATAATTTATCTAAGGTAGCATGATCATTTCCCCTGCAATCTTGTTGCTGCTAAGTCACTTCAGTCGTGTCCGATTCTGTGCGACCCCATAGACGGCAGCCCACCAGGCTCCCCTGTCCCCGGGATTCTCCAGGCAAGAACACTGGAGTGGGTTACCATTTCCTTCTCCAATGCATGAAAGTGAAAAGTGAAAGTGAAGTCGCTGAGTCGGGTCCGACTCTTCGCAACCCCATGGACTGCAGCCCACCAGGCTCCTCCGTCCACGGGATTTTCCAGGCAAGAGTACTGGAGTGGGGTGCCGTTAGTACTATAAATAAACTAGTGTTCACAAACAATTATCTTTCTTTTCCTGGCTTAAAAAAATTATTTAACTTAATCACAAAGGTTTGTAACAAAAGAGGACATGGTTTTCTTAGGTCTTAAAGAAATTTTGATTTTCTCATACAGAAATCATTGACATTTCCAGTTGCCAATGGGAAGAGATAGTTAGGGAGTTTGGGATGGTCATGTACACACTGCTATATTTAAAGTGGATAACCAACAAGGTCCTACTCTATAGCACAAGGAACTCTGCTCAATGTTATGTGGCAGCCTGGAGGCGAGAGGGGTCTAGAGGAGAATGGACAGATACGCACATATGGCTGAGTCCCTTCACTGTTCACCCGAAACTATCACAAGGTGGTTAATCGACTATACCCCAAAACAAAATAAAAAGTTCAAAACAAAATCATTGACATTTCAAAAGACATAACTAAACTATTTTCCTGAGAGCTATTCTTTGGAAACTAACCACTTCAAATAAAAAGGAAATACATCATTTTTTCTGAAGCCAGCACATTATACTAGAGAAAAATATTTATTCAAGACTTCTAACTAATTTCACTAGAATTCCTAAATCTTTATTTTACCTATTCATTATGAAGTCACTGGTATCTTGAGTATAGGAGATGGGGGACTTTTTAAGGCATACAACTGACCCCCCCAAAAAAATCAAATCTGTATAAACCAAGTATAATTTTCATATTTCACCAATGCCAATCAATATTGTTAACTTTTTTGTAGAGCAACCCACATTTTCCAAGAGCCTTCAACTAGAAAAAGAACCAAAGGTACAGATGCTCCCCAGTTGTTTTTAAAATCTGAAAACCACTGTCTTCACTGTTTTCAATGAAATGCAACTCCACCTGCTTGGAATCCCACTCCCTCCTCTTAGTTTCCAGCTTGTAAAACTCAGACCAGCATTTAATTCCCTGAAGCTTGATGGACACATTGGTCCCACCTTCAGCACACTCCTAAAAATATTCACTTTGCATCTCTGTGAACCACTGATCATCCTGTAAAGGGATCACAAGCTGTTTTCAATAAGGCAGATGTGTTGGGTGATACACACTCTGAGGCAAACGTGCCTTAGGACGCAGAGGCAGGATGCACCGCAGAGAAACTCCACTCTTATTGAAAAGTCTCATTTCACTGGCAGGTCAGCAAAATTCAAGTTGCCATTTTAAAAAAAAGAAAAAAAGCATCTTTTATGTTCCTTGAAGAAAGAGCATCAGGGTTCTAAGAAATGTGACCTGTAATCATTTTTCTGATCCATAAATACCAAATGTGAAGGTACTTTCAACTGCATACCTCTTTCTACTTGCACACTTTCACTAATTGCACACTTTCTCCAATTATAAAACAGTTGATCCAGAAAGCATTCTGGCTAATTGCCACTGCTCGCGGTTTGAGGTACTACAGGGAACTCAGAGACACATTAGGCATGTGTTTCTGTCCTTTAGTCGCTTTTGGTCTAGTTATAGAGACAAAACAAAAGAATTCTTGAAAATTAAAAAGCATGTTTTTTTCCCCAAAATAATTTTTGTACTTTTCAACTCCTCTCTAGGCAGAAAGTGATTAACCCAATACTTTTCTCAAGATAATTTAATTTTAGGGAAAGAAACACCTCCAAACATACACATCAATTTTTTGCAAAATGCATCAAAGCATACTCCCTTTCTAATTTCTCCTTATTAAATTATTTCAGCATCATCTCAAATGTCACTCCCTTATGAACCTTTCTTAAGGACACTACTTCTTCTTACTCTGAATTTCATACCTCTCTGGCCAGATTGTATGGGTTAACATGTATAAGAGAGTTCCTTTTTTCTTCTACATTACGAATTCTGAGAGGTCAAGACCTTGGTTTTCCTAATGATTTTATTGCCCACAATTCCAACAAACAAAAATACTCTGAGAATTTACTTTTTAAAGCAACTTCACAGTGAATGACCATTCACTTAAAAATGATCTCGTAAATCTGTGTTGTCACACATGACAGCTGCTTAAATAAAACAGGCCACACCAGTGAGTAGGGTAGTAGATTACCCAACAGTACTTGGTTGAAGGCTATTCCCACTCGACTGTGAAAGTGACAAGACCAATGTCACCCTACAGACATGATCTGTGTATTTACTGGATTCCCACTCATTTCCCAAAAGACAGGAGCAAGTTCCCCTATTCACTTACAGATTATGTCAAGAGTCAGGCATCTCTCCAGCTCTGAGATGTTCCACCAATGACCAAGAAATCTTCCGGGTGGATGAGCACAGTGGGAAGTCCAGGGGGAAAAAGGAGAAGAGAAAACATGGAAGTCTAAGAAAATCTCCCCTCTGATAACCCCTTGGCTCTCTTCACCCTCTGGCCATTCTTCAAGACCTGCCCAAAGGTCACCTCCTCCAGTGCGTCCTCAACTTCCCTCCTCTGCGCTCTTTCACTCAATAGCTTCACCTCTCAAATACACAGTCCACCGAAGTAAGCACACATTTTATACTAAATGACGGCTGTGGGCATTTAAGCAAAGTGTCTACCAATACAATGCATGGTGCACAGTAAAACTCAGTCTATGGCAGCTACTGCTATCCGTTTTGACAGTCTCTACAGACGGACTCCTCTCCCAGTTAACAGAACAGCACAGTTTCCATTTACAGAGTGTTTATTATGTAGCAGGCACCATCCTAAGCGTGTTACTTTCTCATCAAGCTTGGAGGTTTCCTCAGCCAGGGACTGTGCTAATTCATTTCTTTAATCCTTACAGGCACAGACACAGTAGATAGGTGCTCTGTATTTGCTGAGTCAAATAAAGAAAGAAAAATGAAAAGGCAAAGAAGGTTCGTACGACCATGAGAAGAGAGCTGCTATAGTTCACCAAGTTCCTCGTCAAAAGGATCAACACAAGCCTCACTGTGTACTTCCTAGCCCCCAAGTCCAGAATGAAAAGGGCTTCCCACAGAGGGAAAAAAGTCCACTCTATGTGGGCTGGCTGGGCTTTGCACGAAGGAGTGTGTCTCCCTGTGCTCACACGATCCTGCCATCCTCCTCTCTGGGTACAATTCACCCACTGTTCACATCTGCAGACTGAGCTGCTTGCTACTCACAGCTTGTTCTGACTCTGGAACTGCACCTGAGATCTCTCCACAAACCCCATTTCTCCGGTTTTATAAATATCGGCGAGCCCATGTCCTGTTGGTGGTTACTTCAACTCTGTTCATTTGAAAGAGTACAATGACTATGAGAGACGTGGTGTGCCAAATGTGTTCACGTGTCAGCACACTGGTGGAGAACTGAAGCAGACCAAAAAGAATTAAAGCCCTGCATTCATGCCATGTCGAAATGAAGATGTTTAGCGTGATCTGTTTTCCACCACTTACAATGCTGTACATGTTTAATCTTCCTCACCATACTGTGAGTTCCAGAGAGCAGGAACCACTAGTTAAATTGCCTCTTGAGCCCCACAAATTCTTCACACTGTACCTTCCACAAATGTTCTCAATTATAGGCATCTAATAAATGATATTTGAATGAATACAGTAAAAATGCCTCCTAGGAAAAAACGCAGTGGGGTAGGGCTCTGCTGCCATTCAATTCATGCAGCTGCAACACTAATGGGCTCAGATATAAAGGCAGAAATGTAACGGGTGACAGCAGAGTGGCTGCATTTAACAGGGTAAGAGAAACAGCGAAAACCTCAGGATGGATGCTAAAAAGAAGTTCCACATTCAGCTATATGTTTGGTCTGAAACAGAAATATGATCCAAGCTACAAATGTAATTTAAATTGCGTCTGTAGGCACACTCAAAAGTCAAGAGATAAAACAATTTAAATAATGTTTTTATTTAACCTAATACACTTGTTAAAATATTTACTTTTTTCCTCATACTAAGTCTTTGATGTCTGCTGTGTATTTTTACACTCACAAAAATCTCAGTTTTGACCAGCCACATAGCACATGTTCAAATGCTGCATGTGGCTAAGTGGCTGCTGTATTGGACAGAACAGGTCTACAACTCACCTCATTTCAGGCCACCACTCAGTTTTCAGAAATGCACAAAGTAAATGATGAAAATGATGGAGGTCACAGACTGTAAAATGAGTCTGAATGAAACTGCACTTCAGATGGCATAAGCTGTATAGAGTGATTTCTCCCTCCTTGTTTCCGAGCCTTTTTCGGTAAAGTCAGGTTTTTTGGCATGGCAGTATGACCCATTAAAGGATACTGCCTCCAAAAAGTAACAATTTTATTTTGTTATGCTGTCATTTTCTCCTGTTCAAGATTTTGCCAACAAACTTATGTAATTAGAAGAGGGATTAAACACCCTTAAATTCAATAGTTCTTAACAGGGCTTGTAAATAAAAAACAGGAAGATCCCCTGGAGAAGGGCATGGCAACCCACTCCAGTATTCTTGCCTGGAGAATCCCACGGATAGAGGAGTCTGGCGGGATATAGCCCATGGGGTCACACAGAGTCAGACACAACTGAGCTACTAAGACTTTCACTTTAAAGTGAGTTTAATTAGTAAGATCAAATTGTTCAATGACTCTTACACTAACTTATGGAGATCTTAAAATGATGATCATGGCTTTAAAAATGAGCAAACGGTGTAAAGAAGAATGTGATTGTAAACAAAGTGATCTTGCAGATATTTACTTTTGCTTCAGACTCTTCCTTCTTACTCTTTCCTGCTTTTTTCACTTCCATAAAACCCCAAAAACAGAAAAACCGCTTTACAAGCACATGGTGTAACAGACAGCAGCAGCAACCAGAAGGCCTAGAATTGCAGCCCAAAGCTCTCTCACTGGATGGCCTGGGCCGATCACTCCTTAAGCCTCCATCTCCTTAATCTCAGACTCTGAATGGGCTCAGTTCAGACATTTCTTCCAGCTCCAAAGTGCTCACTTGGCACATGGACAGTTCTCAACAAATACTGAAGGGTGAAGAAGAAAACAGAAAAGGGAGGAAGAATTCATTTGTTTTCCTCTGCATGTGTTTCAGTGTAGCTCCCTGGGAAAGTAAGATACTTGCGTCAGAGACGACAGAGGCACGAAAAGGAAGTGTCCGAGAACATGCCTGACGTTCTGAGGGCCGTCAGGGAGACTGGAACTGGGCTTCTAAAGGCAAAGCTCCCGTGACCGGGACATTTTCCTGGTTTCCATCAACAGAGCGTGCATAACACATATCTAGACAGAGATCTTCACACACACACACTAAGGAAAAACACACCTATCTCAACTCTGAAAATTCTGAGACAAAGGCTCTTTATTTTAAACCAATGAGGAGGCATAAAGCAGGTGTCTCTATGTTTGTCTAAAAGCTTATTTTTCTTTTTAAGGGAAGTAGAACATGCTCTAATAAACATTGCATGATATGCTATGGGGGAAAGGATTAAATGGTATGTGCTAGGCCCATGCCGAAATAAATGTTTCTCTACTCTGGAGGACAAATTTACAAAATGTAACACCAAAAAGAAAATCCAAATAAATAGTACAAAACAATTTACACAAGGATACATTTGTGGAAATTTCTCTATTCTACACGCACGTGCAATATGAAAAAAATGTTCAATCTTACTCTCAAGTTCAACCAGAAGAATATTTTTTCCTTGTCCTAATACAACACTAGGAAAAAATAACTTTTAAGAACAGAAGAAACACAATTCGGCGAGAACTAGTTTAAGTGTCCGCGGTGCCGCCATGAGCAGCAGCACCACAAGGTACTTGGTTTCTCTTCTGAGTTTTCACTGGCTCTTCCCCTTCCAGTCCCGAAAACAGGATGGGTCCCTGCTCACCCCTATTTTCTCACGTCTTCTATCCTACTTAATCCTTTCTTCCTTGACCACATAATCAATAGCTCTTCCTTTACCTCCTACCTCCTTCCCATCAGGATGTACCCGACCTTTCTAGGGCAGACTACAAACTGTGAGTTACCTGCTAGGCGTCTCTCAGATGCTTTGCCATCATTTCTAATTCAATTCACTCTAAAACTGTACTCTTTCACTTTGCCTTGCACCAAACAGGTCTTTCTTCAGTTCCTGCTGAATTTTCAGTTACTCGGCTTCAAATTCCAGATCCATCTCTGCCTCCTCTTGTGGCACTGTCTTCTCCCACATGCTATCAGCATCCAAGTCCTGGATACTTCAGTTCTGCAATGTTTTGATCATTCTTCCCTTCCTCTTTTCTCATGGCACCACACCAATGCAGGCCCTCATTATCTCTCATTTTATTGAAAAAGAGGTAATGAATTTTCTTCATCCCTGGCTCATTTTATTGAATATCATCCTTTTCCCACCCACTGACCAAACCCAATTTATTTTATGCTCTGCTTTCAGATTAACCTGAAAGGGAGTTTGAATCAGGCCACTGCTTTGTTCAAAACAGAGACATGGAATGTATCGAGATGCAATCCTGGTATCAAGGTCCTCCACAGCGGGATTTGGTTTCAACCTCCTCCTTTTTTTTTTTTTTTTTGGCCATGTCACACAGCTTGTGGGATCTTAGTTCCCTGACCAGGGATCGAAATCATGCCCTTGGCAGTGAAAGCTCAGAGTCCTAACCAGTGGACCGTCAGAGAAGCTCCTCAACCTCCTAGATGTGTCCCCCAGGATTCCCTTCCATGGACCAGCAGTCCAACTCTATGCTATGTCAGTCTCTGAATACAGTTGATATTTTCTCCATCTCTTGGCACATCTGCCTACAACCCAATGGTCAACTATATCTGAGATGCTAATAAAAAAGTATTGTGCATTTTCAACTAAGTATATCCCTAAATATCTAATGTTTTTGAAGCTACTGTAAATGATTGGGTTCCTGTTGATTTTTATTTTCTAATTGCTCATGCTATTTTAAAGAGGTACAATTTGTATTTTGACCTTTTTCCTGCCACCCTGCCACCGGTAAGTTCTAGAAGCTTATTCAGAGATTCATTAATGTTTATCAAATATATGACCTTACTGTCTACAAAAAAATATGCTTTTGCTTCCTCCATTCTGATCTGAATTTCTTTTTCTTGCTTAATTACACTGGCTAAGAAGCCCAGTCTATGCTGAAGAGAAGTGGCTAATCCTCACCTATTTCGCATCTTGGATGGAAAGTGTCCAGTCTTTTACTGTAAATATGACAACACCTGTGTATGTTTAATGCATGCCCATTACCATCTTGAGGAGGTTTCTGTCTACTACAATCTGCTGCAAGTTTATGACATAAACAAGTGTTGAACTTTGTCAAATGCTTTCCACATAGCTTTTTCTATTTTATTCTGTGAATATGAAGTACATCTTTTTTTTCATAATTAATAGTTTATTTTTTAAAGCAGTTTTAGGTTTACAGAAAAACTGATCAGCTAGTGCAAAGAGTTGCCAAATACCCCCTCTTCACAAACATCCCCTCAGCAGTTTCTGTCATTACTAATAACTTGTATTAGTTATGCTATATTTATTATAATCAATAAACCAATATCAATACATTATTAAGAACTAAATTCCATACATCAAGGTTCACTCTTTTGAGCTATACAGTCCTATGAGTTTTGATAATTGCATAATGTCATATATCTACCTTTATAGTAGCATACAGAACAATTTCACTGCTCTAAAAATCCTGTACTTCACCTATTTATTCATCTCTCCTCTCCTCTCACTCCTCCTGGCAACCACTGATTTTGCCCCTATTTCTCTGAAGGCATCCAAGTTTGCATTAAACTTTAATTTGGATTTAAAGTGGATCTGGCATATTGTAAGTGCTGAATTAAAGACAGCTATTATTAATAGAAACAATGAAAATAGCATAGCATTCTAAGAGTACAGTTCCAAAGATAGATAAAAAGACTGCAAGACTTCTTTCCGGTATAACAGTTGGGTAGGAACAATGATAACTCAACCAAATATTCCAAGAGACACCCCCTCCTTTCTCCTAATCACACCTCTACCTTAGAATATTTTTAAGTAAAATGCGCAAAATCCTCACACATAATACAAACAGAAAATACAATAGGGAGGTGATTATTATTTACCATCATCATTAGGCATAATTTCAATAATCGTCCAAACGCAGACTACAGGAAAAGGCAGATATTCCTCAGGAAAACACAAATTAATGTCATGACAAGAAAATCCAAATTGCTGGTGAGATTTGTAAGGTCCAATGGGCACTTTCCCTCTGGGGACAGGCCACAGAAGAGGATCAGGATTACGACCCAGCCGGGCATTTGGGTCTCCTTGAGAATGGAACTAGGACAGAGTGTTTCCTCTGGCTCAGTTCAGTTCAGTTCAGTTCAGTCACTCAGTCGTGTCCGACTCTGTGAGACCCTATGGACTGCAGCACGCCAGGCCTCCCTGTCCATTGCCAACTCCCAGAGTTCACTCAAACTCAAGTCCATTGAGTTGGTGATGTCATCCAACCATCTCATCCTGTCACCCGCTTCTCCTCCTGCCCTCAATCTTTCCCAGCATCAGGGTCTTTACTAAGAGTCAGTTCTTCACATCAGGTGGCCAAAGTACGGGAGTTTCAGCTTCCACATCAGTCCTTCCAACAAATATTCAGGACTGATCTTCAGGACAGACTGGTGGGATCTCCTTGCTGTCCAAGGGACTCTCAAGAGCCTTCTCCAACACCACAGTTCAAAAGCATCAATTCTTTGGCACTCAGCTTTCTTTATAGTCTAACTCTCACACCCATACATGACTATGGGAAAAAACCATAGCTTTGACTAGATGGACCTTTGTTGGCAAAGTAATGTCTCTGCTTTTCAATATGATGTCTAAGTTGGTCATACCTTTTTTCCAAGGAGCAAGCGTCTTTTAATTTCATGGCTGCAGCCACCATCTGCAGTGATTTTGGAGCCCCTCAAAATAAAATCTGTCACTGTTTCCATTGTTTCCCCACCTATTCTCTGGCTTAGTCTTTAGCAAAGTGGTTCTGTCCACCAGTGAAGGGAACACATAATTTAGCTAAACTGGAACCTTCTTTCTGCTAAACTGGTGAAGTGTCCTTCTGGTACAACAGGTTTTTCTTTTTTTTCTTCATTCATTCAACAGTCATTGTGTAGATGCTATGTAAAGGTTCAAGTATAGGTTTTTAATATTTTGCCTGGTCTTAGCTGTCAGTTCTGCAGAAGTCAGAACAGGACTTTCCATCCTGGGTCTGACAGATAGTTTCCTCTTGATTTTATATTACACTATGCACATGTTCTGTACTCCAACCCCATTAGAATGCTAGGATCTGGTCTGATTCATGCAGCACTTGGCCCCTGCCCAGAATATTTGTTAAATGAAACCAAAATGTCTTCTTTGATGCTTTTACTAATTATGCATGTCAAAATCTCATTGTCTGAATAAATAAAAGTTCATGCTTATATAGTCATCATTAAAAATATGTTTCCCATTTGCTTTCAATATTCAAAGTTTCTGCATGAAAAGACCTTATCTTAGCATCTTTTTAAAAACTTTCAGTTTGTTATGTCATTTATTTGAATTTAAGATGATCTTCATACTTTCTAGATGTGCCTTATGGCATGCGCGCGCACACACACACACACGCACATATGTGCATGTGTGTGTGTGTGTGTGTGTGCACATGCGTGTATATATATATTTACATTTAATGTCATTCATTTTATCTTGGAAATTTCATGACACTTCATAGGAACTATTAATAGAATACCTAGTGAACGCACAAAACTTTTATATACCAGGTAGAAGGTAACGCCAACCCACTCCAGTGCTCTTGCCTGGAAAATCCCATGGATGGAGGAGCCTGGTAGGCTGCAGTCCATGGGGTCGCTAGGAGTCGGACATGACTGAGCGACTTCACTTTCACTTTTCACTTTCGTGCATTGGAGAAGGAAATGGCAACCCGCTCCAGTATTCTTGTCTGGAGAATCCCAGGGATGGGGGAGCCTGGTGGGCTGCCATCTCTGGGGTCGCAGAGTCGGACACGACTGAGGCGACTTAGCAGCTGCAGCAGCAGCAGCAGAAAGTAACCAGAACATTTCTGTATGTAAAGCAATTAGTGATTTTTTTAAAATGTGGTTTTGTGCCTCTTTTTCATTTCACTGCTTCTCCTGCATTAAGTAACCCTATGTGGAACTGCTCAGGATTTTAGTGCCTTTTTCTGTAAGGAGAGAATTAAATACATCACAAGGTTGGCTGTCTGTTCTGAAACCTTTAGGAACCAACAGCAAGGGAACAAAGAGCTACTTAAGGGGAGCTCACATCTTTCTGAGTAGCAGAGACATTTTTGGTTATACTTTTCCACATCAATAGGGGCTTCCCTGGTGGCTCTAGTGGTAAAGCACCCACCTGTTAATGCAAGAGATGAGGGTTCAATCCCTGGGTTGGAAAAATCCCCTGGTGTAGGAAATGGCAATCCTTCAGCATTCTTGCCTGGGAAATCCCATGACAGAGGAGCCTGGAGGGCTACAGTCCAAGGGGTCGCAAAAGACTCAGAAATGACTGAGCACATACCACGTCAATGATTGCTCAGGAATAACCTTCTAATCCCTCAGATTTGGCCAGGATGCGAGTGCTTATATTTCTAAACATCATACACTGCCTCTTTTTTAAAAGATTTCATATTATTTGTTCAATGCATGGCTTCCTTACTGGAGATGGAACTCTTAATGCCAAGGACAATTGCTATACTGCTATCAATAAACATAAAGGATAACATTTAGCATTTTAGGGAGGTCTCAATACTCCAAAAACCAAGTTAGATTTTCCTTCATAATCCCAGAGATAAGTAAGTCTAATCTATCCTGGATTTCTTCCCCTTACCTGTGTCTTAGATTCTGACTATATAATATATGTGGGTGTAGCCTGACTTGATCCCATCTCAAAAACCAAACCAGCATCACTGATCAGAGGCTGGTTGCATTTCTCCTTCCTTTTGATAACCAATAAAATACTCACCAGTAATAAAAATCAGCCTTCACTCATTCAAGAGTTGATCATTCAGATGATGTCATGCTTCTCATTGTCTTCTTTTTCTACCTACTCTTTAATTCTTAGGCTTCTCACTGGCACACATGCCAATGAAGGCTGGCCAGAGCATGGGGGCTAGCTCTAATTAGCGGACTTTGCAATTGGCTAGAAACTCCAAAGGGCCACATAAAGTTGGCAGACATCTGAAACTCCAAAAGTTTGGAGAATTTTTCTGATGATATCAATGATTCTTAGTAGGACACAGAAAAGATAGTTTGTCCAGTCAATAACCCAGTTACCAATCTACCATGATGTTACCATTTTTGTCTTCCCATGTTCTAGGTGGTGATATTATATAGTTCTGCATTACTCTATGAAGGCTTCCTTCATAGCTCAGTTGGTAAAGAATCTGCCTGCAATGCAGGAGACTCCGGTTCGATTCCTGGGTTGGGAAGATCCCCTGGAGAAGGGATAGGTTACCCACTCCAGTATTTTTGAGTTTCCCTTGTGGCTCAGCTGGTAAAGAATTCACCTGCAACGCAGGAGACCTGGGTTCAATCCCTGGGTTAGGAAGATTTCCCTTGGAGAAGGGAAAGGCTACCCACTCCAGTATTCTGGCCTGGAGAAGTCCATGGACTGTAGTCCATGGGGTGGCAAAGAGTCGGACACAACTGAGCAACTTTCACTTTCACTCTCCATTACCCTATCCGTGAATTATTGTTATTATCATGTTATTTCCTCTCTCTGGGCCTCATGTCATCATCAACAAAATATAAACAACAGCCAGATGGGTTTGTTCTGAAAACCCACGCATTAGTTCCAAAGATGAAATAATGTATTAAAGTGCTTTATAAGATGTAGAGGCCCAACATTACCAACATTAACTGTTCATGGTTTACGTTTTACATTAGAATGCTGAACCGTCTTCTCAAAAGCAGAGGTGTTTCAGAGGGGTCACTGTGATAGATGAAATTCGAAATTTTGGCACACGTGGCCAGCATGCACACCAAATTCTGTGTAGGTGCTTACCTTGGGAGGTTTCCTGAATGATGGAAACAAAAAATTTCAGCAGCAGAAGTAGAGGGTTGTCCACACAGCAGCGATATATCAGGAGGAAGCAATGAAAGAAAAAAAAAAAACAAGGCAAACTCAGTATCTTGATTACATGATCTAATATATGCTCTACTTCACAAAGATCAGAAGCAAAATTTACTCCACTGCCTGAAGCAATAAACTCTTATAGTTGCTCAAAAACACAGTGTGGGCATAAGAAGTTTCTTCCTTGGCTTAATAGAATCTATCCAGTCATTCAGAGGTATTTTTAATGATTATAAAGTAGCCAACAAAAAGAGCATCAGAAAAAAAGAAAAAGAAAGAAAGAAACATGCTGCAATCATATTGCTTGTGGTTAAATACTTCAAAATCAATTTTCATATTTGAATTTTTTTAATTGACACATATATATATATTTCCTTTGAAAAATAATATGGGATTTCTCCCCCACTTAGAAAGCATTGTTTAGATGACAATTTTCACATATTTCAACCCTGAGTATAAATTTAAAAGCAAATTGCATCCTTATCATCAACCACACATGAATTTTTTTATCATTCAATTTTGCATTAAAAAAAAAACTCTACATCCAGTAACATCTCTGAAAAGGAAATAGTTTTCAAAGTAACAAACCATTAGACTAACTTCCTCGGTAAATGTTTTGATTGTGTACAAAGTTAAGGAGCTGAACTATGATTTATATGGTATGTAATCCTATCACAGGGGTTTGGCCTTCTGGATGTGGTTATTCTTAACCAGTCTCTAATACCGATTCAGAAACTCTAAAATGATTGTTAAAAAGAAATGGGGGGTTTTTCCTGTGGCTTTAATCTTTCTTCATAGG
This sequence comes from Bison bison bison, assembly GCF_000754665.1. NCBI lineage: Eukaryota > Metazoa > Chordata > Mammalia > Artiodactyla > Bovidae > Bison > Bison bison. Next base: position 4,227,375 of record NW_011494846.1, read on the forward strand.
GAACAGAACCATGAGAATTTTTTTTTTAAAAAAAGGATTTTCCTGGGCAGAGGGCATGGGAACTCAAGGTATAGGCACGAACAGCTCGGTGCCCTCTCTCCATCACTGTGTTCAACTGCGATCAAGATTGCCGGCAGAAACATAAATAACCTCAGAAATGCAGATGACACCACCCTTAAGGCAGAAAGCAGAGAAGAACTAAAGAGCCTCTTGATGAAAGTGAAACAGGAGAGTGAAAAAGTTGGCCTAAAACTCAACATTCAGAAAACTAAGATCATGGCATCTGGTCCCGTCACTTCATGACAAATAGATGGGGCAACAGTGGAAACAGTGACAGCCTTTATTTTGGGGGGCTCCAAAATCACTGCAGATAGTGACTGCAGCCATAAAATTAAAAGACACTTGCCCCATTGGAAGAAAAGTTATAACAAACCTAGACAGCATATTAAAAAGCTGAGACATTACTTTGCCAACAAAGGTCGGTCTAGTCAAAGCTATGGTTTTTCCAGTAGCTGTGTATGGATGTGAGAGTTGGACTATAGATAAAGTCTAAGTGCCGAAGAATTGATGTTTTAGAACTGTGGTGTTGGAGAAGACTCTTGAGACTCCCTTGGACTGCAAGGAGATCCAACCAGTCCATCCTAAAGGAAATCAGTCCTAAATATTCATTGAAAGGACTGATGCTGAAGCTGAAATTCTAATACTTTGGCCACCTGATGAGAAGAGTTGACTCATGAGAAAAGACCCTGATGCTGGGACAGATTGAGGGCAGGAGGAGAAGGCAATGACAGAGGATGAGATGGTTGGACGGCATCCCCGACTCAATGGACGCGAGTTTGAGTAAACTCTGGAAGTTGGCAATGGACAGGGAGGCCTGGCGTGCTGCAGTCCATGGGGTTGCAAAGAGTCGAACAAGTGAGCAACTGAACTGAACTGTGTTCAGTATCCCTCCCAGAACTATGAGGCCCCCAAATAAAACCCAGAGTTCAATATCAAGAAAAGAAACTCCATGGATTCCACAATTAGGTAGATAACCCTAACCTTTAAATCTATGGAAAGAAAATCATAACCTTTCTTATAATGATAAAGAATTATCTTCTTGAAATTCCATGAATTAGCTAAAAAGAAATGAATCCTTATGTCATGACCGCAGGCAGGGACAAGAGGAATGTGATTTTTGTCTTCAGGTTTCAGAGGGAAACTACCTAGAAAAACTGGTATCTCAAGCTGCTATTAAGAAGTTTCAACATTCTGTGCATCTATCCTTTTAAACAAGACAAACATTTATGGATGTGGTTATAACAATGCACGCATGGTTTCAAATATAAGAGAGCCATGGGTCTTTGCTCTGTACATAAAGCTTGAGGTTTCTTCCAAGAAAATTTCTTTAAGTGGAACAACGGCTCTAAAAGGCATCTATTCTGAACAGGTAGAACAATAATTAATCATAATAATAAAACCTCACTCACAGTACTTTTGATAAAGCCCTCTCTTATACTGCCTGCTTTATTTTTTTTTTTTTTGACATCTGAAATGATTTTTAATCTTCATATTATTTTTTTTTTTAACAAGAACCACCTTTTTGAAGAGCTCTATTTATGCTATGAAACACAGGTATAGCCTTTTTTGGCTCCTTCTGACAACAGAAATAAAAACAAAAACAGTTTCCAGGGGGTATAACTTCAGTAGAATCAGCCATAAACACGGGAAATTGATATCTCAGCAAGGGGACCCTCCAAAGCTTCCCTTACAATACGATAATAGTGGGAAGCCTGATCTTTTTTTTTTTATTTTATTTTTAAACTTTACATAATTGTATTAGTTTTGCCAAATATCAAAATGAATCCATCACAGGTATACATGTGCTCCCCATCCTGAACCCTCCTCCCTCCTCCCTCCCCATACCCTCCCTCTGGGTCGTCCCAGTGCACTAGCCCCAAGCATCCAGTATCGTGCATAAAAGCCATTTAAATCACGGCTTTATTTAACGGGGGAAAGAAAAGTCACTTGACTTGGCCTACAATAAAGCAACCATATGAAACAGCATGGGACAAATTAGTAAAATGTATGTTTCACATTAAGGCTACAATGAACCAAGGAATCTAATGGGGGTGGAACATGCTCACAGGAATCCCAGGGATTTCCCCAGGGTTCTCCTGTGCTTCATGACTGTATAATCATCATCACCAGCAGCACAGAGTAAGTGCTGGCTTTTAGCCAGTAGTGCGCTGGCCTCCTTTGGCACCCAATAATAGAGCGATCCTTTCCTTATTGACATTTCAACACAGTTTTCTTTACTCCTATTAGGAAACCAATCCTATTTCAGCATTTTAAGTACTTTGTAAATGTATCTCTTTGTCTTAGAAAGAAACCGCATAATATGGGAATGCCAGGATAATTCAGCTACCTTCCTTTATGTTTCTAAGGATGGTTTGTTAAGAGTAAATGGAGGGACTTCCCCGGTGGCCCAGTGGCTAACACTCTGCACTCCCAATGCAGGTGGCCTGGGTTTGATCCCAGGTCAGGGAACTAGACCCCACATGCCGCAGCCGAGACCTGGCACAGGCAAAACAAATAAATAAATATCAAATATTAATAATAAAAAAATGGGAGACCAGGATGCATGGGGAAAAGGCAGGTCACTAAGTGAAAACTGCCACTACTCAAATTACTCATCATTTAGTTTAGATCAAGGATCCTGGCTGCAGAAGGAAAAGTAAGTCATTTGGTTTATCACAACTGTACTTCATTCACTGATAAACATTTCTTGAGGTTTGAATTAGCTGATAAGAAACTAAGCATCCTAATCCAGAACCATAGTTTACTGCCCCATCTCCAGAGGCTCTGTATCATTTTCTGGTAATTGTGAAGAGAAAGTTTTCCAACATGAGTAATACTGATACTATAACCAAATGCAGCACGTTATCCTTTGAGGGGAAAAAAGGAAAAACTAATGTGATATTGCAATGTAGATAAAAGTTTTCTTTCATGTATCTATGTATCTATGAAAAAAGATGAATATAAACATCTATCATGAACATAATCAATATTAAAAGTATATATTTTTAAGTTACAGCCTTTGCTGGTTATATCAATGAAGTCTTAACAAAGAGTTCCGTCTAACTCTCAACTAGGTCCAGGCTATTGCTGATACCTAGGTGGTTCCTTTAGAGAAAGATGCAATATTCCTAGCTAAGCAAACATCCAATGAACTATAAAGAACACCCCATCAAAGAGAACTCACTGACCTGCAGACACAGGCTTAGAGAGAAAATAAGAACATGTGGTTCTACGCTGATTGACGCTAACTCTACTTTGTAAACACCGAAGGTTCTTTCCTCTCTCAGGACAAAAAAGTTAATGGGTCTCTTCAAGGTCACCCACACTTCATGCACTCCCCACACAACTCTTATAACTTCCATGCCTTTCACCCACTCGGTCTCTCCCTTCTGCCTGAGCAAATCGCCCCTCTCCAAAACCCAGCTCCAGGCTCCAGTCTCAACTCCTCACCAATTGTTTGAGACCACATTGGCCTTCACCAGCTGATAGCTGAGGATTCCTACGGTCAGCAAAACAGCCTAACATCACAGCCACACATAAAGTCCTATAACCTTCAGTGATCCTGTCTGAATTCGAGTCTTGTGTATCCTTAAGACTTAAACCCTTGAAAGCAGAGGCCACGCCAAGTGCTACTTGCATGATACCTCAGTCCCCATCCCCACCCAGTTATGCAGTACTGAAATCACAGGAAGAACTCAGAAGGAAGTTTGTACACTTGTGGCTTAAACATAATCTAGGTGTGAAGCCTTTCTTTCATCACCACCACAATTTCACAATTCCAAAGTTTGGGGAAGGTGTCAAGGACTGTCAGAAAATGGAGACCATTTCCTACGTCTTATTTAAATATAATTATTTCTCTAGAGCAGCATTTCACACAGAGAAATTCAAAGGGATGTTAGCTAGGGTCAAGTCCTCAAGAGCTTCAGAAGTCAACTAGACTCAGAAATGCAGGTTCAGTTTGATCACACACACACACACACACACACACACACACGGATATGGGACTGTAAAGATAAGCTGGACCTGTATGTGGCCAGGTCTTGAAATGAGGAGTAGGTACTGAATTTAGTAAGCTATATAAGAGTTTAACAAGAGAGTGAAATAAATAAGGCAGTATAAATAGCATATTACAACGACAACAATCTTATGTAGCTGTCATTCTCTTTTCACACCTTACACCAAAAGATGATGCTCGGGCAAGGAGTCTTTTGTCCAGTATTTACAGCCCATCAACTACCCCAGTCAGTGCTGCAAGAGACATGAATGATGAGTGCTTTCTTCAGAAACAGAAAATTCTCTTCCACGTGCTAAAAAATGTTTTGATTAATTGTTGGAAATTGCCAACTCACATAGGAAAGATACAGAATTAAATGATATTTGACTCTTAGAGACTACTCTAACGACGTATACTTAATAAAGCCCTTGATTTTCACCTTCCACTTGGAGAACTAAACATCAGAGTCCAAGTAATCCTGTTAAACCAGCAAGCATTTACTGCATACCGATCACTACACTGAACATCATAGGTGCTTTGAGGGATAAGAGAGGAATGAGGCATAGCCTCTGACTTCAACACCTTGTGAGAGAGACAGATACATTCATGAAGAACTAATATCCAGTAGACTGGGATGCCTGGGATGGAGCACAGACAGAAGCAAAGAGCTATATTCAAGTCCACAAATATTTAACACATACTGTGCACTTTGTTGAGAAACAACTTAGACATGCTGCCTTGCAGACATCAATAAATGCAACTTATACACACAATTATGATACAATGCGATGTGCACAGCAGCCCCAGAGGGAAAGATCACCTGGGGAAGAAGGGAAGTTTCTCAGAGAAGGAAACCCCTGCACCATATCTAGGAGGTGAAGAGAGTCACCCAGCTGACAGGGTAAAGAAGTGGCCCTTCAATAAAAAAAAAAAAAGAAGTGGCCCTTCAATAGGGAGAACTGTGAGTGAAAAAAGTACTGGAGCACACAGCCTGCTCGAGAACCACAGCATAGTGCGAGCTCAGTAGTTTGTCCACAGAAAGAGACTGGACCCAGGGTTGGGACTGTGTTTGATAAGTGACTATAAAGGTTCATCTTCCACTATGATTTATTAAGTGTAGTTTGAAGATAAGTTCATATACTTGTAAACCAACAAATGAACACATTCATATATACAAAACTATATAGCAAGCACTTCTATGAGTTATAAAAAAACAGATCCAGTAAAGTTGCTCAGTCGTGTCTGACTCTTTGCGATCCCATGGACTGTAGCCTACCAGGCTCCTCCATCCATGGAATTTTCCAGGCAAGAGTACTGAAGTGGGTTGCCATTTCCTTCTCCAGGGGATCTTCCCGACCCAGGGATTGAACCCAGGTCTCCCGCACTGCAGGCAGAAGCTTTACCGTCTGAGCTACCAGGGAAGCCCAAAATGCAGATGGGGTTACATACACATTTTGAATAGCCCTTGACACCCACCACAAGAAGAAGGCAAATGGCAAAAACGTTAATGAACTGGTTAATTCAAATAGATTGCTACAATAAAATGCAAAACTTGAGGGGACTACACGAGCATATCCACAGGAACTATTAACTCAACCTAATGATGTTCATTCAATATATGTGTGTGTGTGTTTCCAAAATTAAAATGGATACACAAAGCAAATGGAAAGTTTAGCAAGTTACAGGGCATTATTTGGTGGAATTACTATCCACTGATAATAGCCTTCCTGCCTTTTTTCTCCTGATATTTGTCAAGGAAAATGCCTGAATTAGTCCCCCTGACTAACGAAACACAGCCAGCTACTGCTGTGGGCGACAGGCCTCTGAGAAGCCCCTGGCCGCCTCTGTGGAGAGTTCTCCAAGCCACTGCACAGAGCTCCAGCTTCTCATCACCATGGATGCAACTCCCAGTGGGGGAAGCCTGGCAAGAACTCACACTAGATTAACCAAAACAAAGTTGAGCAGAGAAAACATGGCTCTTGTGCAATTTTCTTGCTGTGTCTTCAAAAGGACCATGCAGCGAAGCTTAAAAAAAAAAAAAAAGGCAGCAGTAAGCACCAATTCTTGATTTTAAATCAAGAATCAGGCCCCTCTGTGAGGCCATTCTTGGGCTAGTTCTCAGCGGCTACTCCTAGACAGGATCTCAATTAACATGCTGTCTGGAAGAAGCATACATCTTATCAGTTTTACTTGTCCTTCCAGGATTAATTTTCCACTTATGTGAGAATTTGTACCTAGATAGCATATACTTCCTGGAGGAGGGCATGACAACCCACTCCAGGATTCTTGCCTGGAGAATCCCCATGGACAGAAGAGCCTGGCGGGCTACAGCCATGGGGTCGCAAAGAATCGGACACGACTGAGCAACTAAGCATAGCACAGCATATACTTATGATATCAAGCTTATAACTGCATGAACAATATTTACATTTCCTACATTAGGGAGTCAGAACCAAACATCACGCTCCATGCGACAGCCTCATGAAAGCAGAGCCATTAGCTGAGTAGTAGAGACAAGTAACAGCCTTTTCTGAGAGCCAGTCGAGCATGGTAGCTAAGAGCAGGGATGCAGAAACCAGATGCCGCGGTTCTATTCTTGTCACTACCACTTTCCAGTGATGGAATTCTCCCACCTCCAGCCATTTATTTTACCTATTTAGCCATTTATTTTACATAATCTCCTTCCTTCCATCTGCCATAGCAACAGCTGCACTGCTGACGCCAGATGCTTGTGGACTTTGAGAGCCTGTAGAACCCACCTCCTTGAGGGCTGTGGGACCAAGACATCCCTGACTCAGCAGTCCACATGTGCTGAAAGATGTCTGTGCAGAACCATTAAGTTTCAAGGTCACCCTGAGTTGAATCATGATTGCAGGAAAATGACAATTCAACCTCCACTGTAGACAGCCCACTAGGAACAGTTTGATTCCAGAGCCCAGGTGTATCTAAAATCAGTCAGGGCAGGATGCATGGGTCGATATTAAATTACACCTAATCTCAGCACTAAAAAGAAATGATCTATCAAGCCAGGAAGAGACATGGAGGAAACTTACACGCATATTACTAAGTGAAAGACGCCAATCTGAAAAGGCTACATACTGTGTAACTTCAACTGGAAAAGGCAAAACTATGGACATGGTAAAAAGATGGGTGGCTGCCTGGGTTTGGGAGAGCAGGAAGAGATGGACAGGCAGACTACAGAGGATTTTTAGGGCAATGAAAACGTTCTGTGTGATCTAATGATGGATACATCTCATTATACATTTGTATACATTTGTCCAAACCCATAGAACGTACAGCACCAACAGTGGACCCTTCCCGATGGAAACTACAGCCTTTGGGCGACTATGACGTGTCAGTGTAGGTTCTTCGGCTGTAACAAATGTACCACTGTAGCGCACAACGTTGATGATGGAAAAGGCTATGTACGAGTGGAGGCAGGGCCACACGGGAAATCTCTACCTTCCTCTGAATTTTGCTGTGAACCTCAAATGGCTCTAATAAAAGTTTTTACTCAAGATTTTTTTAAGCTAAGCCAGAAAAAAACAAATAAACCCCCTCAAAACCATAACAAAAACAAAATAACAACAACAAAAATAACACCATCTAACCAGCACTGCATGTGTAAACCTCCTTACAATGCCTATCCATCCCAGGGCAGAACTGACTACAGGTTAAGTCTAATGCCAATTCATGAAGGTTCAGGATTCCTAATACTACAGGCATCTCAAGGGCAGCTGCTACTCTCCTGGGTCATATTTATTACCCCCACACCACTGAACAGCATTTTCTTCACATGTTTTATTTACATCATTAAAAACAAATAAACCTTGCACCCACGAGGCAAACTTGTAACATGAAGCCTCAAGAGTGTATAAGAAACTGATTATTTACAGAAGATATTTAGAGATTCAAAACAACAAGAACGTCCAAGCAAATCAAGTGAAGAACATGTCTTTTGTCTAAGTCAGAGTCTCAGATATGAACAAGAAGCAGGAAGGTTTGTAGATCCTCCTAAGAGAGCTCAGAATTATCAGTGAAAGGGTAACAGTGGTGCTCCATTTGCAACTTGGTTCTTTCCTTCAAAGGGCATCGAGAAAAAAGGAGAAACTCGGTGAAACTAAATTAATCATCTCAATTGGAACAAGCCATTGATAAAGCCTCCATTATTAGTCCAGTTCTTGAATGGGCCAGATCAACCCTGAACTTGTTGTTCAATCACTAAGTCATGTCTGACTCTTTGTGACCCCATGGACTGCAGCATGCCAGGCTTCCCTGTTCTTCACTGTCTCCCAAAGTTTGCTCAAACTCATGTCCATTGAATCACTGATGCTATCCAACCATCTTATTCTCTGTCACCCCCTTTTCCACCTGCCTTCAATTTTTCCCAGCATCAGGGTCTTTTCAAACGAGTCAGCTGTTCGCATCAGGTGGCCAAAGTACTGGCGCTTCAGTATCAGTCCTTCCAATGAATATTCAGGACTGATCTCCTTTAGGATGGACTGGTTTGATCTCCTTGAAGTCCAAGGGACTCTCAAGAGTCTTCTCCAGCACCACAGCTCAGAAGCATCCGTTCTTCAGTGCTCAGCCCCACAGCGGGACATGGTGGCCATCACCTCATGGAGCTGCCACTGGGTTCAGTGATGCTGGCCCCAAGGCCAGCAGAGACGGACCCCAGAACACTTTGCTCCTGGATTTTACTCCATGGGAAGGAGGGAGAACAAGAAGGGCACTGATGTTATTGAGCATATCCTGGTCATCGCACATGGTCTTGACACCTTATCTTATTCACTCAATCCTCACCACAATAGCAGGTGGACTGTACTACCCTCATTTCTCAGATGAACAAACAGCCTACATAGCTAAGTAAACGGCATGGCTAGGATAAAGACCCAGCAAAAACTAGGATTAGGATCTTTTGGTGAATCCCTTTAACCCTACATCTAACCTTGTGACTAAAATGATATGTTGAAAACAAATTTCCTACCATTCTCCTTGTTTAACACCCGCAATAACTTCCAGTTGCACTTGGAATAATGTCAATGAGTTCTTTAATGTCATCGATAGGATCTGGCCTCTGTTCACCTTTCCATCTTTCGTCTCCTCTTTTCTACACGCCGTGAACTCATAAAACTCTTCTCTGACTCAGAGCCATCACCCACGCCCCTCTCTCTGCCAGGAACGTCCTTTCCCCTGATTCTTTTTTCACATTAGGTGCGACTGTCACCTCCCCAGAGAGCCCTTCCCTGACCATCCCATCTGGAATTCCCCATCAGTTTCCTTTAAGCATCCATTGTACTTTGTCAGCGTCGTGATTTATTGTCTGTCTCATCCACTTGAAGCTGAGCTGCACTAGGGCTGTGCCCAGGTCTGCTCTGCTCACGACCACTGACTCTGCACTTGGCACATGGTAAGCATCTGGGCTGGTCACCGACCCCTGCCTCTTCCCGCTCTGGGTGCCCCCCAGGCAGAGGCTGGGTCACGATCGTCCTGGCTCCGTCCTTCCAGTCTCCACGGCGCCTGCTGCACAGGACGGAACATGTGTTTACCAAAGATACACACACAGGCATTAAAAAATAACCTCAGAACCACGTTCAGAAAGTAGGCTGGTGTCCCACAAGGCCATTTATGATGGTCATACTTGAAAGGGAGCCTATTTTTATGCAAATAACTGGATTCATTTATTTTACTACTGCATAAAAGTGACTCTTTTGGTTAACCACTAATTTGAAAGCCCTTTTAATATGGATATGTTTACTGGCTTATTTACTGGCCCACTCGGTAGCTCTTAAAGCAGCAGGTACCGGGCAGGAGGCTAATTTCGGACTCTGGGTGTCGGGAGGTACGTATGTCAGATGAATTGGCTGGACTGCACGTTCTCTGGGGCCGCCTTCCTAAAAGTGAGAAGCAACCCCCCCTGCAGAGAACTGGCATCCAGGACACCTGCTCAGAAGCTCCCCCTGCCTGGGACCCCCCCTCCCCACGACCCTGCTCCCCTTCCTGGGGAAGCCTTCTTTCACTTTCATGTTAGCTGTCTGCACCAAATCAGCTCCACCGTCCCACAGTACTTGGTTCTGTTTTCCTCAGCACCTTGCACCACCTTAAACCACTGTGTTTATTTACCTACTTACCTATCTACAGACCTTCTCCCCTGGACCTGATGGTTATAAGATTCATAGAAATAGGGGCTTCCCTCTAGCTTGTCCCCAGTGCCCAGAACATTGTCAGGCACCATAAATATAAGTGAATGAACGAATATATGAAGACACATCACCAGGTCACTATTAATAGTACCATTTGAGACAATGGCAATGTTTCCCTGAGTAACTCCATTCTTTCAGGTTTGTCTGAAGACCAATCAAATATATATGCAGTGTTGCATTTTCACAAAAGCTTTACTGGGGGAAATTTCAAACACGCACAAATGGAAAGGGAATAAGTGTAATATAGCATCAGGGAACATCACACCACACCCACCATATAACAACAGAGCATAACAAACCCATCCTTAAGAAGTATGCACACACAGCCAGTCTTGTGTATATAAGGAATAGCTGATGCTCCTGAGATAAGGCTATTAGAGAATTTTTAAAGTTCTGTTAACGTCTGAGTCAAGGAGGATGCACACGCAGATTGGAGAAACAAACAAGTAGATTACAAATTTCCAAAGGTTTTACAGGGAACTGAGAACAGCAGGTACTCCATTCCCAGGGACCTCAGTCCTCCTGTGTCCAGAGGAAAGCGTAAGAGCCCCAGAAATAGATGTTTGACAGCCCCAAGGGGTCAGCCACGCCCCCACTCCTAACTCATCCATTCTGAGGCTGCAGTACTCACTCCCATCTGTTATCTGGCTTTCCTGCACGCAGCAGACGAGACAGCCACTACACAGGGCGAAAGGGAGGAGACAGCGGGATGGGTCTCCTGACAGCCCATCACTGTGAAAAGAGATGGGATGTTGAGAGCAAGCCAAGCTCGCTTCACCGCACGGACAGTAACAGCTGCTCGTGATCACGTCCAGCCACCTCTGGCCTCTGCTTAGGACAGAGCAGAAAACAGGACAAAATGGTTAAGATCTGGTGTTTGAAGGAAGAAGAGCCAGTTGGCTGGAAATTTTACTCACGTTAAAATACTTATGGGTAAGAAAATCTGAGCAGCAGGAAGAACTGAAAAAAAATTTTTTTTAATCAGGATAAATATTTTAAATAAGGATTAGACCCAATTTTCAGTTATTCAGAATTGAGCTTCTCTGCTTTGAGGTTTAAAATTTTGGTGGAAAAGGTATAACTAGATGCAGTTTTCATTCCAGTCTCTATAATACATTCAAAGTCAAGGGGATATAGAAAAGTAACCAACAGAAGAAAACATACTCTGGACAAAGCCCCAAATAAAATCTAATATACCCCAATCAGCAGAGCGTGTACCTGTCATAAAACAAAGTCTTTTAACAAAGGATAAATCAGTGTCCTCGACTTCTTCACCTTCACTTCTGCCCCCTTACCAAAGAGGAAGGGAGAGAGGGAGGGATGGTGGGAGGGAAGGAGTGGAAAGAGAGTAGAATTTTTGATTTACCATCATTAGGAAGATCAATCATTTCATAGTATTTTTACGTACAAAATCTTTCTCTGCCTGGAGACATTTACAAAAAGATAATTTTGGTGTGGGCCCTTTCTGTTACTCTCCTACTTTCATAGAATATAATTCCAAGGGCAATGAATATCCTTTAAAACCTGAGACTTTATTCTTCTTGTCAACTTCCCAAATTCCTTCTTTGCCCTGCTGTCATTCACACAGACACACACACACACACACACACACACACACAATCGTTTGGCCTATACACTCTAAATCAAATGTAAACTGAAAATTAGTTTGCCCTTAATGGTTCACATTCTCCCTCAAGATAAATGGACTTATCTTAAGGTACTAGAAGATTCCACCGCAATCCTGAGATCTAGGTAAAAGGAGCCAATGTAAACAAACGGAAAATATATTAACGATGCCTTTCCCAAAGAGTATTCAGGGGAGGGTTACTACTGCGAGATACACTAAGACAGGGGTGGAGCAGAACATCTGCCAATTTCTGATGAGAAACAAGGAGGGCACAGAGCGGAAGGAAGGAGAAGGCCCTTAGGAAGCCAAGCACAGGAAGAAGAAAGCCTCAGTACCTTCCTGTGCTCTGAAGACTAGCCTTCTTCTAGCTGGAGCATCTGGTTTCCTAGCTGTTCCCCACCCCCAAAACAGATCAGCCCTTAAAAGGAGTGTGGTGAACACGGAGAAGGACTCAGACACAGGGAAGAAAGCCTCGGGAAGATCCTGCAGAAAACAGGGCTGTGATTCCGGACCGAGTAGAATCAGGTCAAGAGCTAACAGCCCCTGGAGAAGGCAAAGCAAGTCCATTCTCTGGAAAGTCTCCAGAAATGAGGGCCTTCACCATTCCCACAAATGAAAGCAAACCACTTGGGAATTTGGCTAGAAAGGGGTCAATCTTTGAAGCTTTCAATAGCTAGCTGACTTGCTGAATTTGGGGTCCATACTGCTTTCCAGGGGACTTCCCCAGTGATGCCAGTGGAAAAGAGCCTGCCTGTCAATGCAGGAGAGTTTAGAGACCCAGGTTCGACCCCTGGGTGGGGAAGATCCCCAAAGAGCCTGCCTGTCAATGCAGGAGAGTTTAGAGACCCAGGTTCGACCCCTGGGTGGGGAAGATCCCCAAAGAGCCTGCCTGTCAATGCAGGAGAGTTTAGAGACCCAGGTTCGACCCCTGGGTGGGGAAGATCCCCAAAGAGCCTGCCTGTCAATGCAGGAGAGTTTAGAGACCCAGGTTCGACCCCTGGGTGGGGAAGATCCCCAAAGAGCCTGCCTGTCAATGCAGGAGAGTTTAGAGACCCAGGTTCGACCCCTGGGTGGGGAAGATCCCCAAAGAGCCTGCCTGTCAATGCAGGAGAGTTTAGAGACCCAGGTTCGACCCCTGGGTGGGGAAGATCCCCAAAGAGCCTGCCTGTCAATGCAGGAGAGTTTAGAGACCCAGGTTCGACCCCTGGGTGGGGAAGATCCCCTGGAGGAGGGCACAGCAACCCACTCCAGTATTCTTGCTGGGAGAATCCCCATGGACAGAGGACCCTGGTGAGCTACAGTCGACAGGGTTGCACAGAGTTGGACATGACTGAAGCGACTTAGCTCAGCACAGCACATTGCTTTCCAAACGCCAGTAAAGAAAGAAACCTGGAGAATGGAAAAATACACAGCGGTGATCCACTGTGTGATCCTTTGCAGCAGTGCAAGAACGTGATACAGTCACTACACATCAATCTGAAGGAATCTCAAAAACAAACGCTGAGAGAAAGAAAAAAGTCCCCCAAAATATCCAGCATGATTCCATTTCTATAAAGTTCTCCAAGAAGGGCAAGAGTAAACAAAGTATTATCCAGGGGATACAGAGCTAAAAGTAAAACTGTTTTTAAAAAATGAAAGAAAAGAGCTAAGGAATAATGAACACAAAAATCAGGAATGTGGTTATTTTGAAAGCAATACTGCTTTCTGTCTACTCGCCTTTTCTTAAGCATGGGTAATCTGTTTCTTCAGATGAATAGAGCATATGGGTGTTCATTTTTATTATTATTAGTCATCATGTGTGTTTTATATGCTTGGTGGATCAGGCAGTAAAGAATTTGCCTATAATGCAGGAGACCCAGGTTTGATCCCTGGGTTGAGAAGATCCCCTGGAGGAAGAAATGGCTACCCACTCCAGTATTCTTCCCCGGAGAATTTCACGGACAGAGAAGCCTGGTAGGCTATGGTCCATGGGGTTGCAAACGGTCGACAGGACTGAGCAACTAACTCATACACAGATGTGATATATTTTAAAACTTAAAATAACTGACTTTCCTTAAGTTTTTTCCTAAAAAGAAAAAAAAAAAAAGTTGTTTTTTTTTTTTTTTTTTAAATAAAGTGGATGAGTCAGGAGACTCATCAACCAAGGTGAGGTCAAAAACGCCCCAGGAATTCAATCGGTCTTTGCAATTAAAACAGGAAATTCCATGACATCTTCCCTGTACCAGAGACTTGGAGGCTGCCAGATACAAGTCCCTGTGGTTTTTTTGGTAGTTGGCAGTCTAGATTTTTTTCATGCTTGTGGAAAGACAATATACGGTGATTAGGAGCAACCGTCCTCACATAATTACTGCATGAACAGACAATATTTCAGGTGAACCACACAGACAAATGGCAAGGGGCAGCAAAAAGGCAGGGGACCAAAACCCTCCTCCGGTTGCACTTGAAGGTTCACATAAAAGCTCTTTAACTCTTTCCCAACATACCCCAGTTCTCCAGTCACCTTTCACCAGCATCTCAGCTGGGAACACGCCAGCCGTCTTGGTGTCTGATCTCAGATGGGCGGGGAGGGCAAAACTCTCAAGACTGTTTCCCTGAGATTCATCCAGTGTAGCAGCCCCAGGAAGACACTAACTGGTGTGCACATATACACGTAAGCACTTTACACACAGTCAGCAGGTCAGGTCGGCCACACCTCGGTCCTACAGCATCTTCAGCAGCTTCTTCAGCAGCTGATGCGTGGAGGTGCTCAAAACTTTTACGTTACAATAAGATTCTAGGATTTTTAAATTTATTCTATTTAAAACTTTTTTTAAAACTCAGGATTATTGAATAAATGTTAAAACTAAAAGATGTTATCATGAGCAGAGATTATATTTCTAGTTATATAATATCTGAGATACCATTTACTAACATTTTAGAAAAGTCACACCCATAGGTTCCAGCAGGACCTGTATTTGGTCTGGAGTATTTTCAGACCAAATACAGGAACAAGTGTTGTAATTAATGGCAGGAATATTTTCCTGCCATTAATTACAACACTTGTTAGAGCTGCTTACAATAGACATTTTGGGGATTTTCTGCATGACTTCCAGTCTTGGACTTGAAGTAAATTATGCTATGGGTCCATAGGATGAACTTCATGCTGCTAATTTACAGTTCAGTGTCTAAGTGTGCCTCGTTCTCCTTTTGTCTAATTTAAAAGCTTAATTTTCTCCTTGTGTTATTCAATAAAAGTGCTTTTATAAGATTTTTTTTAGTCCCTCAAGTAATAGGATTTGGCAGGTAAAATGAAAAGTCTATAAGCAATAAACACATTTCTACTGAGGACAGCATCTCTTAAATAAAGCTTGCATTTCAGGGGACTAAATATTCTTTCTTTGCCCAAAGAAAAAATTTGTCTCTGTTAGAGACAACAGAACAAGGACAAAGAGTTATAGAAAGGTCAGCACTGTGATCTGAGAAGACATGGATTAGAAAGGGCGAGACGGAGAAAAAGACCCTTCAAAGAAGACTATTAAACAGCAAAGTTTCCCTGTGCAGGTGGAAATATACATAGCATAATTATTATTATATTTTGTGTACAATTTTTTCTCATATTATTGATTGTAGGTGGGTATGATATGAACATTTAGCAACATTTAGTTGGTTCAGAAGTGATAGCAACAGGAGACTTCCCTGGTAGTCCAGTGGTCAAGACTGTAAGCTTCTAAGGCAAAGGGTGTGGGTTCGATCCCTAGTCAGGGAACTAAGATCCCACATGCCATGTGGCATGGACAAAAAAATAAATAAAAACAGAAGCGACAGCAACAAATGCGTAAAACCTGGGTTAACTGACCTCCCCTACACCTTATGATGGGCAATATCTAAGAAGAAAAGGGACAGATAGTCTTATAGTCTTAAGAAAATGTATTATCTCTACACAGGATCTCCATATAAGAATCAAATTAAATTCACCCCTCCCCAAACATGCCTTTCAAAAGAAAAAAAAAAATCAATAAATGCTTCAAATCCACTGACCAGAAACCGGGGAGGAGGAGATTCCAGCTGGAGGGACCGACAAAAGCAAAAACAGAGGCAAGTCCACACTTGGGGACCAAGATGTTAAGTATCACCTTCAGGACATGTTCTGAAGTTAGAGCAGAGGGATGTGCTAATGAACCAACGTGCAATGTCTGGGAAGAGAGGAACTGATGAGACTTGTGCCTCCACGCGTTAGACCTGGGCAAGAGGAAGCCCAGGGTCATCTTTTACTAAAATGGGAAGACTGTGAGAAGAAAAGCAGGAGTCTGAAATGCCAGTTAGACATCTAAGTGGAGAAGGCAGGTGGGCAGTCTAGATATACAAGAGGTCAGAATAAAGACGATCCTCCAAGCTTCGTACTTGGATGACATTATATTCTATCTTGTGTAGATGGTTTCTCCATCACTACAGAGAGACAGTCTAGCGGGTGTTTCACATGAGAAAACAGAAGAACGTCCCAGACACTGAACTTAGAAGAACACCTAAACAACACATCCCTGGCGGCAGGGGCAAGTCTCAGATAGTGTGTGCATATGTGCCCATGGCATTCAAGCAGAGTTCATCATCTCAGCGCGCCATTAGGAAACAGGTTCAACTGACTGCAGTCATTCATGGAGGGTAGACATAGAAAGACAAAAGCAAACAATGCTACGTCTTAGAAGGGCAGGGGACACTTATTAAAGAGATAACTTAGATGTCAGTTTGCTCTGGAAATGACTTACTTAAAGTGACTCTTTGGCTAGGAGAGAGGCAAATCAGAAGGAAACCTGTTTGCTAGTACAAACAGTGACATTTACTAAAGTTGTCAGTTACTTCTACCTGCCCCTAATCCAACTCTTATGAGAATCTGCTGTGCCCATCACACCAGAAGACGCAGGCCTGTTTACTTCATCCTTGAGTAACCCACTCATCTTAGAATGAAGACGTCAGGCAAACGTGGAATGGAAGTGGTCATTATGTCCAAGTTTCTGTTAAAGAAAAGAAAGACGTTATCTTTTGTTAAACTATAAGCCTGCCAAGAAATTCAGTTCTTAAATAGTTCCGTGAGCTCCTAAAACTTATCTATCTCCTGGTGCATTTCTGAGAACACAGTTAGACATTTTTTCCGGTATTCAAAAGAAAGTTTAGCTAGCTGCTTCTTGACTAGACCATATTCCTAATTCCACACTCACTGAGAAAGCGGAAGACTAATAAGAAGGAAGCTGATAGTTTCTGTCATGTAAAAATTACCTATAATTTAAATGCATAATAACTAGAGAATGCTTAAGTAAACTAGGGAATATTCAGATGAAGACTACCTTGTGGTCAGATCTGAAAATGGTGTCTTAAAATGTATTCAGAATCCAACAATCCCACTTCCGGGTACGAACCCCAAAGAACTGAAAGTAAGGACCCAAAGAGATATTTTCATGCCCGTGTGCATAGAAGTGTTATTGGCAACAGCCAAAACATGGAAGCAACCCAAATGACCATCAGCAAAAGAATGGATAAACCAAATGAGATGTCTACACATAAGGAAAGATTATTCAGCCAAAAAAAGGAAATTCTGATACATGCCACAACATGGATGAACCATTGAAGGCCTTATGCTAAGCGAAATAAACCAGAAACAGACAAATACTGAAATGACTCCACTTCAATACTTGCAATACTCAGGTTCACATGGACAGAAAGCAGACTAGTGGTTACTAGAGCCTAGGAGAGGAGGAATGGGAAGTTATTGTTTAACGGGGACTAACATGGGTTTGGGTGAACCCTGGGAGTTGGTGATGGACAGGGAGGCCTGGCATGCTGCGGTTCATGGGGTCGCAAAGAGTTGGACACGACTGAGCGACTGAACTGAACTGAAAGCTTCTGTTTGGGATGATGAAAACGTTCTGAAAATGGTGATGGCTGCACAGCAGTGTGAACGAACTGAAAAGCACCAAATTCCACACTGAAACAGTTCAAATGACAAACCGCATGTCATGAATATTTCACCAGAATAAGCAATCTAACCAGAGTAATAGATAATTCCTTACTTTCATAGTCACTGAGTTCAGAGACGGATAAGAGAGCAAGATTTCTCCTAGAAGGAACAGGAAGGTGTCGATCCAGAGGAATCTGGCCCAGGCAAGAAGACTCCTGGTATAAACAAGTCACGTGCACCCCTGAAGCACTGGCGCCCCAACCTCCAAACACCCCGGGGACAGATGCTGGCGAGCAGTGACAACATTTGAACTGTTCACCATCAGCAGCCAGGTGATAAGTGAAGACAGACTTAGAAGAGAAAAGCCACTCAGAATCGTCCTATTAGGTACACTGGGTACAAGTGCAAGCTGTAAGAAAACACCATACATGAAAGCTATAAATCTTCCGCAGAATTTGAGGCTTCTACTCCCCAGGCTGGTTTAAGCATGAAAATAAGTCAGAGTCAGGGAGCTGTTGATAGTAAGCTGAACCAACACATCTCACCTTCAGATTTTGCCAAATACGGTTTGATGAACCAAAATGAACAACACTTGTGTATGTATATGCTTCCCTACAGCTTGGGTATTTTGTGTAAACGTATTCTTGGAGCTTCATTTTTATTTGAAATGAAGTAGAGTTGATGTAAAATATTAATGTAAGTTACAGGTATACAATATGTGCTATTGTGTCCTCGGGTCACTAAGTCATGTCCGACTCTTTGCGACCCCCTGGACTGCAGCCTGCTAGGCTCCTCTGTCTGTGGAATTTTCTAGGCAAGAATACTGGAGTGGGTTGCCATTCCCTACTCCAGGGGCTCTTCCCAACCCAGGGATCAAACCTGCATTTCCTGCACTGGCAGGCAGATTCTTCACCACTGAGCCACCTGGGAAGCCCATAGTACATTTACAGTTATTACGAAATACTGGCTGTATTCCCTGTGTGGTACAATACATCCGTGTAGGTTATTTTATACACAACAGTTTGTACTCTTAATCCCCTACCCTATACTGCCCTTGCTGTCTTCACGTCTCTTATTCTTCAAAATGTTTGAAGTGCTCCAAACCAGTCTTGGATGGAGCTCAAAGGAATCTTTTCACACCAGTTAGCACAGATAACAAGAATCAGGATGGTCTCAGGAAGCCTGGGATGGTGGTGGCAGTAGGGCCAGGGAGCTAAAAAGCTGGGGATTGGGTGAAACAAATTATTAGCTGGCAAAACCAGTTTGCTTGCTACATCAGAGGCCACCACCAAAGGACACTTTGGGAAACAAGCTACAATGAGTTCTACTTCACTGACCAGAGTGCTACTCAGGGAGCAAAGGAAGAGAGAGTCCAGAGTTCATTTTATTCCGCTATAGACAGTCATCCCTTGGTTTCTGCAGGGGATTGGTTCCAGGACACCCTCCAAATACCAAAATCTGCAGGTGCTCAAGTCCATCCCTTATATAAAATGGCCAAGTACATTTGGGCCTCCACATCTGCATGCTTCAAGTAGATGGCAAAGCAACAAGAGCCTCACTATAAATACCTTCTCTTTGCTGCTCTGTATCATGCAGTCCAAGACATCTTACTATTACAACAGTATGAAGCAAGAACTGCTTCCCTGCTCCAAGTAAGGCCATGCATGCTGAAGGGCGGCAGATCGTACCACCCCAAAACATGTTTCTTTGGCATAAGGATTATTTTGAGAAATAGCAGATGTAGGGAAAGCTCAGAAAACAGAGACGTTCCTCTTTTTTCAGGGATATCTACGTTTATAAAGGAAATAACCATTGTTTAAGATTACCTCTTTCACTGTACCAGGAAGAGGAGGACGACTTTAAATCACAAGAAACTCAATGGAGATGGCATGGTCTTCAGCCTAACAAACCTTCCTCTTTCTTGTTTATACTGTTCTTTTCCTGGTAACTTCATGTAACCGCCCCACCACACACACACACACACACACACATACACACACACCCTTTTCTTTTGTCTTTAGCGGAAGATGATATTTAAGGTATGTAACTCAGGGAGTTACTCATTTTTCCCTTGGGTCTTCTCATGTATGCGTGCGTGTGTGCTAAGTCACTTCAGTCGTGTCTGACTCTTTGTGACCCCATTGACTATAGCCCACCAGACTCCTCCGTTCATGGGATTTCCCAGTCAAGAATACTGGAGTGGGTTGCCATACTCTCCGCCAGGGGATCTTTCTAACCCAGGGATCAAACCCACGCCTCCTGTGCTTCTGCATTGCAGGTGGATTCCCACCAAGCCACCTGGGGAAGCCCCTTCTCACGTATGCTGCTGCTGCTAAGTCACTTTAGTCATGTCCGTCTGTGCGACCCCATAGCCAGCAGCCCACCAGGCTCCCCCTCCCTGGGATTCTCCAGGCAAGAACACCGGAGTGGGTTGCCATTTCCTTCTCCAGTGCATGAAAGTGAAAAGTGAAAGTGAAGTCACTTAGTCGAGTCCAACTCTTAGCGACCCCATGCACTGCAGCCCACCAGGCTCCTCCATCCATGGGATTTTCCAGGCAAGAGTACTGAAATGGGTTGCTATTGCCTTCTCCATATACATGTTCATAAACTTGTGTGTTTTTCTCTTGTTAATCTTTCATTACAGGGGGTTTCAACCATGAACACAAAAGGATAGAGGGAAAATGATCTTTCCTTTCCTACAGTGTTAAATATCATCATAAAATAACCAAAAAAGTGATAATATTTTAAAAGACATTAGCAAAAACACCTAATAGAGGTCACATCAAATCCTAAACTTCAACTTCAGAACAATTTGAGTCACGCTAATATTTTAAAGGTGAACTTATTAATAGAAAGACCAGTATGCAATGGAAATGCTGAGGAAGAATTTAAGGTAAGATCACTGACTCTATAAATAACACAAAAGCTAAACAAGATGACAAACACTGCGGGAGCATTCCAGAACAAGCTCATGTCGTAAGCAACAACGCCAACAGGAATTTCTCCAAAAAGTAGACGAGCTCTTCAAGAAAAAGGTGTAAGACTCCCATAATTAACGTTCTAAATCATCAACTGCTTTGTAGAGTTCAGAATAATGTACGTTTTAGACTAAAAAGCATACTCCAGTCGCCTGGTTTTACCTGTTTGTCCTCCTTTTCCAGCAGGAATGAAGTACTGGCACGTGCATGTCTTAACCAACCCTCCTGACAGCAACAACCCCAGGAGTACAGACCACAGCAGTGAAAAGACTACAACTGAAGGACAGCCGATGAGCAGGAAGACAGTTACACGAGACTCTCTAGCCCTTAAGACAAAGAAAAGGAGCTGCACACGGTGCTCAGTCTGCTGGCAATACTTAAAAAGATGGCACCACTCTTGAAGTACATTACCCTTCTACTCTGAAGGATAGAATGAATTGGGCAGAATGAATTAAGAGGTACCACCAACCTTGGCCAGGAACTATGGGAACCAGAAAGCAGAGCAAAACCACCCCCTTCTTAACAATTCACCATTTTGACATTTTCATCAACGCACATCAAATCATTCTGGAACATTTATTAATACTTAGGAAGTGGACGGATGAAGTGTCAGCTCAGCCGGAACACTGACGAACAGTACGAACTTATAAGGGAGGGTTCACAGAGGCCTAGTTCCCTAGCTTCCTAAGACAGGGAGTGAACAATGAAGTGACAAATTCCTCAGGTGAGAGATCATTTTTTTTTATATAACAGATTTATGGATTTCCATAGAGACTGTAACTACTTTAACTTCCTGGAGACATCATAATTGGAAAGGAACTTAACAGTGTTATCAGGAAAAACACCCTTCAGAAAAGATCTTGCTTGTTCTAAAGCTGTCTGACTTCAGAGGTCATCCAGAGGTCAATCAGTGTTACTGCCAGATGGGCTGGGCAGGATGGAAGGTGGACAAGTACCTGGATCTGCCAAGCTGAGCCACAACCTTCTCCTGGGCACAAAGACCACGAGCTACGTCAACTCCCACAAGAGACCCCCGGGCTTGGGAAGAGAAAGGGCAGTGCTGGTCTCTGTTCAGACCACACCACTGCCTTAGCTTGTCAAACATTTTCAACCAGCTTTCCCGACAGCTGACTCACCTGATCATGGTAACTGGCCAGGGTGTTCACAGGGCCGATATACCCACTGACCCACTAGGGTTTAATCCAAGGGGCTCACTAATGTGCCTACAGTTTGATAGAGTTGGACACAGAAACTTGTTCTCTAGATTCTAAGTACTGTGCTTTCTCAGTGAGTCAACATCTAAACATTTTCAATTAAGAGAGGTCCTTTCTGAAACATCAATGGAACTCATATATATGCATCATACCCTTGCTATTCTTTTGTGGCAAAGCACTGCATTCTTGAGGCTTTGCTTTTCATGTCTACTGTTATGCACATATTATTTTTAAAACTGTTAAGGGGTGAACTAGGGAGAGCCTTTTACATAATGAAGTGATAGTTCAGTTCCGGGGTTTTTTTGGTTGGTGGCTGGTTGACTTATTCTGAGGTCAAGAGAGTTAACGTGATCATTTCGGTCTCGACTTATTTTGGTTGTCTTAGACAAATTTCTTACTCTCCTTTCAGATACTGAGGAGACTTTCCTCTTCCAAAGGCATGTCAAATACAATTTGGATTCACGAAATAGGATCCCATGGGGTCTCGGGAGAATTGATGTGGCATAAAAGGATCTGATATTCTAGCTAACTGAGCCACTAAGGACCTATTGAGCAGGTCATGTTTGGCACCATGACTGGGAAGAAAAACTCCATGTGACAAAAATGCCCCGCTAAACAATCACATCTTGGAAGACAAAATAAAAACAAGGGACACGAAACACTGACTTCTCGAAACTTTTAAAAAATAATGGCAGAGGTATAATGGAGAATAGACTCCATGTGTGCTCATCAGCATAGAAATACTAGAACTTTAAAGAAAACTGTAAATGCTGTTTCTTCTGATGATAACAGTAATAGTCATGGGGGGTGGGGTGGTAAATACAGAAAAGCATAATGATAAAAATAAAAAGCCCTTGTAATCCCATTACCCAGAAATGAGGTTAACTACTGTCAACATTATGGTACAGCATCCTTGAAGACTTTTTTCTATGCTTCTCTTTCCCACAATAGTTCTCAAAACGTGGTCCCCAACTAAGAGCGTCAGTATGTGAAAACCTGTTAGAAAAGCAAATTCTCCCAACCCAGACCTACAGAATAAGAAATCCTACGTATAGATAATTCTGATGCGTGCCAAGGTTTGAGAATCTCTAACATAGGCCACAGACACACACATTACACAGATACCTTTCTCTCCCCAAAATGGGGTTATGATATACACATTATTTAAAATTTTAAACCCATATTAAACGTCTACTTCGTAAGCTACCTAAATACTGCACACTCTCTATGCCTGAATGTCTTCTGCCTCAGTGAAAAATATCACAAAATGGTTCATGTAACAAATGCAATTAAACATCAGAGTCAGCCAGCCTAACACACTGATGGCTGAATGATAAACAAGTCAGTTAGCAACGTGGGGACCTAACAAACTCCACTTTTTAAAAAATCCCTAAACAGTTTCATAAGGTTTTTAGATCTTTTCTTTTTTAAACGAAATAAGTAACATCTGTAACAGCTTCTCTATCCTGTCCATGACTCTATTTTGGGGTTACTTAGAAACTTACTTATGTTTTCCAACATTCCAGGGTGAGAAGCAGCTCCCTGACCCGCCAGTCTGCACACACCGGAACTGTCACCCAAATATTGCTGGTGTCGCCTCCGCCCACCAGAGCAGACCACTGCAGCACAAATTCCAGAAAAGCACCACAAGCTCTGGAAGCCTGTGTTCAGGCCAGGGTCCTTGAGAGAGATAACCAGGCAAGGGTCAAAGCAAGAAGGAAGTCTGTGAGGACAGGAAGAAAAGAAAACCGGAGCGAGCGGCACCAATATCCAATGAGGATTTTGCTCAATTTCGCCAAGTTATTTCTCAAGTCCTGGAACACATAACTTTTGAAAATCTCTGCCAGCCCCCGGGAAACCACAATAGAGGAAAGCAGAGGAAAAAGGCAAGCTTTTTATTTGCTCAAGGTTATCCAAAAAGCCTAACTGGGAAAAAAAAAAAGATTGCATGATAAGATAAGAATATCTGTACTCTGTCCTTGAGATGAGATGAGGTGAAGTCGCTCAGTCGTGTCCAACTCTTTGCGACCCCACGGACTGTAGCCTACCAGGCTCTTCTATCCATGGGATTTTCCAGGCAAGAGTACTGGAGTGGGTTGCCATTTCCTTCTCCAGAGGATCTCCCCTACCCAGGGATCGAACCCAGGTCTCCCGCTTTACTGTCCGAGCCACCAGGGAAGTCACTCTGTCCTTATTACTTTATGAAGCACATAAGCTCGGTGACCTTGGGCACGTTGTTAAATCTCTCTGGGCCTCAGTTTCCTCTTCTGTAAGAGTCATATGATTGGAGGAGGTGACCTGAAGAGCTGACAAGTGATGGCCACAAAGGAAACCCAAGACAGGGCTACGAGTAGAGCGAGATTTGCAGCCATCTGTAAAAGACTTACTGGCGCGCGCTCTCTCCTTCAACAACAAAGAAAAGAATCCATTCCGAGTACATTCTTCTTTGTGAGAAACTTCACAAGTAGAGCTCAACAAGGTATTGCAGGCATAGGATGAAAGGCATGGTGGAGAGCAGCTAACATGCATACTGGAGCCAGAATGCCCAGACGAGAGAGCGGGATTTACCCCTTACCAACTGGGTGAACTGCCCAAGTCACCCATCACTGAACCTTGGTTCTCTCCCTTAGAAAATGGGATTGACAGAGTTTTGTGAGGATTAAGGGATTGTGAAAAGTACATAAGATGACTTCTTATCTATATGTTTTAGCTATAAGAATGATCAACAATATTGTTAGTAATACTACTGTTTTAAGAGGTAGAAACTACGAAGCAGCTATGCCCTGCAAGCACCACTAAAATGAAGCTTGTGCCAGAAACCATATAATATGTACTCAGATGACCTGGGACCACCAACAAGGATGATGGATTAGGTCAGTTAGTCTTAAATCCTACTGGAGACTGCCTACTCCGTTTACGACAGCACTGTTTTTCAAAGGGCAACTTGCCCACCCGCATCTAGAGATGGCTCTGAGATTTGGGGGAGAATGGATGCATGTGTATGTATGGCTTAGTCCTCTTGCTGTCTGCCAGAAACTATCACAACATTGCTAATCGGCCATTCTCCAATACAAAACAAGAAGTTAAAAAACAAAACCAAAGTAGCTCACTGAAAAGACTCAAGGCTGCAGGTCAGAAGAGAAACTGAATTCAAAACCCGGCACCTCCAGTTCTGAGCTGTGTGGCTTCCAACAAGTTGCTTAAACTGAGAGTTATGGCCTGCACCAGGAAGGTGATTAGGCAGAGATGACCCAAAGGGAGCGCAGCGGTACTGACCAGACCCAGGTCAAACCACAGAATCCACGGATTCGCTCAGAGGTCACCCTTCTTGAAAACCAAAACTGAGCACCGAAATATTTTTTTTGTCTTTGGGTTACAAAACTAGCTATGCTTCTTCTGTCTTAAACGTTTTATTTTGCTTTCATTGCACACTTTGTGTCTTTAAAAATTAACCACGTCACCTGTATTAATAATAATGGTAATTTGTATTGGGTTGGCCAAAGGATGTTATGGAAAACCTGAACCAACATTTTGGCCCGTCCAGTAGTATCACAATCTACAGGCCGGGGCCAAAATGAATGGAGCCACCACTCTCCATATCAAGTAACTAAGAAACAAAAGACAGAACACAACTTCCCCCATGAATGTCTGCCCCATCCATAATGTGGTTGGCTCTTCTTATCAGGCAGTGATATGACATGATGAAGAATTTCATTCATGGAAAGCCATCTTATTTGATTCTGCAATAAAATCATTTTATTAATGGCTATTTTTCAGGCAGTAGGCAAATGTCATACACAGTTT
>NW_011494846.1:4253283-4281560 GCF_000754665.1 Bison bison bison
AGTTTATTAGATGAAGGCTCCTGAAAACGACTTCCAGCAGCAACCCCTGGTAATACAAGCACAATATAAGGGTAGGAAATGAGTGACATTGGCCACAGGGAGAATCGCTTGGAAAGAGGGACAGAAAGTTAAAAGAAGGAACCGTAATAAATAACTGAAACCAATACTAAATAAATTGGAACCATAAAAATAATTAGGCTCTTGCTCTGGAAATAAACCCATGCTTATAAAACATTTTATGTGAAAAATAGGAAAAGTTCTGAGCAGCTACTTCCTGAAATTAATCACAGGAAAAAAAAGCAGAGGGGGGGAAATGGAAGGAATTTTATACTTTTCTTCTTAAGAGAGTAATTCAATCAGGTTTTCCAACCTCATTTTTTACCCTCAGACATTTTATGCTATTAAAATGTCCTTTTAACTTGATGCCATGGATAATAAATGGTATACTTCCCCTGCTTAGGTGAGAGGGATGCTTTAAAAAAAATAGGGAATACCTTCCATTTTCTTGTAAATTAGAATAACTATTATCCTACAAAGCAGATTTTTAAGGAATGCTCATCCATGAGATTAGTAACTTCGTAAAGGATAAAATCCCACTCATGGCCTGTTTAAAGTTCCTGCTTCAAGTTCCAAAAACATCTTCAGAGTTAGTTGTTTATATTCTCATACACAAAATACATCAGGCTGACTTGTGATATGTCAAACAGAAAGAGCAGCTATGAATCTCCGAAAACAGCATAAATTAATCTATAAACTATGGACAGCTGTGCAAACAAGCACCATTACCAACCCTCAGAGCAGCGTATTTGCCCTGGTCCAGTACGGGAGGGGTTAAAGGTAGGCGCTTCCCTGGTGGCTCAATGGTAAGGAATCCGCCTTCCAGTGCAGACGATCCCTCATGCCACGGAGCAACTAAGCCGATGCACCACATCTATTGAGCCTGTGCTCTCGAGTCCGGGAACCCAACTGCTGGGCCCACAGGCTGCAATTACTGAAGCCCTTGCACCCTAGAGCCCATGCTCTGCAGCAAGAGAAGCCACGGCAATGAGAAGCCCGAGCACCACAACTGGAGAGTAACCCTCACAGCAAGAGAGACCCAGCACAACCAAAATTAAACTATTAAAAAAAAAGACTGAGTTAGAGGTAATTTACGAGGGCTTCCCTGGTGGCTCAGATGGTAAAGAATCTGCCTGCAATGCAGAAGACCCAGGTTCAATCCGTGGGTCAGGAAGATCCCCTGGAGAAGGCAATGGCAACCCACTCCAGAATTCTTGCCTGGAAAACCCCACGAACAGAGAAGCCTGGCAGGCTACAGTCCATGGGGTCACAAACAGTCAGACACAACTGAGTGACGAACACTTTTATTACAACTCTATAGTGCAGACTATTAATCACTATTGAAATCTTTATGCCAAATCTCGAATCTATCCTTTTTGAGTTCCTATTAAGCTTAGAAAATGAAACAAAAATCAAACAACTTGGATGACTTCACACTAGTTTTACTATGAAAAACAATAATAAATGCTTCAAATAGAAAATATTATTGTTGAATTTTTTGATCACATGCCATTTCCTCCTCACTCTCCCACTCCAGGTCTCATCAAGAAATCTAATCACAAAAGCACATCAAATAACTTTTTAAAATTAATGCCATTTATTTTTTAATCTTTATTGAAATAGTGTTTATTTACAATATTGTATTAGTTTCAGGTGTATGGCACAGTGTTTACTTATATATATATATGTATGTACATACATTATATTCTTTTTTTAGATTCTTTTCCATTATAGGTTATTACAAGATATTGAGTATAGTTCCCTGTTCTATAGAGTAGGTCCTTGTTGGTAATGCTATTTGAATAAGCAGAATAAAACAAACAAAAAATTTGGGTCCAGTAAAGTAGGAAATGGCAACCCACGCCAATATTCTTGCCTGGACTATTCCGTGGACAGAGGAGCCTGGTGGGCAATAGTCCATGGGGTCGAAAAGAGTCGGACACGACTGAGTGACTGAGCACACGCGTGCATACAAAGGATACACTTAGCCTAAAGTCTCAGGACTCACGGAATAAAGAAAATAATGAAATGGATGGGAGCTGAAAAGGGGTAGAAATTAGAATGATCAAGCTGGCACTTAAGATTTTCATTTTATTTATTTCCCGCACGGGGGAAGAACACTGGGTACATTTCCAAAATGAACAACATTAGCAAATTGTGTTTCTAAGTATTGGTAAAATACAAATTCCCAACAAAGAAGTAATGGTCCAAGTTTTCTTGATCCATTTTTACCTTAAACACAAAGCATCAGAAACGCCTTTCTTCCAATGCGAAATTTCAACCAGTTCAGCCTGCCCGCCGAATGCCTGACGAAAATCCTGGCACTGCTGCTTTCTAACCACATTGATCTCCGTCAGCTCGTGGAGTGCCTTTCCAATCTTTCAGCCTGACTTTTATCTTATTACAATACAGTGTAACTATGGAAACACAGGACTTAACAGTTGTATTTTCTCTTACAAACAAAAAGAGCTGCTTTTTTATCACTGAGTTCCATGTATATTGTGTCATTTAGGGTCAATTTCATTTTTTTAAAAGATGGAGGCAATAAACATTTAGATGGAAAAAAAATTTTTTAAGGGAAAAAATTTTAAATAAAATCTAGGGCAGATTTTCATTGTTAAGTACAAAGGAGGCAATATCTTGGTCACTACTGCCTCATGGCCAGAGGGTGCTGCCCTTCTTCAAATCCTTAAGTGACCCCAGTGGGGTCAGAGCAGAGTCTAGACTGCAGTTCCTACTCTCTGGCAGGTGGTCATGTGAGAAACCTCAGCCAGCTGCTTACTAAAGACAACCAGGCTGAATACCACCCCATTCCTAATTTAGGAACTCTGAACTCTCCCCATGATACATGCTTCCACAGCTAGAATGTCAAATGAGATATTCTGGCAATATTCTAATATTATAAACACAGACTCCCCTATAATGTCATAATAGAAAGACAACATCTAAAAACAATACTCCTGTGCTAACTGCTGCACGTCATAACTATGGCCAATGTCCAGTGTAGAATGTGACCCAGTTTGTTTTTTTTTAAGCAATACACAAATATAAATATATCCATCTCCCAGGGATCAGAACCCCTCACCTTGCAACCAGGTAGATCCTGTGTTGGCTTCTCAGCTGCAACACCTGGGGCAAGTTCCTTTACACCTTGAACTTGAGGCTTTTCACCACTCTAAGGGTAACAGCCCCTTCACTTGTTGGCCCCAAATGAGTACTCAATAAATGAAAGGTGAGTTTTGCCTGTTTGTGTCATTTTCCTCATTTACCTGGGCAAGATGAAGGGTCATTAAAAGGCCAAAATGCTAATGGTGGTTCTCCTTCATGGAGGAGGGACTGCAGATACTTTTTCCTTTTCTTGTCTCTGCTTTTCCACAGTTCTTAAATTCTCTACAATGAGCATTTTAATGCCTTAGTATTCTTTTAAGACAGGTACTCTCCTGAGTAAATTTCACAAGCAGATGCTAAAGAAACATTTATACTCTTCAGGAAAAAAAATTCCTGCTTAACCACCTCCTGTCCTTAGCAGATAATTCCTGCTAAGTATAGCCAGTTTGGGGAGAAGGCAATGGCACCCCACTCCAGCACTCTTGCCTGGAAAATCCCATGGCAGAGGAGCCTGGTAGGCTGCATGCAGTCCATGGGGTCGCTGAGAGTCGGACATGACTGAGCGAGTTCACTTTCACTTTTCACTTTCATGCATTGGAGAAGGAAATGGCAACCCACTCCAGTGTTCTTGCCTGGAGAATCCCAGGGACGGGGGAGCCTGGTGAGCTGCCGTCTATGGGGTCACACAGAGTCGGACACGACTGAAGTGACTTAGCATTAGCATAGCCAGTTTGAGACCCAAGGCAGGAGGAAGCAGAAAATCCCTGAGTCCCCAGGGGCTCAGGGAAGGAAATTCAGTGCCCCTGAACTCTGGCTCAGTTGCAGCTTTGCCTGAGGAAGGGGGTGTGGAATACCTGGGCATACAATCCTCCCAACCACCCGACAAAAGCAATTCATCTTGTTATCTTTCTGTCCTCATGAAGTGATCAGAAGCTCAGAAGCTGTGAGGATGGGCTATGCAGAATATGTTTTTAAAAGCACCCAAGTGATTTTAACATGTAGCCAGGTATGGAGAATTAATACCTTAGTAGGTCCATGAAGCTCCAAGCACCAAGTCCCCAAGGGAGAAGAAATTGCAGTTCTTTCAAAATCCAGGACTCTTGCCCTAATCTACAGAAGAGGAGAAGGGAGGACGGAGGAAGACTACCCTTGACAGTTTCATAAGATTATCTTGTAAATAAAATTTTGTTATCTTCTTCAATTTATACAGGTATAACAAATACTGGCTCATTTAGAAATTCAGAAGTTAACTTCTACTACACCTATTAGTATAAATGAGGCTTTTAAAAAGAGAAATTATTTGTTTCTAACCCAATATCTGAGTTAAGACAGAATCTGGTGGTTTACTTGGCTTTAAAGAGATCTTAAAACCACATGACCTCTACTTTTTAAACCTCATCTCCTTTCATCTTAGTGCACTGACTGTGCAGAGGTCATTCTTAAATGAAAACAGAAGTTTCCTCCAATGAGAATAACACAGAAGCCCCTACACGACCAACACAAACGAAGACGAACAACTAATCGTGACTCCTTATCACTTATGTAAAAGTCAACAATAAATTGACACTATTAGAACAGTTGATCAGACATCACAGGAGAGAGCTGGGCCGCCTGTTCATGTCCTGTCTAGAAAAACACCACTGTTCATCCTTTACTCTCACACTCGCAGCACTTCCGACACCAGGTCTGTGGGTTTCCCTACCACACCATTCTGACACAGTCTGCCTGGAGTGAGCATCAGAACCCTGCCGTTAAGGGCTCAGGTCCCCATGACTGCCCCCCGCCCCCCCGCCACTGCTTCAGCCTCCAGATGCAAGTCCAGGTTATCGCCTGTTCTTCTGAACAACCAGCTCTAAACCAGGGGTTTCCAACCCTCCTCCTCAGGCTCAGTCATTTGCCAGAACAGCTCACAGAGCTCAGGGAAATACACACACACTGGTTCATTAGGTAATAAAAGGTATTATAAAAAACCACTGCAGATGGTGACTGCAGCCATGAAATTAAAAGACGCTTGCTCCTTGGAAGAAAAGTTAAGACCAACCTAGACTGCATATTAAAAAGCAGAGACATTACTTTGCCAACAAAGGTCCATCTAGTCAAAGCTATGGTTTTTACAGTTGTCATAGATGGATGTTAGAGCTGGACTATAAAGAAAGCTGAGCACCAAAGAATTGATACTTTTGAACTGTGGTATTGGAGAAGACTCTTGAGAATTCCTTGGACTGCAAGGAGATCCAACCAGTCCATCCTAAAGGAGATCAGTCCTGGGTGTTCATTGGTAGGACTGATTTTTAAGCTGAAACTCCAATACTTTGGCCACCTGATGAGAAGAGCTGACTCATTTGAAAAGCCCTGATGCTCGGAAAGATTGAGGGCGGGAGGAGAAGGGGACGACAGAGGATGAGATGGTTGGATGGCATCACCAACTCAATAGACATGAGTTTGAGTGAACTTCGGGAGTTGGTGATGGACAGGGAGGCCTGGCGTGCTGCAGTCCATGGGGTCGCGAAGAGTTGGACACAAATGAGCAACTGAACTGAACTGAAAAGATAGGGATGACAAGCAGATGAAGAGGTACATAGACAGAGATCCACAAAGGTCCCAAGTATGGGAGCTTCTACTCCCTGTAGAGTGGGGACGGGCCACTCTCCTGGCACATGGATGTTTGTTCACCAACCTAGGAGCCCTCTGAATCCCAATCTTTTGGGTTTTTAATGGAGGCTCCATTGCCTAGGCATGATAGATTATTAACTACATTTCCAATCACCTTTCAGAAGTGGGGAAAGGTGCTGAAGGATCCAAGTTTCTATTCTATGGTTTGGTCTTTCTTGTGAACAGTCCTCAACCAGGAGCCCACCAAGAGTTCCTTCATTAGAACAAAACATGTCCTCATCACCCAGAAAGCTCCAGTGGATTTAAGGAGCTCTGTGTCAGGAACACAGGCAAAGGCTATTTACACAGTTCTTATTTCACATTGCCCTACCTTTTCAGTAAGCCAGTAAGATGTCTCTGTACAAGCCTCACAAGTTTGAGAGGCTTAAATGTAAGCACTGTCCTAGGCTTCACAGTCATGAGCAATGTTGTAAGAAGAGAAAGGGGATTTAAAAAATTGAAGATGGTACAGAAAACCCTGAACAAATTTTTTGGCCAACCCAATACCATGTGCCAGGCCTGGTGCCAAGTATCATCTCATTTGAGCACCATAATCCCATGATGTCACTACTATTACCCCAGTTCACAGAGGAGGTTCATGAAAATTGACAAACCTCCTGAAAATCAGCAAGGCAACAGTCTCAACTATATTCACAAGGAAAATTAATGAGCAATACTAACTAGCATATTAAAAAGCAGAGACATCACTTGCTGACAAAGGTCCATGTAGTCAAAGCTATGGTTTCTCCAGTAGTCATGGATGGATGTGAGAGTTGGACCATAAAGAAGGCAATGTCAAAAAAAACTGATGCTTTCCAACTGTGGTGTTGGAGAAGACTCTTGAGAGTCCCTTGGAGAGCAAGGAGATCAAACCAGTCAACCCTAAAGGAAATCAACCCTGAATATTCATTGGAAGGATTGATGCTGAAGCTCTAATACTTTGGCGACCTGATGCAAAGAGCCCACTCATTGGAAAAGACCTTTATACTGGGAAAGACTGAAGGCAAAAGAAGGGGATAGCAGAAGATGAGATGGTTGGATAGCATCACTGACTCAATGGACATGAGTTTGAGCAAACTCCAGGAGAGAGTGAAGGACAGAGGAGCCTGGTGCGCTGCAGTCCATGGGGTCACAAAGGGTTGAGCAAACTCCAGGAGAGAGTGAAGGACAGAGGAGCCTGGTGCGCTGCTGTCCATTGGGTCACAAAGAGTCAACATGACATAGCAACTGAACAACAATAACACTAACATACTATTTTTAAAAACATTCATCTTTAAATGCATAGTAGGGCTTCTATGAAGCAGATTTATATATTACATTTAAATGTGTTTTCATTTCCTTAGGGGTAAAAGGAGAACAACAACAAAAGGAAGAGCAACAACTGGAAAGTTTGTTAGGGGAAAAGAAAAGGGAGTCAGGATTTCAGAGAGGCCACCAAAAACCCAAAGCCAAGAAGAGCAATTTGATGTCTCTGGTAATTCCAAGAGTTGTTGCTGCTGGCTGGTCCTACACTCTACTGAAAGCATACCCTCAGTGCGGATTACGTTCTGACGTATTAATAGCAGTGATCTGTGTCTGCTTTCGGAGAAGGCAATGGCACCCCACTCCAGTACTCTTGCTTGGAAAATCCCATGGACAGAGGAGCCTGGTGGGCTGCAGTCCATGGGGTCGAGAAGAGTCGGACATGACTGAGTGACTTCACTTTCACTTTCATGCATTGGAGAAGGAAATGGCAACCCACTCCAGTGTTCTTGCCTGGAGAATCCCAGGGATGGGGGAGCCTGGTGGGCTGCCGTCTCTGGGGTCGCACAGAGTCAGACATGACTGAAGCAACTTAGCAGCAGCAGTGTCTGCTTTACTCTGTCGGCCTTGTGGATGTTTCTTGCAACTCCTGAGCATAGCTCGCAAGAGCTTATTCCATAGCCCTGAAGATAGTGTGTCTAACTGCATCGTTTGGAAAAGTGGCAGAAGGTCTCTTCATGTAGTTATGGGAAGTAAACAAAGGTGACTTTTAAGTGCAGAACTAGGGTGATTTATTGAGGCCTTTGACAAGTGAAATTAGAGAATTCTAGAGATAGACCCATCAGTGTTCCTTAATTATTAGTTGTATGAGGTAAGAATGGTCAAGAACCTATCTTGCTTTTAAACAGGTGACGATCCAATTAGGAAGCAGGATGCCTGACACATAGTAGGTGCTCAACAGAGACCTGTGGAAGGAAAGAAGGAAGGGCTGAGGGAGAGATGGAGATAGAACAAACATACCAAAAAAAAAGGTAGAATAACATAAAATGTGAACAATGGGATAAGAAAGGTATGACGCGTTCCTGAGGTTTGGGGGCTGGAGGCATAGATGACAGCAGAAGAAATCAGGAATGTCTTCAGGAAGATGGACTATACACCTTGGCCCTGGAAGATGAGGGAATTTGTCAGTCTTCTGTTTCACCTAATGAAGAATAGGGCTTATTCTATTCTGGCAGCCTTGAAACACACACTTATGACTTGATCTAAAATTAATTTCATTCAAAGAATAAAGAAGCACTAATTGAAATATCTTCCCCTCGAAACCTGGCAACTAAGTCTCACCGAAATGTCAGAAACTAGTACCTTAGTTTTCTGAACTATAATGGATTCAATATGGTACTTAAAGAAAAATCTCTTTCCTCTATCTCCTTGCCATATGTAGGTTTTCCTTAAACTGTTCTCTGGGAACTGAAAGTCTTTAGAATCTAACTCCCGAAGCAGCTACGTCTTTAACCAGTAAAAGCACTGTTTTAATATGTAGGATGTACTCAGTTAATTTTTATTTACTCATTCTGTAAAATCAGTTCAATTTAGTTCACCAATCACATTCAATTTTATAGTCTTTACATGTCAAAAACCCTATGATGATAAAGACAAGCGTCATTTCACCCTAATATACATACAACTGATATGCAAACAAGTTGGCACAAATCTCTTCTTCTTTAAGACCTCATTATTTGTTCTTACAGAATAAAAATTCAAAGAGAAACAAATTTAAATCTTGGAACAATTCTAAGGTGCTCAAGCCTGCGTCCCCCTTCTCCCCTACCCGTCCCCTCGCCGCCCCAGGCATCTGCTACATATTAACAATACTAAAACAACAGAAGATGTCTATAAACAACATTTCCTGTGAGGAAGACATAAGGCATTCTGGTGCATATCCTAGTAACAGATGTTTTAGTACATCTGAAATCCAGTATCATCCAAATCAGGGATGATAAACCTCACTGTGACATAACAAAAAAACAGAAGTTATATTTGATGTGTTTTGACTTATATTTACTCCTTGAACAGAAGCTTATCTTTCAACTCTTCTGCTGTCAATGTCTGAGAGTCTAACCATCTGAAATGGAAATGAGGCTCACGGAGGTTGTACTGGCTAGAATGCTACTGACACCCAGAATCAGAACCATAGCGATGATGGCGTCCAAGCTCATTTCATGTGTGTGTAAATTCGCTCAGGTCAGCATGGCTGGTCAATGATACACAGTAGCAGAGCCCAGGTTTCTGGACTGCCAGCTGTACCAAATACATGTGCATCGTACTGTTGCAGCCAGAACTTCTCTGGTTAAGGACACAACAGTTTCTGTTAAAGAAATCCCAACCAAACACAGAGCTTGAGTTTCTTCATGGGAGACAGGCAAGGGAAAAATGGATGGTTTCATGCACACTTTTTCTCCACTAAGCTTTTAAATATTTTGTTATAATTTGGTGTTTCTTTCAAAGAGGGGTTTACAATCCTGGGTGAATTATCTGATAGGTTGGTATGACATCTGTACTCATGGTAGGGATTGCTCTTCATAAAGTAATCGTGACATTTATCACTCACTTCTGTAGTAGGCATTTTACTAGACTAAGTAGTTGCTGTTTGATTTGGTTATGGTAGCAGTAGTGGTGACTGGTAGGAATCATTAACGAGGATAATAATGACAACAAAGTCAACATGACTGAATTCACTGTGCCCTGCCTGTTCTAAGAACCCTATGTACATTTACTCCTGTAATCTTTCCTAAGATCTTATCTTCTAAGTGAGGGAAAAATGGAAAGGAAAACAAAGTTATATAGTTGCTAAATGAATCCTTACCAACAAGCTACAACTTACAAGCCACAGAGTCCCCCAGAATTCTGCTGAGACGCACTGGATATAACACGGGAACAGAAAGCAGAGATGAAGCACACCGCAGGACTTTTTTTATTTTTCAAAAATTCCATAAAGTCCTGCCGCTATCATCACTCAAAGCGGGGCTTCTTACACAAGACTATGCAACAGATTACCTGTGAATCGTGTGAAAACACAGGTTTCGGCTCATGAAACCTGGGACTGGGGGCTGAGATTCTACACTTCTCACACGTGTCACAGTGAGTAATGAGAGACGAGGGCACAGGAGTTATTTGCCAAGAAGAAAGCTTTACTGTTAATGGATTTTACACATGGGAAGAAAACATTGTGAGTGAACCTAAGATTCAACCTAACTAGTAGTCAAAAGTCAATCATACACAGCGTATACTTTGTCCTGCCAATGACTGTTTCCCCTCTTTCAAGAATCACCAGCAGAGTGTTTTCAGAAGCTGCTCTCATAGGAGGGACATATGTAAAATACAGCTGAAGGCATGACTTGGAGTAATGACTGAATAATTAACCTGACATAAAACAGGATTATTTACATTTCAAATCCTACAAGTTTGTTCCCTCTATAATACGAATTCTTGTAGTTGGCAGTTTTTATAATGAAATTTTAATTGGTTAGGATTAATGCATGTGTTTCTAAATCATCAGAGTCTTTAATTGGTTTTTGAAGGATGGAATCCATTCTGCTACCCAAATATATGACTCTCCTAAAAGCCATTAAGAAGCTGGTTTGCTCTTACCTGGATTTCGAATTAGCCTGGTTCCATGAACTCTGTTCTAATTGTGTTGGAAAAAAAGGGGTAAGGACATTCAAATCTCAAATAAAGGATCTTGACCTTCTGGAAAAATTCTAATGTACCAAAAGCATCTTAGTTGTTGTTATGGCTTAACTGGGTCTCCGCAAAATTCTTACGTTGAAGTTCTAATCTCCAGTAGCTCAGAACATGACTAGATTGGGAGGTGGGGAGGTCTTTAAGTTAAAGGAAATCGTTAGCGTGGGCCCTAATCCAATACGGCTGCTGTCCTCATAAGAAAAGGAGATGAGGATACAGGCGCACACAGAGGGACGACCACGTGAAGACAGGGAGCGGACTGCAGCCAGATACAAGCCAAGGAGAGCCGTTTCAGAGGAAACCGACTTTACCCACACCTTAATTTTAGAGTTCTAGCCTCCAGGACTACAAGAAAATAAAGTTCTGTTATTTAAGCCACCCAGTCTATGGCACTTCATTACAGTAGCCCTGGCAAACTAATACATTTGCTTTTTGCTTTCATTCTCAAATCAGAGTGAAACACAGCAGAAACTCACTATACTCCTACATGTATGATTCAGAGAATACTATTCACTTTCTTATTATGAAATCTTTTAAGTTAACCATGTTAAGATTTAGGGCTTTCCAAGTGGCGCTAATGGTAAGGAATCTGCCTGCCAGTGAAGGAGACATAAGAGACACAGCTTCGATCCCTGGGTCAGGAAGAGGCCCTGGAGAAGGAATGGCAACCCACTCCAATACTCTTACCTGGAGAATCCCATGGACCGAGGGATCTGGCAATTTACAGTCCATAGGATCGCACAGAGTCAGACACGGATGAAGCGATTTTGCACAGCATGTGAACATAACCCTGGGGCACAGGGAGCCCCTAGTGAGAGTTAGAAGGCCTTGTCACAGATACCAAATTATTTGCTCTCTTTCTACCTAACGATGCTAGGTATTCTATATCAGTATATACGTCTGTTCACCAACATTTACACAAAGCCACCAGCAGAACAACCTGCAGCTCACCTAGATTTAAATTTTGGTGCTGCCATTTAATTAGCTGTACAGTCTTCAAATTTGAGCCCCATCCACCTCTAAAACGGGTACCTACTTCATAAAGGTATGATATGGATTAAACGACACAACAGATTTCAGAACAGACGTTGGCTGATCAACTCTTCCAATATGTACTAGATGTCTATCGGCCCTGGTTATTAGATTTATCAAACAGAGTCAAAGCTTTCCTCACTTACAGACTCACTTCAGCAGCCGGACAGTCAGTGGAAAAAAGAGATTAAAGCGGAGAATCATAAAAACTCATACTAGCACTTCTAAACATGTTTATGTCAATTGATGTCATATGCTCATTCATTCCTCAACCTTAAGTTGTGAGGCGAAGGCCATTTCTTTGAAAATGGTCTGCTGAATGAAGTTCTGGTTGTTTTTCCTATGTAAACTACACCATGATTCGTAATCAACTTTTGGCTTGTGTTTCTTTAAAGACACTCAAGAACTAAAAGACCTTTGAAACACAATCTGAGTGCAGAAGCTTTCTATATTTTTATAATCCCTCTTCCTTCCTGTACTTAGTTCAACGGCAATATATTTGGCCATGCCATGCAGTCTGCAGGATCTCAGTTCTCCAATCAGGGACTGAACCTCTGCCCTTGACAGTGAAAGCCCAGAGTCTTAACCACTGGACCCCCCCAGGGAATCCCCCAACTGCAGTATTTCTCAGCACAGTGGTTCTCAAACATTAGCATGCTTCACAATCAGCTGGAGGGTTTGGTAAAACAGAGATTCCTGGGCCCTTCTCTCAGAGTTTCTGATTCATTAGGTCTGTGATGAGGCCCAAGAATCTACATTTTTAACAATTTCCAGAAGATGCTGACGCTGCCAATTTGAGATTTCCATCATTCACAGAATGGGAATCTTTCTGCATTCATATTTTATTGACCTACGTAATATTTTCTTAAATTCCACAACTTGAGGACAAATGCTTGGTAGCTTCCACTGGGAGGGGTGGAAATGCTTGGGGGTCCAAGTGGAATGTCCATTAACATTATACCTACCATGGACATCAGTTGATTTGTGGTACAGAGAGAGCAGGAAACACCAGTCAATGCTGCAAATTGGGCAAATGGAGATCAGTTAAGAAAACTTCAATTGTACTAAGATGATGCCTAACGCTCTCCCACATCCACTCTCAACACATAGGGGGAAAGAATCATGACTTAGAAATGTGCTTTCTAATCATCACATGCTTATTTGAGACTTTTTTCACTACTCAGCATCTCGAGGCATAATTACATTACTATACAGGTGATCGATTCAGCTTTCATTTGTAGGTAAAAAAAATCCCTGTTGAGACTTCACAGGTGAGCCTTACTGTCTTTATCATTGTCATCACCTGAGAAATCACATGGTAACTTGTGATTCAAGACTTTGTGTGACTTTAAGTTTCTTTTAAAACTTCACCTTGTTTTCTAGGAGTTTTGACTAATTCATATTAACTGGAGTGCCTCAGATGCAGATCCAGGAGACTGGAACTTCCTTGTGCCTTTCTGAGTTCAGTGCATCCCAAATCTATTTTCATTCAATTAAACAACAAACATATGCTAGAACACAGATGACCTCCACATCCTTTGGCTCTCCAACTGTACTGGTAAACCAAGAACAGAGTAACCAATTATGACAGCCTGGCAAGATCCCCAGGAAAAAGACTCATTTCCGGTCACACACATGTGAACCAGAGGCTAGAGGCAAAGGAGCTACTGCCCTTGGTCTCACCGACTTCAAAACTCCCCTGTCCAAACTGAACAGGCACTGGAAGGGAGCAGAACTCAGGGCCGGAAAAAAAAAAAAACAACAAAAAACTAGAAATTGCAGCCCACTTTCTGTTCCAAGGTCTAAGGAAAACCTGTCTAATTTATTCAGAAAGTACATATCCCATGATTTTCACTTCTGGCTTCTCTTATGCTGGTTTCTTACCTTAACCAAAAGAAATGAAAGCTATAAGGACTAAGGGGGGGGGGAAACCCAAAATAGCAAATCAGTCATTATTAACAAACTATATGAGCAGCTGTAAAGAAAGCCTCAAACCGTCTACCAAGAAATAGGAGAACTGACGAGAATTTAGCAAGCTTACAGCCTATAAAAATCAGTATATGCTATAGTCATCAGCATAACAAAAAGACTCAGAAAATGCAACTTAAAATGACCACTTGTGGTATAGGCACACAGCTGAATACTACACACTGAGAATCTATTGTACATTTATAACTAGATGAACACAAATAAAACTCTGAGCAAAAGAAGCCAGTTAGAGAAGAACACAAACCCTCTAATTCATCTACATCTCAAGTCTACAAACAGGCCAAACTGACCCATGCTCTCGGAAGTCAGGACAGTGGGCAGCCCTCGGGGGGCTGGCAGTTAAAGGAACATGAGCAGAGCTGCTGCAGAAACTGCTGGTTCTTGATCAGGGTGCTGGTGATTTGACTCAGCAAACTGTGCATTTATACATACAGAAAAAAAACTGCACATCATATTACATACTGCAATAAAAGTTTTTAAAAGATACCATTTAATAATAGCAAAATAACAAATTTAAGGACCTATGTGCAAATCTAAGAAAATCTGTGTAGGAACTTTATGAAGACTTTTGTAATTTAAAATCTATTGTTAAAGAAGAAATTGAGAAAGACATCAAATTCTCGGGTTAGAAAATCCCATACTATAAAGATGTCAGTTCTTTCCACCTTGAGCTATACACCCAAAGCCATCACGACATAATTTCTTTTTGTGTATTTTGGGAATTAAGACCTTGGTCTCACCATCTGCAAATATCTTCTCCCGGTCCCTAGGCTGCCTTTTTGTTTTCTTTATAGTTTCCTTTGTTGTACAAAAGCTTGTAAGTGTGGTTAGGTCCCATTTGTTAATTTTTGCTTTTATTTCTATTGCCTTGGGAGACAGACCTACAACATAATTTCTTAATGGAAATCTATAAGGACCAATCTACCCATGAAGCAGAACAAAGAGGGGAAGCTGGCCCTATGGCTATCAGTAATTGCAGAGGATGGAGTATCCAGGGAAAGATACAGAGGGCTCTGAAACAGAATCAAGAGCTCAGAAAATGATCCTTGGTTATCTGGAAACTTGATATGACAGAATTAGTAGAACAGATAAGTGGGAAAAGCTGGGCTATTCAATAAACAGTGCTGGGCAACAGGTTATCTATATAGAGGGATAATTAATCCTTACCTCATACCATATTTTTAAAAATCAATTTCAAGGATTTAAATGTGAAATTTCAAAATTTATGGAAGAAAATTCAAGGATATTTTATAGCCCTCAGGCAGTAAAGAACCTTTTAAAACAAGACACACAAGATATTAATCTTAAATAAAGATAAAGAGTAGATTTGAGTATTTTTAAAACTAGAGCTTCTGATGATCAAAAGCAATTAAAACCAAGTGAAAAGAGAAACCACAAGCTGGGGAAAAGATATTTGTATATGACAGAAGAGTAATATGAACAGTCTGAAATAACTTCTAGGACTTGATTAGAAAAAAGGCAAAAAATAAGGAAAGTGGGCAAAACAGTGAGCAAGCACTTTAAAAAAAAGCAAATTAATAGCCAATAAATACTTGAAAAGATGTTCATCAGTCATGAAAGAAAGTGAAAGCGAAAGTGTTAGTTGCTCAGTCTGACTCTTTGTGACCCCACGGACTGTGTCTGACTCTCTGCGACCCCATGGACTGTAGCCTGCCAGGCTTTTTCCATGGGCTTTTCCAGGCAAGAATACTGGAGTGGGTTGCCATTTCCTTCCCCAGGGGATCTTCTCAAGCCAGGGGAGGAACCCCGGTCTCCTGCATTGCAGGCAGATTCTTAACCGTCTGAGCCACCAGGGAAGCCATTAGTCATGAAGGACATGCAAATTAAAACCACAACTGAGACAGTATTTCACATGTTCCAAATTGATAAAAATTTTAAAGTTGCATAATATCAAGTACTATCCTTGGCACAAGTAGTATCATTATCCTATACTACTGATGGTGATATAACCACTTTGGAAAAAATGTTACACACACACACACACACACAAGCACGCACATATCCCACAATCCAGCAATAATGTGCATAGCAGCATTGTTAATAAAAGCCCAAACCTGGCAACGACCCAAATGTCCATCAACAACAAAAGGATAAACTGTAGTATATTTGTACAATGGAATACCACACAACAGCAGAAGTGAAGAAACCACACCTACTTGCGTCAACATAAACAAATGAATCAAAACAAAGCTGACTGTGGAGATGGCTGCACAATGGTATACATTTACCAACACTCGCCAAAAAATGTACATTATGTGGGTAAGTCTCACCACGTGCAAATTATGCCTTAATAAAGCTCTCCCCCACAAAAGTTAAGCAAATGAAGTGGGGAGGAAAGTACAAAGAATATCAGTCCATTTAGAAAAATATTTAATTACATGATTATCAGGCAAACAGAAAATTAAGTCTAGTTACGTCATAAAGAAAATAAAGAGAAAGAAGTACATGAAAGTCAGAGAGTAGTTTCCTTTTGGGGCCATGGAGAGGAATGGAGTGAGGAAAAGTCATTACAAGGGACTTCACAAGTACAAACTCGGTAGTGATACTGGGTACTTCAACATTTTTCTTTGCTGTTAAAACCCAACATGTATAAATGATGTACTCCTTTACTACACAGGCAATGCTTTAAAAACTTTTTAATAAAGGTAATTTACATAGTTCTGTTTTAGAGAGCTCGACTGTAAAAGAATAAATTTATCTTAGCAAAATGTGATAACAAATAATTAAGGCTAGCTACTTTGTTTCCAGGCTTCTCTGGTAACTCAGCTATTAAAGAATCTGCCTGCAATGCGCGAGACCTGGGCTTGGTCCCTATTTTATTTCCACATTCCCCCTTAATGTCAAAATTTGATTGTTAAATTTTCTAATTTTGGTTATATTCTTAGAAAATACACCCTGAAATATTCAGGGTTAAAGGGCTAAAGGGCTAAGATGTATGTAACCTATTCTCAAACAGTTTAAAAAATAAATTATATATATGTTTGATATATATATATATATCTCATATACACAGAAGCAAAAGCAACAAAGGCTTAAAAGGTGGAAGCTGCAAAAAAATTTTTAAATTGATGCCCAAGGAGAGACTGGGTTTCCCTTGTGGCTCAGCTAGTAAAACATCCATCTGCAATGCAGGAGACCTGGGTTCGATCCCTGGGTTGGGAAAATCCCCTGAAGCAGGGAAAGGCTACCCACTCCAGTATTTTGGCCTGGAGAATTCCATAGACAGTCCATGGGGTCACAAAGAGTTGGACATGACTGAATAGGGGAAAAAAAAAGGAGAGACTAAAAACTCAGCATAGGAAATGTCACTGGATACTGAGGATGCTTTTTTTATGCCTCGATCCTATTCTGATCATGCTGGATTGTAAAGA
Source organism: Bison bison bison (assembly GCF_000754665.1). Taxonomy (NCBI): domain Eukaryota; kingdom Metazoa; phylum Chordata; class Mammalia; order Artiodactyla; family Bovidae; genus Bison; species Bison bison. The sequence goes on from NW_011494846.1 coordinate 4,270,497, forward strand.
ATTGCAGAACTGCGTTACCTGCTCCTCCCTGGTCTCGGATGAAGAGACTCTGGAATGACCAGACTAAAGCACCCGACAGGATGCTATTAAGGGGTCCTGGCCTAAAACTGTCATCCAACAGTGAAGCTCTTTCTTATGACATTACAAGTGCTGGTGCTTTGGATAAGGACACTGTGGATTCACAAACGCCTGTTTACAAAGAGCACTGCTTTCTTTGCAGACTAAGAAATACAAAAAGATGCCTGTCAACTTCTGAAAACAGTGAAGGAATCAATTCACTCTCTCCAGCACTGTGGGTTTTTTAGAGCAAAATAAGTTATACTGCCTAAACACTGAAGGGAAATGTTTTTGTTCCCCAACTTGACACAAAGTGGATCACAGGTCCACTTTCACAGCACAGAAGGGCTATGCAGGAGATTACCAGCTCTGTGAAAGCAAAAGCTAATGACAAATAGCTTCTTGCTTTAGAATATTACATTCACTATGAATACACAAGTCAAATGTACACTATACAACACGGCCTAAGGAAAAACAGGACCAGATGAGATGGGGGTGTATACCATCTCAAAGGAAGTGCTGAAACTCACCTACCGTGATACATCATAGCTCATTAGAAATTTACATTAGCCTCCTCTGGGTCAAAAAGGCACTTTGCATAGAAAAATTTATCATGCCCTGGTTTGCCTTATATATAAATCTTTTAGGGAAACGTCACCAGAGTGTGCCATAGCTCACTGATAGGTTAATTACTAGTGAGACAAAGCACGTGACCAATGGCTTTTTGGGAAGTTCTGATTAATATTTATTATAGTGACCACAAAGGCCTTTCTGCAATGAATGAAAGCCAGCCACAACATTTTAATTCTGGCTACTGAGTGATTAGAGAAATAACAGGCAGCTGCTGTTATATTTCAGCACTTTGGTAAAAACAACAATGTAACTAAAGTCTAGAGACCTTGGCTCTCTAAATGTATTCTGTTGTTAGTGAAGCTGGAATAAGAAACCAGTTAGGACAGGAAAAGAAAAACATGCTTCTAAGCACAATCATAAAATACACCTGACACCAGTGTTCTTAATTTTCTGGAGTTGTGGAGATCGTTGATATTTTGATGAAAGATATGGACTTTCACCCTTAGAAATTACACATGCATCCACAGACACATCTGTGCGTGTGTGTGTGTGTGTACGCGCGCCACGACTGTAGCCCACCAGGCTCCTCAGTCCATGGGAATTTCCTAGGCAAGAATACTGGAGTGGGCCATTTCCTTCTCCAGGGGATCTTCCTGACCCAGAGATCGAACCTGCATCTCTTGTATTATTATAGCATTTGGGTTCTTTACCATGGAGCCACCAGGGAAGCCCTAAGCACAGTTAAGAGATGACAAATACACTACTGGTGGACTTTAAAAGTAAGCATAATTATGGTTGTCAGATTAATAAAATTCTCTGATTAACCAGGATGATACAAAATGCAGTCACAAACTTCTTTTAGTTAGCTCCCTTCTTCCTAAACAAAGAATAGCACTAAGACCATTATTAATTACAACCAATTTACTGGGCACTCACAATGCAAGAGCCTGTTGAAAACAAAAACTATTGACCCAAATAGTTTTCCTAGGATATAGTCTGTAGCATACTGCTCTAATTGTTTAACTTAATCCTTGTTCTTTTGTAAATCCTTGTTCAAATGTAAATTACATCTGGCAGAGTCTCAGAGTGTGGGGCAAATGATCTTTTCTGTTGATCTCTGTAAATACAAAATTACAAATCTCTGCTTCCTAAAGTATAAGGAAGAGAGGAGCTATGAGCAAACTGATTCAATTCTAACAAACCAGAAGGGATTTGAACAAATCTGACTGCAAACTTTATTTCTGATTAGAGAAACAGAAAATTTAAAATATAAGTATTCAAATACATGTGATGTAACAAAATAATTCATTAATGGACTACCAAATAAAGCACTATAATTGTGAATTTCACTGGTCAAACTTACTTTCTTACATTCTTTAGGACCAACAGATAGTACAAGACATGCACACAAACACACATTCCTTTCTTATACCCTATTTTCCGGATGAGTGCCCCATGGAATTTTAACAAAAGCATTATTTATTCAACAGTTGAGCATCTGCAAAACCACAAAGCAATAACTATCTCTCAATCTTAGGAATTTACCCTTATTCCTCTAATAATCCTCAAGTATACTTTAATCATACCTAACCAAATCCAAATAAAACATTTTAAAAAATACTTATAAAGATTAGAAATATCCCTTAACCATCCACCTAGAAAAGCCTCTAATTACTAAAGGACTTTTTTTTTTTCCTTGATTTTAAATATCTTAAAAGAATACTATTGGCTGTGAATGACTAAATATGTGGGCTATTACTGCTGTTGCTGCTGCTGCTAAGTCACATCAGTCGTGTCCGACTCTGTGCGATCCCATAGACGGCAGCCCACCAGGCTCTCCCGTCCCTGGGATTCTCCAGGCAAGAACACCAGAGTGGGTTGCCATTTCCTTCTCCAATGCATGAAAGTGAAAAGTGAAAGTGAAGTCACTCAGTCGTGTCCGACTCTTAGTGACCCCATGGACTGCAGCCCACCAGGCTCCTCTGTCCATGGGATTTCCCAGGCAAGAGTGCTGGAGTGGGGTGCCATTGCCTTCTGTTAACTCATGCCTAAGGAGCTCCATGCTGCCAGCATCCACTTTCCATGTCTGTTCTGATGCAATTCTCCATACACTTCATTTTTTAAATAACAGCTTTATTGAGATATAATCCATATACCATACAATTCACCAATTTAAAGTATACAATTCTTTGAAAAGTGTTAGTCACTCAGTCGTGTCCAACTCTTTGCTACCCGGTTGACTGTAGCCCACCAGGTCCCCTGCCCATGGAATTCTCCAGGCAAGAAACCTGGAGCGTGTGGCCATTCCCTTTTCCAAGGCATCTTCCCGACCCAGGGATCAAACCCAGTTCTCCCGCATGGCTGGCAGATTCTTTACCGTCTGAGCCCCCAGAAAAGCCCTGGGTTTTGGTATAGTCACAGAGTTGCATAGTCATCACATCAATTAACTGTAGAACATTCTCAACACCCTCAAAGAAAATTCTACCCCTGTTTGCAGTCTCATTCCCTCTGAACTCCCTCCCTCCACCAGGCTTAGACAATCACCAAGCACACTTTGTCTCTATGAATTTGCCTGTCTGGACACTTCATATAAATGGAATCATATGCTATGTGGTCCTCTACGACTGGCTTTTTTCACTAGCATAATGTTTTAAAGGCTCGTGAGTGTTGTAGCACACATCAGTTCTTCATTCCTTTTCATTGCCAAGTAATATTCCATTGTAGGGACAGATCATGTTTTATTTATCTAGTCATCAGCTGTAAGACATTCAGGGCCTCATATTCATCAAATCTTTTTCTGTTGAAAAATTTTAAAAAAATTTTTATTGAAACAGTTGATTTATAATGTTGTGTTAGTTCAGGTGTACAGCAAAGAGATTCAGTTACATATATATGTATATATACATATATATGTATATGTACACACATATATAGAGAAATATAGTTGATTTATAATATATTAGTTTCCAGTATAAAGCACAGTGATTCAAAATTTTTATAGACCCTACTTCATTCAGTTATTTTAAAATACTGGCTATATTCCCTGTGCTTAAAATTTTCTGAACTTATTTACATATACTTTAATTTAAAAATTAAAAGTGAACTTTTTGAACAAACTTTAAACTTTAAAAAATATTTTATATACAACTTTTCTGCAAGCAGTTTGATGGCTTGTATTTAAGTTGTAAATGCTCATAACCTTTTACTCAGGTTTCTACATCAAAAAACTTGTTCTAAGGAAATAATTAAGAAAGTAAAGATAAATATACAATGATGTTCATTGGAATAAACTTGCCCCGTTTTGTACTTTGGTGGAACACAACTCAAGTGCTTCTTGGGTCTGTGTCTCCTGGGCTGCAGTCCTAACACACCCCAAATAAACTCATTCTTTGGCTTCTAAAGGAAAAATGATGCTCATTAAAGTACTGTTTATAGTGAAAGTTATCCATGTGTTTCCATCAATAGGAGAATGAATAAATAAATGATAATTCTTCCATAAAATGAAACAGCTAAACAGATTGAGGTAGCTGCACATGCATTCACAGAGAAAGGAAGGCATTATTCTGTTAAGTTAAAAAGCAACTTAGAGAACAATTCATACAGATGATCTTATTTAGGCAAAAGGGCTTCCCAGGTGGCACAGTAAAGAATCCACTTGCCAATGGAGGAGGTGCAAGAGATGCAGGTTCGATCCCTGGGTTGGGAAGATGCCCTGGAGAAGGGAATGGCAACCCACTCCAGTATTTTTGCCTGGAAAATCCCATGGACAGAGGAGTCTGGATGGCTGCAAAGACGGACACGTCTCAGTGACTGAGCACACACACAAATACATGTAAACACACGTGCCTGAATACACATCCATAGTCCCTCTCTTTCTCAAAGGATACAAACTTTTAAAAACGATTGCCTTTAGGGAATAAAAGGGAGAGCGGAGGTTTCTTGTTTATCATTTATTCTCTTAATAACCAGAAGGAAAGGCTAGGGAAAAAAAGTTTAAGCCCTTGTGCGAGGTAGGGAATAAAAGGGAAAGTGGAGGTTTCTTGTTTATCATTTATTCTCTTAATAACCAGAAGGAAAGGCAAGGGAAAAAAAAAAAGTTTAAGCCTTTGTGCGAGGTATCACTTAACTGAAATTGCAAAAATTCTTTGGAAACTAGATAATTATATCAGCAACTCTGAACAGATAATAAACTCCTATGGTTCAAAGACAACATCTTGCCCTGCTTTTTGAGGGGAGGAGCACTAAGGTCTTCACAAACTTCATCCTTCCTTGGGTTTGGAACAGCTGCTCAATAAACGCAGCTTACTAAACATGCCCCCAGTGTTACATTTTAAAGTATAACACATAGCATAATTTAAAACACAGAATGGGAGAAGGGAATGGCAACCCACTCCAGTATCCTTGCCTGGAGAATCCCCGTGGACAGAGGAGCCTGGAGGGCTACAGTCCACGGGGTCGCAAGGGTCAGACACAACTGAGCGACCAAACCACCACCACCACCACCAAAATACAGTATTAAGGGCTTTCCTGGGGTTCCAGTGGTACAGTATCCTCCTGCTAATGCAGGAAACACAGGTTTGATCCCTGCTTGGGGAAGGTTCCACATGCCATAGAGCAACTACACCCCTGCTCCACAGCAAGAGAGAGCCCTCGCAGCACCAGAGACCCAGGACAGCCAAAAGCAAAGAAAGAAAAACACAGTATTAGGTTTGTTCAGAAAACCTTTTCTTAGTTTTCATTGCAATTACCTGATTTTGCCTGGTTTTCAACATTGTATCTTCCTTGATCACAATAAACTGTGGAAAATTGTGAAAGACATGGGAGTACCAGACCACCTGATCTGCCTCTTGAGAAATCTGTATGCAGGTCAGGAAGCAACAGTTAGAACTGGACATGGAACAACAGACTGGTTGCAAATAGGAAAAGGAGTTCGTCAAGGCTGTATATTGTCACCCTGTTTGTTTAACTTATATGCAGAGTACATCATGAGAAACGCTAGACTGGAAGAAACACAAACTGGAATCAAGATTGCCAGGAGAAATATCAATAACCTCAGATATGCAGATGACACCACCCTTATGGCAGAAAGTGAAGAGGAACTAAAAAGCCTCTTGATGAAAGTGAAAGTGGAGAGTGAAAAAGTTGGCTTAAAGCTCAATATTCAGAAAACGAAGATCATGGCATCCAGTCCCACCACTTCATAGGAAATAGATGGGGAAACGGTGGAAACAACGTCAGACTTTATTTTTCTGGGCTCCAAAATCACTACAGATGGTGACTGCAGCCATGAAATTAAAAGACGCTTACTCCTTGGAAGGAAAGTTATGACCAACCTAGATAGCATATTCAAAAGCAGAGACATTACTTTGCCAACAAAGGTCCGTCTAGTCAAGGCTATGGTTTTTCCAGTGGTCATGTATGGATGTGAGAGTTCGACTGTGAAGAAGGCTGAGCGCCGAAGAATTGATGCTTTTGAACTGTGGGGTTGGAGAAGACTCTTGAGAGTCCCTTGGACTGCAAGGAGATCCAACCAGTCCATTCTGAAGGAAGATCAGCCCTGGGATTTCTTTGGAAGGAATTATGCTAAAGCTGAAACTCCAGTACTCTGGCCAGCTCATGTGAAGAGTTGACTCATTGGAAAAGACTCTGATGCTGGGAGGGATTGGGGGCAGGAGGAGAAGGGGACGACAGAGGATGAGATGGCTGGATGGCATCATTGACTCGATGGACGTGAGTCTCAGTGAACTCCGGGAGTTGGTGATGGACAGGGAGGCCTGGCGTGCTGCAATTCATGGGGTCGCAAAGAGTTGGACACGACTGAGAGACTGATCTGATCTGATCTGATCTTACATTGAAGACATTTTCACAATAGAATTTTACTGATTCTATAACCCGAGTTCAACTGGTTATAGTACATGCCCCTTTACAAGGACTTTCAAACAATTCTTTAAATTCAGAATCGCTGAACATGACAGTCAGATGAGGCCTTAGGTCTAACCACCTCAATCTGGTACAACCTCCTCAATTCACAAACTGGGACTATTTTTACTTGTGTAGGATCAGGCAGTCAGCAGCCGAGCCAGAACTAGAACCTGGGTTTCCATCTGTTTTTATTTAAACATAACAAAACAACAATAATAAATCTATTCTACCAATTCATTGAATGGCCATTCTGCTTTCTTTCATCTCTGAACCACTCAGGTAAAGAACTGATTAGACAAAGTTTCACGTGAATTTCTCTCCCTGCACACCAATCTGGGTATCTGGCTAACAAATCACATAGACACTAAGTAAAATCTCCCTTGTAATTTCAGAATATTCTTGAACAAGTGCCTTTCTTAAACAAACACAACAATATGCATTTACTCAGTGTTTGAAATACAAGAAGTATCCATTTCTGGGTCAAAATTTATCTTACTTCAATACACCAATGGAACTAAGGTTTAATGATTTGGCCATTTGGATGTGATAACAGCTAAAAGGAATGGCATGGTTTATTACACCAAAGGTGTGGGCTATGTTTAAGGGAGCAATCCCCCATTTACTGCGACTCCTTGTCAAGTCCCAGGAAGAGGTTGCACCAAATCAATATGGTTTATTTCCATGCATTAACCTGTGAGTTAATTTATGCCAACTTGGTGTTCACACATCCATATAATTGCTTAAATACATGCAAATTTATTCATCACACCAGTCAACCATTGTCTTTTATATTTAAGATGATGCCATTGATACTGACTGTTATCCCTGTGCACAGGTTTCTCTGAAATGACCTCCATCTGTTTCAGATCATAAATACAATTTTTAAAAGTAAATATTACTTTAAATCTTATTGGCTAACAAGTTGAGGGTGAACAGAAAGCAGAGCAAGCTGATATACAGATTCAGTGCCAGGTGCTGTTTTTTTTTTTTCTTCTAACTGCTCTGGGTCTTCACTGCTTTGTGCCACCTTTCTCTCATTGCAGAAATCAGGGGCTCCTCTTTGCTCCTCATGGCAATGGCTTATCTTGCTGTGGCGCACAGGCTCTAGGTAGGCGGGCTTCAGTGGTTGCAGCTCGCTGGCTCAGTAGTTGTGGTACACGGGCTTAGTTGTTCTGCAGCACATGGAATCTTCCCAGACTAGGGATCAAACCCATGTCCCCGCATTGGCAGGCAGATTCTTATCCACTACACCACCAGGGAAGTCCCAACAGGCACCATTCTAAACACTCTTCAAGTGTTGACTCTTGTAATCCTCACGTCCACCCCAAGTAGGTCATGTCATCCTCACTGACATGAGGAAACGTTGCATGCAGAGGTCGGGGAACTTGTCCAGGGTCACACAGCAATATTTGAAAAAAGCTGGGATTTGAACTCAGATAGCCTGGCTCCAGAGTCTGTGCTTATAACCACTGCTCTATGGGTCCACTGTGAAGAAGGTCCATAGAAATCCAGTTGTGTACACACTCTTTTAAAGACTATCAATCATGCAGCTATGAGTGCCACCTGCTTATGGTCCAACCTTTCCAAATGAATTAGCACAGTCTTATTGATCACCTACTTCTTGCCTAGCACTGTAAGAACAACCAACATAGAAACATGGAATCCAAGACAGGATCTCAATATACATGAAATTAGTCATCTAATTTAAGGAGACAAGTTATGCCTAAATGAAACAATTAGTGAAAGCGGTGCTGGGGTTCTCACATTTGAAGACATGATATGTATGGAGCACCTAACAGCCTGATAGAGGTTTGTTCCTTCCCATTCACAACTGTCATGAAACTGGCTACCACAATGGCTCCCACGGTTTTTCAAAAAGCTTTAAAGGAGCACTCTAAAGTCTTGGCACCGGTCTTATTATAGGAAACAATCACAGAGAGACATTTCAACCATGAAAAGTCTCTAAAAACTATCCCCAAGCCCTGCTATTGAAGCAGCCTTCTGTCCGAAACCTGACACAGAAATAGAAAACTCTTTATATAACAGACACCCGCCTCTACAAGCCGCTGCATTTTCATCTAGTTAACAATTATACCTTATTGCACAATGAGGGGTTTAACCAAAGCACAGTCACCATCCGTTCTAATCAACTGTAATTTGTCTTCGTGAAACTGATTTCATCTACTATGTCTAGATGACCCCTCACGTCAACCTAAACTCCTCAAAACCCACCAAAGTGGCCTGCAAAAACTCTTCCCTGGAAAATGTGACCTTTGGCCCCTCTTAGCAGAAAAATTTCTTCCAACTGTTCTTTTAGAAAATTTTTTTTGCATACAGGGTTCTGCACAGCACACGTCTAACTCTAAAACTAGATATATCAGACTTCCAAGCACTAAAATTGTCAAGTAAAATCACTATAAATATCTTAATACATAGTTTCTTGCTTATAACATTGGTTCTCAAGCTATAAATAGTGAAGACTATTCTCTATAAATGTAGTACAGCTGTTGTTTGAATTTTGAGAGGCAAAGACCACAACAATTGGATATTCTAACAACAACTTACTTTTTCCAATCTACTATCCTCATAGCATTTCATATTTCAAACTTCTATTCAATTGCTTCATCATCACCTTGAATGTATAACGTGATACTTCAAATTAATTCTTGATGTATGACTTATTCTTGTATTTTCATTTCATTTACTCCATCTAACCCATCGTCATAGTTTCAATCACCCCAACACTAAACTGATTTTCATCCCCTATTTATTTTCTTGAACGTATAAAAATCCAACTATGAACTTACTTCGGCAATGCGAACATTTCATGTATTTATTTCTAAGTAAAAAATGAATAGGTTGGTAAGCCACGTACAAGTCATGTTTAGGAACTATACACATCTTACCATTCATTCAAGGTTTACTGTAAGTCTTTGTGCTAAGTACACAATGACAAGTGAAGGTGACATGATGCCAGAAGCTCATGAGTGCGTCCAGACAGAAAGTCTCGTTTATGCTCACAGAGCCTCATGGAACATTCAATCATATTCATACAAAATCATGTATGTTACGTACATTTGCAAATTGCTCTTTATTAATCGTGCTCCATTATGTTTGGGAGCTAGAATACAAACAAGAGTGTTATAAAAATATTCAGTTGCCACCAAAAATAAAATTCTCAGAATACCAGATGTTTCTCTGTATGGACACATACAAGTCAAGAGTTGGAAAGCAGGAGAGGAAAGAATGTATTCTTAGAAAAATAAACCAGCTGGAAACAGCCAGTCACTAAACAATCCCAAAATAAGATGATCCCAACCCCTTTGTATTAGGAGTTTTCTCCCCAACAAGTAGAGATACATCCTGTGTGTGCCTGCTCAGTCCCTTCACTTGTGTCTGACTCTTTGTGACCCCATGGACGGTAGGCTGCCAGGCTCCTCTGTCCATGGGGTTTTCCCGGCCAGAACACTGGGGTGTGTTGCCATTTCTTCTTCCAGGGGATCTTCCCAACCCAGAGATCAAACCCACATCTCCTGCATTGCAGGCAGATTCTTTACTGCTGAGACACCATTCTGCCTGAAGTAAAGAGTACTCCTCTGTAGGCAAGATAGGCATTTTCAATGTACACTTATTAAACCACTGCATTCACCCCCAAAATGAAAATGAATGTTGGAGACACTGAATGGTAGGTTTCTTCATGCAATTAAAAGTTCTCCGTTTCCACCAATCAGCATGACCCTTTCAAGGGCACTTATGGGCACAGTCTGGGAAAAGTTGCATTGTGCATTCATTTTGGATGGCATTTGTGATTCCACAACCAGCAGAGAAATGTTAGGAGTTAAAAGTTGCCAACGGTAGAATCATAAGAAAAGAGTATGAGTCAATGGAAATCAAAAATAAAAAAATTCTTCAGAGCAAAGGAAACATTCAACAAAATGAAAAGGATGAAAATAGAGTGGGAGAAAATATCTGCAAACCATATATGGGATAAGGAGTTAATACCCAAAATACATAAAGAACTCATGTAACTCAATAATAAAAACCAAACATCTGATTTAAAAGCTAGCTAAGGAACGAAAGAGACATTGTCCCAGTGGCCAACAGGTACACAAATAGGTACCAACATCACTAACCATTAGGGAAATGCAAGTCAAAACTACAATGAACTATCATCTCACATCTGTTAGAATGGCTATCATCAAGAAGAAAAGAGATAACAAGCATTGCCAAGAATGTGGAGAAAGAGGAACCCTTGTACGCTGTTGGTGGGAATGTAAACTGCTTCAGCCACTAAGGAAAACAACACGCAGGTTTCGCAAAAAACTTAAAAACATAACGACCATAACGATCAGGCAATTCCACTTCGGAGTATACACCCAAAGGAAATAAAAACAAGATAGCAAAGAGACATACGCACTCCCATGATTACTGTAACACTGTTCACAGCAGAAAAGATATGGAAATGGAAGCAACCTAAGTGCCAGTCAATGGATGAATGGATCAAGACAATAC
>NW_011494846.1:4281660-4292009 GCF_000754665.1 Bison bison bison
CCAATACAATACTGTGTGTGTGTGTGTGTGTGTGTGTGTAATATTAGTCAGCCATGAGAAAGAAGGAAATGCTCCCATCTGCAACAATGTGGGTGGCCTTTCAGACATTATGTTAAATGCAATACGCAGACAGACAAATAGTGTATGCTATCATACATGCGGAATCTAAGAAAAGCCGAATTCAAAAAGAATAAAATGGTAGTTATCAGGGGTGGGGAAGGATGTTGTTTCAGGATACAAACTTGCAACTAGTAGATAAATAAATCCTGGTGATCTAATGCACAGTGCAGCAATTATAGACAACACTAAGTAATAAACATCAAACTTGCTGAGACTAGATCTTAATTTTTCCTCCACAAAAAAAACCAATGATAATTATGTGGTATGATAGAGACAGTGGCTAACACTACAGTGTCAGTCATGTTGTAATACATAAAGCTATCAAATCAATATGTCGTACACTTTAAAATCACACAATGTTATATGACAAATATATTTCAGTTTGAAAACTTTTTGGGGACAGAGGGTCATGAGAAATAATTTTGGATTTTACTTTGACTGGAAATACTTTCCTAGCATCAGAGTCTTTTCCAATGAGTCAGCTCTTCACATTAGGTGGCCAAAGTATTGGAGCTTCAGCATCAGTCCTTCCAGTGAATAATCAGGGTTGATTTCCTTTAGGATTAACTGGCTTGATCTCCTTGCTGTCCAAGGGACTCTCACGTCTTCTCCAGCACCACAGTTCAAAAGCATCAATTCTTCAGTGCTCAGTCTTTCTATGGTCCAACTCTCACATCCATACATGACTAACGAAAAACCATAGCTTTGACTACATGGACTTTGTCGGCGAAGTGACGTTTCTACTTTTTAAAATGCGATCTATGTTTGTCATAGCTTTTCTTCCAAGGAGTCAGCGTCTTTTAATTTCATGGCTGCAGTTACGATCTGCAGTGATTTTGGAGCCCAAGAAAATAAGGTCTGTCACTCTTTCCATTTTGTCCCCGTTTATTTGCCATTAAGTGATGGGACCGGGTGCCATGATCTGAGTTTTCTGAACGTTGAGTTTTAAGCAAGCTTTTTCACTCTTCTCTTTCACCTTCATCAAGAGGCTCTTTAGTGCCTCTTCACTTTCTGCCATTAAGAGTGGTATCATCTGCATATCTGAGGTTATTGATATTTCTCCCGGTAATCTTGATTCTAGCTTTTGATTCCTTCAGCCCAGCATCTCACACAATGTACATATAAGTTAAATAGGCAGGGTGACAATATACAGCCTTGTTGTACTCCTTTCCCAGTTTTGAACCAGTCGGTTGTTCCATGTCCAGTTCTATCTGTTCCTTCTTGATATGCACACAGGTTTCTCAGGAGACAGGTAAGGTGACCTAGTATTCTTATCTCTTTAAGAATTTCCCAGTTTGCTGTGAACTTAACAAATGAATATAACTAAAAATAACCATGATGAACTTCAAAACCAAGACCTCTTTGTTTAGCGAGACTTTCTCCACAAATACAATTTTTCCTTCCATACCCTAAATATACATTTATGAATGTAATCAGGTTGGCCTAAAAAGCACCATTATTTTAGAGTAATAACCTTCAACATCAGTAAGTAAGAGGAGAGTCGTTATCAATTATAATTGGGAGAAAATAAAAGGATTCTCCCTTCCTTTTCTCAGAGGATACATGAGAATATTGTCTCTCAGGGGGATGTGAGGTTCTCAGGTTGATCCAAAAAGGGCCTTGGTTTTAAATGTTTGAGAAATACTTTTTTATGTCATTGCTCAGGAGAAAAATGTTATCCACAGAAAATACAGGTAAGAATTCCCTGGCGAATTCAGGTTAAGTAGACTCATGATGTACTGTCCATCATAGAGCTGTGCATGAGAAACAGCAAAACAAAAGTGAAGGGAGCTGGAAAGAAGGCCCTACTGACTCCACCACTAAAAAGAAAGTTCCAAGCACCGCAAATCACCAGCTCCCCCACTATGCTGTTGAGGGCCCTCTGTCACACTAGACACCTTTGATGCATCAAAGTGAAGGCAGCTGATAAGCTTTCTTTCAACAAGCTTATAATTTGGGGGGCTTTTTAATTATAAAAAGGTAAGTGAACGAATTCATGATAACATGGCTAAAACTGAACACCATTAAGAGGATTTGAAGTTAAAACAAGGGTCATAGAAAAGAGGCTGGATTTTGAATGAGATGAATTTTGAATCAATGATCTAGACGACGATCTAGAAGGAATTAATGAACATGAATGGACAAGAGGCTAAAAGGGCATTTCAGACTGGAGAGAATAAGAATGGAAGAGCTTGAATGTGTAACTTCATCAGATGTGGGCATGGTAAGGGGAGAGTCTTGGCTGGAGGAGAGAGTTGGAAACCCAGCAAGGAGTTGAGATGACCAAGCTGGGAAGCAGCAACTGGTGTGGAGATAACCAAACAACTTATTAAGATATAAGCTAAACCGAATCCCAGCAAGCAAGTCAGAGACTCGAAATCACCACAAAATTGGCCCAAAAAGCACCAAACGTATTTTAAGCCCTTTATATTATCCTTTAATTAGGCCAAACCAAGAAAGGCAAACGGCACTTATTATCGACTATTACACATGAAACAGACAAAAACAGTCCAAAGAGACTATATTTAAAGTTTGGGATCTACTGCATGGCAATGATAGCTAATAATACTCTATCACATACTTGAAAGTTGCTAAGAGACCACATCTTAAATGCTCTCAACACAAAACAGAATTATGTGTCACGATGGAGCTGTGAGCTAAGTTAAGGTGGTGATCATTTTGCAATATGCAAATGTATCAAATCAATACATCAAATCAAATCAAACACATTTGAAAAATAGGCAAAATGCAAATAATATTCAAGTAAGTCCATTCACCTACTTCTCAGAAGCTATGATCATTCATTGGCCTAAAAGGATGTCTTAATAAGTCTGTCTGTGGTTCTCATAAATTAACATCAGGAAACTGTACCTTATTCCCTATTGCCCTCAACTGTAGAAAAAGCAAAGATAATAAGTATTGAACCCCATCACTAATAAAGTGGAAGTAAATAAAATTCATCAAAATACTTACTGAATTAACACAGAGAAAGAAAATAAAAGTAGAATACTGTCAAACTGAGTGTACATTGATGCGACTTTCACGAAAAGAAACACAGAAGTTTAAAGTTTGTTTGTTCATTTATTTTTTGGTTTGGGTTTTTGTTTGTTTTCTATTTTTGTTTCTGGTATTAATTGGATAAAAATGATACTAATCTGACAAATTTTTCACAGGCTAAGGTGATTACCATCTGAAGATCTTCAAAGCTTACTTGATTTTGCTCCAGATAAATGTTTTTAGAATTTTGAAAGGTATATTAAAAAAAAAAAAAAAAAAATCAAAGGAAACTAAAGCACCCTAACTGAAAATGCTGGATTAGTATCCTCTGCTAGTTCTTAGTTTTGGTCAATCTCTAGATACGGTCTGTCCACATATTTAATTTGGTGATAAAGAAATGCTTCCAATAATGCTAAACATATTAAAACTTGACTATCTGAGAACAATATTCATATATTAAAAATCATAGGTGGGGAAGAATAAGGCTTTTGTTCTATTTGATTCAAGTCTCCTAAAGGCCATTTTATTGGCCAGTATTTCAACAATTATTGAGAGAAACTCTGTTCGGACAGAAAAACTCTTTCCCTGGCCCTTACAAAATTTCACATAGCTTTTACTAAGTCAAAAGTTCCATTCTTTTTTTAGAAGCAGGAAGGGAAAGAAATTATTACAAGTGACTCAAAACAAAGTAATTTAACTTTGCTTCATTAGGGAGATGTTTTCCAAGCACAACCATCGAAGACATCTGTGATGCTAAATCTTATAACTTATTCAGTAGTTTTATTATCAGGGTTGATGTTGACCTTACTGCTTTATTTTAAATTTACCTTTGTGAGGATAAAGCACACGTTAGCCTTTGTCACAGTTTTAGATTAAGGAATAATCACAAGCTCATCAAATAAAAAAGAAATACAGCAGTGGGGCTAAAACCCTGCAGATAGGGAAGTAGTGTGATCGTGGCGCTTCAGGTCAGTTCAGTCGCTCAGTCGTGTCCGACTCTTTGCGACCCCATGGACTGCAGCACGCCAGGCTTCCCTGTCCATCACCAACTCCTGGAGCTTACTCAAACTCACGTCCAGCAAGTCAGCTGTGCCATCCAACCATCTCCTGTCGTCCCCTTCTCCTCCAACCTTCAATCTTCCCAGCATCAGGGTCTTTTCCACTGAGTCAGTTATTCTCATCAGGTGGCCAAAGTACTAGAGTTTCAGCTTCGGCATCAGTCCTTCCAATGAATATTCAGGACTGATTTCCTTTAGGATTGACTGGTTGGATCTCCTTGCAGTCCAAGGGACTCTCAAGAGTCTTCTCTAACACCACAGTTCAAAAGCATCAATTCTTGGGCTCGCAGCTTTCTTTATAGTCAAACTTTCACATCCATATATCAGTTCAGTTCAGTCACTCAGTTGTCCCCAACTCTTTGTGACCCCATGGACTACAGCATGCCAGGGCTTCCTGTCCATCACCGACTCCTGGAGTTTACTCAAACTCACGTCCATCAGGTCAGCTATGCCATCCAACCATCTCCTGTCGTCCCCTTCTCCTCCAACCTTCAATCTTCCCAGCATCAGGGTCTTTTTCCAATGAGTCAGTTCTCATCAGGTGGCCAAAGTATTGGAGTTTCAGCTTTAGTATCAGTTCTTCCAATGAATATTCAGAACTGATTCTCTTTAGGATGGACTAGTTGGATCTCCTTGCTGTCCAAGGGACTCTCAAGAGTGTTCTCCAACACCACAGTTCAAAAGCAACAATTCTTCGGTGCTCAGCTTTCTTTATAGTCCAACTCTCACATCCATACATGACTACTGGAAAAACCATAGTTTTGACTAGATGGACCTTTGTTGGCAAAGTAATGTCTCTGCTTTTTAATATGTTGTCTAGGTTGGTCATAGCTTTTCATCCAAGGAGCAAGCGAACTTCTGTCCAGAGTTCTTTCACGCAAAGATGATCATGGAAAGGTTAAAATTAAAATTATCAATGTCAACTCAAAAAAGTTAAACAATCTACACGTGTAGATTTTTAATTCTATCTCTAAAGTGACTTAACATAGCAAGTTTGATACTTACAAGAAATAACGTGGTACATCACTGGAATTTGTCTCTAATATTCTTTTCACTAAATGAGTTTATAGCTTGACACAGTTAGTATTCAAGATTCTGGAACATACTTTTGCCAGTAAGCAAAGTACACTTTCAAAAGTTCTGAAGCATAGCTGAAAGAACACAATTCAGAAGATCCTTACTGGTGACCATCTGAGCATTTACAAAAAGGAGAGTATGAATAAAATCAGATCTAATCCAAATACAGTACACTGTTTGTTTGTTTCAACATAGATCAGGCACAGACAACTGCATCCTCCCATCAAATAACTGAGAAATTATCTCACAGTACTTTTGTTCTTCTCATCATTACTCATCATACATCAGCACCATCCTCTCACAGTTCTTACTATACTGCATTAGGGACAATGCACCAATAAAAATAGCTAACACTGTATTTTCCAGGTGCTAGAAATTGTTTTAAGTGCTTTATCTATTTTAAACAAAGTTGGGAATTGAAGCTCGGTGAGGTTAAGCAGGTGCTGAGATTGACACCCAGGGAGCCCGGGTTCCAGAAGAGCACTAATGCTGTTTCATTTATGAGGGAGGGAACATTCCAAATATTCCACAGATCATGCTTGGCTGACTCAGTAGAGGTTCTATTCCCTTTGGTGCTGGGCATTTTCTCGAGGAAAAAGTAGTCTGAGGAGTTGAAGGCTTTGGTGAAGGGAGATATTGAAGCAACACACAGGTAAAATGTCAGTGAGAACTCATTTAGACTAATTCTGAGCTGAAGTTAGTGTTCTGAAATTTTAGACAGCGTCACAGCCGAGAGGCAGTGTGCAACCGCTATGTTTTCATAACCCCACGAAGTAAGTTCTTCATTCAGCGGTGTAAAATACCACATACAGGAAAAGGGAATTGCATCAAAATATTAACAGGATGATAAGCAAATTTTATTTACATCTCTCTAATAGGTTATCTTTTCTAAGTTTTTTAACAGTGAATGTGCATCACTTTTATAATTAGAAGAAAAGTGGTATTAAAAAGGTTACTGGAGATTCCAAAAGGAGAAGGAAGGATATACGCCTTCTACTTTTCTGCATTTGGAAGCCCTAAGCCATGCAAAAGTCAGCTGTGAGCTCCCAAGAGGTCAGCCACACATCCCCTTGGGTTAAAAAAACTAATAATAAAAGTAGAACAGATTTATTTGTTACTCTGTCATTTCAAAAGTGCTGTGAAGAAGGAAAGACAGCAGAAGCCCATCTTACACTTGATTGCTCAAGGATTGGAAAAACTTGCCTAAAGCAGAGAAAATTATCTGAATTCCAAAGCTTTCCAGAAGCCTGTATGTTCTGAGGGCCTGGATGCCTGGTTCTCTCCAGAGTCAAGAAATACCTGACCATACAGACTGCTATTGGCAACGACGCCCAGTAACTGCCCTGCCTTTCTCACTGGTAAGACCTGCAGGCAGGGTTCTCTGCTGCTCTCAGCTAGCTCGACTCTGAGCCTTCTGCCTTCCTGCTCTGATTTCTGAAGCAACAAGGCTCATCCATGGGACTATTACTAGTGACTGTTTGGTAATCACTGTGAGATGTATCAAAAGTAACTTGTTAATAAAGTGCTTATGTAATAAAGTCTGTATAGACTTCAGAGAGGCAATAAAGTCTGTAAGAGCTTACTTAAAATACAAAAAAAAAAAAAAACAGACTGGCTATTCCTACAGAGGGCCATTCTCACATGACTTCCACTCCCGTGTGCATTCTTGGACAAATTGGTACAAATTGACTACCACCCTCAAAGAACCCCTGGGGCAGTGATAATCTTAGGAACATCCTTTGGTGTGTGTGCTTCAGAGTTAACAACAGAAACACTGCCTTGAGGACAAGCAGAAGATATGGTATCAAGCCAACTGCCTAGGAACCAGAGGATGAGGGGCGCCCCTAATCCACCAGGAGAAAGTAGAGGACGTGGGCCAGCAGCCCCTGCCACCCAGGGAGCTGACCCAGGTTACCCGGCACTGGACTCCAGGTAAAGCTGGAAGCAGATGCACGGGCAACGCCCCCACCCCAGTATCTTTCCTTCCTCTCGTTCTGTCTCCCCACCCTTCTCTCCCCATGACACTTCCTCTCTTCCCATATTGACTCACATCAGTGCCAAGTCAGCCTGCTGTGGGACCCACCCAAGTCTGGGACCACATACCGCCTCTGGGGCAGATAACAGCTCTAGCGCTACAGGAAGTGAAACGTACCTAGCCTCATGACTTTGCCCAGAACAGGGTTCTCTTCTGCTAGTTACCGGTACAAAGCTCGCTGCTGAGGCTGCCACGTATGTTGTGCTGCTAACATAAAATATGCAGACTCTGTCAAAGTCTGGGTGACACCTGGGCCAGATCAATCTTTACTTAAGTGACACTAAGCAGCTATGGGCTTCCCTTGCAGCTCAGTCGGTAAAGAATCTGCCTGCAGTGAAGGAGACCCTGGGTTGGGAAGATCCCTGGGTTGGGAAGATCCCCTGCAGAAGGAAATAGCAACCCACTCCAGGATCCTTGCCTGGAAAATGTCATGGACAGAGAGGAGCCTGGTGGGCTGCAGTCCATGGGGTCACAAAGAGTCAGGCACGACTGAGCGACTAACACTTACTTACTTACTTAAGCAGCTATGTCTCTGCCTGTCAGCCCCAGGCAGTGTTAGTCAAAGTTGTAAGACTCAGGAGACATATTTGTACTGCCATTATCAGAAACAAACAAACAAATCACAAAGCAGTGCAGAGCCTATTATTATGTAACGATAGAAGGCAAAAATTAAAGAGCTCGTAGGGCCTGACTAGAAGCAGCAGAACCGCTAGTGACATGACAGACACAGCCTGAGGATCAAATACAATCACTCCAGCCTAGACTCACGCACCAGGCCCAGCTCTTCCTGTAAATGCACAGCCATACCTTTCACATGTCCAGGCATAAACATCTAGAGAGCACCTACCATGCACACGGCATGTGCTGGCTGCTAAGGGGAAGGTACGTAGGAAACATCGACGATAATTAAGACCAGGCGTTCTTCCCCACGCTTACATCTAGCAGGGGCAGTGAACTGTTTGCACAAATTCTCCAGGGCCATGGAATTGGTTA
Source organism: Bison bison bison (assembly GCF_000754665.1). Taxonomy (NCBI): domain Eukaryota; kingdom Metazoa; phylum Chordata; class Mammalia; order Artiodactyla; family Bovidae; genus Bison; species Bison bison. The sequence continues at coordinate 4,289,941 of NW_011494846.1, forward strand.
TTAGTCTCTTACACTCAAGTATTTCAAAATATTGACTCAGGACTCCATGACAGAACTCACAGAGCTACAGTGAACTGCCGGCAAGTGAACACCAGGCGCTAGACAAGTATCATTCAGCTTGTAAATAAGCTAAACAAACAAATAATCAGCAAGTACAGACGCAGGCACGCATGAGCTAACAGGATGTTCACAGTAAGCCAGGTCTCAAATCTGTAGAACACTCTAGAAACTAGTGGGGAAGGCCCGGAAGCCTGGAATAACTCTTCACAGACCTACGGTTCCTGAGCCATGTAACCCGAACCCCCTGGGTGCCCTCTTCAGATCAAGTCTGTCCAGATGCACCCACCCTCCCAAGGGAAGGAGGTGGCAAGTGGTCAGTGTACTTTGACCAGGGTACCCACGTGATTCCTAGATGTGCTCTGTCTCTTCTCTACCACCCACAGAGCTTCCTAACCGCCAGCAAAGAAGACTGGATGGTCTATTCAATGTAAAATGCCATGCTCCCTCCCAGAAGTCCAGCCCAATGTCAAGGGGATGCAGCCTGCCAAGATGAGAAACAGGTGCCTCAAGTTCAGAAGATTCCACACCCCAAAGATCATTCACTAAGCCATGCAGGACAGCAAGGTACCCCATTAGCATCTATCTGCCACCCCCGTCAGAGGGAGTATAGAAGATTCTAGGCAGCTTCCACCTGACTGGCCTCCATGCTACAGCCCCCAGAGCAGGTAGCACCAGACCCTGGCCGGGGCTTCTGGCCCCACTGACAGTTTTCACGCAGGGACATTCACAGTCAGGACGCCAGTGCCACGTGGCTCTGTGTACTGATGGAACAACCTGCTTTCAGTGCACAAGTCTTTTTTCAAAAATTAATTTTCTATGTATTTATTTCCTGTTGGCTACGCTGCATCTTCCGTGCTGCGTGCGGGCTTTCTCTAGTTGTGACGAGCAGGGACTGCTCTCTAGTTGACACGCGAGGGCTTCTCATTGCAGTGGCTTCTCTAGAGCCCAGGCTCCAGGCACGAGGGCTCAAGAGTTGCAGCTCTTGGGCTCTAAAACGTGGGCTCAATAGCTGTGGTCCAGGGGCTTAGTCTGGAATCTCCCCAGACCAGGGATAGAACCCATGTCCCCAGCATTGGCTGGCAGATTCTTAACCACTAGACCAGCAGGGAAGTCCCAGAAGTCTTCTTTGTGTTTTGTTTTTTTTTTTTAATTTTATTTAACTTTACAATATTGTATTGGTTTTGCCATATATCAAAATGAATCTGTCACAGGTATACATGTGTTCCCCATCCTGAACCCTCCTCCCTCTCCATACCATCCCTCTGGGTCGTCCCAGTGCACCAGCCCCAAGCATCCAGTATCGTGCATGGAACCTGGACTGGCGACTCGTTTCATATATTATACATATTTCAATGCCATTCTCCCAAATCATCCCACCCTCTCCCTCTCCCACAGAGTCCAAAAGACTGTTCCATACATCAGTGTCTCTTTTGCTGTCTTATATACAGGGTTATTGTTACCATCTTTCTAAATTCCATATATATGCGTTAGTATACTGTATTGGTGTTTTTCTTTCTGGCTTACTTCACTCTGTATAATAGGCTCCAGTGTCATCCACCTCATTAGAACTGATTCAAATGTATTCTTTTTAATGGCTGAGTAATACTCCATTGTGTATATGTACCACAGCTTTTTTATCCATTCATCTGCTGATGGACATCTAGGTTGCTTCCATGTCCTGGCTATTATAAACAGTGCTGCGATGAACATTGGGGTACACGTGTCTCTTTCCCTTCTGGTTTCCTCAGTGTGTATGCCCAGCAGTGGGATTGCTGGGTCATAAGGCAGTTCTATTTCCAGTTTTTTAAGGAATCTCCACACTGTTCTCCATAGTGGCTGTACTAGTTTGCATTCCCACCAACAGTGTAAGAGGGTTCCCTTTTCTCCACACCCTCTCCAGCATTTATTGGTTGTAGACTTTTGGATCGCAGCCATTCTGACTGGCATGAAATGGTACCTCATAGTGGTTTTGATTTGCATTTCTCTGATAATGAGTGATGTTGAACATC
>NW_011494846.1:4292244-4292690 GCF_000754665.1 Bison bison bison
TTTAATTAGGTCCCATTTGTTTATTTTTGCTTTTATTTCCAATATTCTGGGAGGTGGGTCATAGAGGATCCTGCTGTGATGTATGTCAGAGAGTGTTTTGCCTATGTTCTCCTCTAGGAGTTTTATAGTTTCTGGTCTTACGTTTAGATCTTTAATCCATTTTGAGTTTATTTTTGTGTATGGTGTTAGAAAGTGCTCTAAAAATATGGAATGCTTCATGAATTTGCGTGTCATCCTTGCGCAGGGGCCATGCTAATCTTCTCTGTATAGTTCCAATTTTAGTATATGTGCTGCCGAAGCAAGCACCCAGAAGTCTTCTTTAAAGGGCTACATTCTGCAAATGAGAAGCCACAGGCAACTGAAGACCTCTCACGAAAGACAGCTTTTCAGAAAACTAGAAATATGAATAAGAGCTTCCCAGGTGGTCAGTGGTAAAGAATCCGCCT
>NW_011494846.1:4292790-4293134 GCF_000754665.1 Bison bison bison
TGAACTTCCAGATGTTCAAGCTGGATTAAGAAAAGGCAGAGGAACCAGAGATGAAATTGCCAACATCCATTAGATCATCGAAAAAGCAAGAGAGTTCCAGAAAAACTTCCAGATGTTCAAGCTGGATTAAGAAAAGGCAGAGGAACCAGAGATGAAATTGCCAACATCCATTAGATCATCGAAAAAGCAAGAGAGTTCCAGAAAAACATCTACTTCTGCTTTATTGACCATGATAAAGCCTTTGACTGTGTGGATCACAATAAACTGTGGAAAATTCTGAAAGAGATGGGAATACCAGACCATCTGACCTGCCTCTTGAGAAATCTGTATGCAGGTCAGGAAGC
>NW_011494846.1:4293234-4293683 GCF_000754665.1 Bison bison bison
CGGGGGGTCAGTGATAAAGAATCCACCTGCCGATGCTGGTGACACAAGAGACTTGGGTTTGACCCCTGGGTCAGGAAGATCCCCAGGAGAAGGAAATGGCACCCCACTCTAGTATTCTTGCCAGGGAGATCCCATGGACAGAGGAGCCTGGTGGGCTACAGTCCATGGGGTCCCAATGAGTTGGACACAACTGAGCTCGCGTGCGCGCACACACACACACAGAGAAACATAAACTGCACCTTTTTTCCCCAATGTACAGGTCTCAAAATGTACAGGACTGGAAAAGGTCAGTTTTCATTTCAATCCCTAAGAAAGGCAAAGCCAAAGAATGTTCAAACTACCGCACAATTGCACTCATCTCACACACTAGCAAAGTAATGCTCAATATTCTCCAAGCCAGGCTTCAACAGTACATGAACTGTGAACTTCCAGATGTTCAAGCTGGATTA
>NW_011494846.1:4293783-4302038 GCF_000754665.1 Bison bison bison
CTCTTGAGAAATCTGTATGCAGGTCAGGAAGCAACAGTTAGAACTGGACATGGAACAACAAACTCATTCAAAATTGGGAAAGGAGTACATTAAGGCTGTATATTGTCACCCTGCTTATTTAACTTATATGTAGAGTACATCATGAGAAATGCTGGGCTGGATGAATCACAAGCTGGAATCAAGATTGCCAGGAGAAATATCAATAACCTCAGATATGCAGATGATACCACCCTTATGGCAGAAAGTGAAGAGGAACTAAAAAGCCTCTTGATGAAAGTGAAAGAGGAAAAGTGAAAAAAGTTGGCTTAAAGCTCAACATTCAGAAAAGTAAAGATCATGGCATCCAGTCCTATCATTTCATGGTAAACAGATGGGGGCACAGTGGAAACAATGACAGACTTTATTTTTGGGGGCTCCAAAATCACTGCAGATGGTGACTGCAGCCATGAAATTAAAAGATTTCATGGAAGAAAAGCTATGACCAACCTAGACAGCATATTAAAAAGCAGAGACATTACTTTGCCAACAAAGGTCCGTCTAGTCATAGCTATGGTTTTTCCAGTAGTCATGTATGGATGTGAGAGTTGGACTATAAAGAAAGCTGAGCACCGAAGAATTGATGCTTTTGAACTGTGGTGTTGGAGAAGACTCCTGAGAGTCCCTTGGACAGCAAGGAGATCCAACCAGTCCATCCTAAAGGAAATCAGTTCTGAATATTCATTGGAAGGCCTGATGCTGAAGCTGAAACGCCAATACTTTGGCCACCTGATGAGAAGAACTAACTCATTTGAAAAGACCCTGATGCTGGGAAAGATTAAAGGCAGGAGGAGAATGGGAAGACAGAGGATGAGATGGTTGGATGGCATCACCAACTCAATGGACATGAATCAGAGTAAACTCTGGGAGTTGGTGTTGGACAGGGAGGCCTGGCGTGCTGTAGTCCACGAGGTCGCAGAGTCGGACACGACTGAACTGAACCGAGCACAAACACACAGAAACATGAATGGCATCTTTTTCCCCGCAATGTACAGGCCTCAAAATGTACATCAATTCCTGAACTACAGCTTCTCTCAACTCCACGCTGCTCAGAGAAAGGGCAGCCTTTGATGTCCTAATGACAAGGGACACCTGTGCGACGAGCAGGGCTGAGGGAGGCTCCAAGCGTGGGACTGAGGGGCTCCCGCCAGTAAGCACCAGCACTGCACACGTTACACATAGGATAACCTCACCTCATTCTACCCAGGGGCCGGGTCAAATAGAGGAGGAGATGCCAGAAAGAGGTAGCTTTGGTCTGGTTAAGTTTGTACATGTCCAAATACTAACAGGAGTTTTCAGTCCCCTCACGAATGCCACCTGACTCCTACTTAACCAAACCTTGAAACACATCAAGGACCAATCTGCTTGCGTGTTCACAGCAGCCCACAGAGCCGAGCACTGTGAACAAGCTGGCCTTCTGAAATGCTTATTTCTGTCTTCACTCAGGGCCATGGGTTTTGACCACATGGATGGAGGAAGGGCAGAGTGATTCAAGGCTTTTAAAGGACTGTACTCTATTTCCGCTCAGCACTCCTACAAGGGCCGATCAATGACATCCCTAGAAAGAATTCACTAAATAAGAGGCTTAGGGAGGAGTTTCCTCGCTAACACTCAGAGCCAGGTCTATCCAGGATCCAGATCTTTCAAAGGCTGCGTTGAAACTGATCAAAATCAAACCACACTGGCAACTGAAGCAGGCCAACCGCTGTAAGCATGGAACTGATCTGAAATCTATTCACTTTCCATGTTTTCATTAGATCTCCTGTTTCAGAATCCTGAAAACTAAAATGTTCCTCTGCATCCAGAGGGAATATCTGGAATACCTGGCTCTGACTCATGCAGATCAACAGCCATTTAATCACGAAGGGCTAATCAAGTAAAGGGCTTTATCTTCCCAACTGAAAACTCAAGATATCTCATACATACCTCTGATATTTTAAAAATCATTCCAGCTGTGGAATGGAGCACACGAAGTCTGAGCCTGTCCCCCCTCATCTTGGCCTAATGCTGACCCCAGATCACCAAGAAGGCTTTGGGAAGGGCCTGCAAGGCTTGGGGCCAGGCCAATCAAATTCTTTAATTCCTCCCCACCGCCCCCATCACACTCTCTGCTTCCAGGGGTGGAACAAGGGCAGCGGCCCTGAAGTTAGGAGAGCCTGGAAGACATCAGACAGCACAGCTGAGAGCAGGGCGAGGCACATGGGAGCTACACGCCTATGTTTTCCCCACTTAACAAAGAGACGGGCCAGGGATGTCGGCTGAGATGTTTTACACAACAGGGAGAAAGGAAAAGAGCAAAGCACACACTTGATGCTCATTCATGTAAATGCACAAAGTATTTATGACATCAAAACTTTTCTTCATCTTCCTCTTTAGTTTTCTGTATTTCTGCACACAGGAAATTAAGATAATTGGATCAAAATTTCTGAGACTGCTTACATCTCTCCCTTATTAAAAAAAAAAAGAGAAACACCAAACATCTGCATGTATTCAGATTTCCATATTTGTACATCTTTTTGGAAAAACGTTGAAGACAATGACTAGCAAGTTCATAGGAAACTCGAATGTTTCTATGAAATATCCCTAAATATATTTTCTGAATTTTATTTATTTTTTTTAATTTTCTGAATTTTAGAGTGCCACTAAAAGGCTATTAAAAATCAAAAGATCACAACAAACAGATAAATAAGAGAGTTCACGATAAAATATACTCACTTAAGGCATGCCAGAGAACCAGATATACAAGTAAAACTATTTCTCCACTTTGAATTTTTAATAGAGAGGCCGTGAGTCTATGTCTCTGTATGGTAAACACTGGAATGAGAGTCAGCAGCCTACGGACTGGGACAATAAAGTCAGTTTCCTCAGGAAAAAAAAATTAAAAAGTATAGAAACCCAAAATTATTGAACACACCGTTTTGTTAGTTTCAGATGTTCATTTCCTCAGAAGTCAATTTATTACTAGATAATACTAACCATCTACAAATCTCCTATACTAAGCACAGCCTGGTAACAAATATCCAATTAATAGGTATGATTAAATACAACAGATATTTACTGAGAACGCATTATGTCTAAGGGAACAATGAAATACCTAGAACACAGAGCTGAAGCTGCAGGATTAGAGCCACAGTCCCATCCCTAGGGCCCAGGGCAGGTCTCCAAACAGGCTCTCCTTTTACTCAGATAGTTTGGTGATGGGTCAAATTCCAGGGCAGGCTCTTTGCCATGAGGTTTCCCCCTCAGATCTCATTCCAGGGCTCCGGGGCCCTCCCATCACCAGCCCTTCATTCTTCCCAAACACACTTTTACAAAAGTGTCAAAACTGTCAGGCTTCACAGGTGGTTCAATGGTAAAGAATCCACCTTCCAGTGCAGGAAACACAAGAGACACATTTGATCCCTGGGTGCAGAAGATCCCCTGGAGAAGGAAATGGAAACCCATTCCAGTACTCTTGCCTGGAAAATTCCGTGGACAGAGGAGCCTGGTGGGCTACAGTAAATGGGGTCGCAAAGAGTCAGACACAACTGAGCACACACACGCACACACACACGCGCGCACACACACACACACACACACACACTTGTGTCCAGAACATTTTACTTCTCAATGTATTCACATATGATTTCTGGACATAATACTCTTTACCCAAATGAATGACTGCCAAATGACCAGACTGGTGAACACCTGTTATAGAGGGAATTTCCCTTTCAAGAAAATTCAACACACCCATCCCCACAGAGCAGGTCTGTCAGCTGAGACATGGCAAATGGCTGATTTGATACCACAAAGGTGGTCTTTCAAACATACACTGCATGGAGTGTCCACATTTAAATCAAGTGTTCGACTGCGACCCATGGACTGTAGCACGCCAGGCTCTTCTGTCCTCCACCCTCTCCTGGAGTTTGCACCAATTCCCGTCCATTGAGTCGGTGATGCTATCTGTTTCATCCTCTGCCACTCCCTTCTCCTTTTGCTGTCAATCCTTCCCAGCATCAAGGTCTTTTCCAATGAGCTGGCTCTTAGCATCAAGTGGCCAAAGTATTGGAGCTTGCAGACATATTTTTGAGTCCACCCACCCAGGTGGAGGATGGAAATGATGTTGACCTTTGCCCCAATTCTATGCTGAATTCTCCTGGCTCAAGCCCCTTTATGAATATGCATACACTACCCAAGCCCCCTCACCCTGGGCTTAAAAATTCCCCAATTCTGCTATGGGGGAGCCACAGTTTTGGGAAAGATCCCTGATGTTCTCCTTAACTGGCTACAAGTAATAAATCCTCCTTCTCCTGCTCTCTCTTGATTGTGTCTTTTGGTTTAACACCCACCAACAGGTGAACCCAGTCTTTTGGGTAACTAATTTTCAGAATCCCTATGGGTCTGTAATTTTATTATTCCCATTTTACTGGTGAGGAAACTCAAGCGTATAGGGTTAAAGCACTTGCCAAACATTTCGCAGCTAGTAAGTTGCACAGTCAGTTTCAAATATAAGCAGTGTGTCCCCCCAAGTCCTCTGAGTGGCTCTTGACCACCACATCACTCTGTCACAGTACTTGACAGTGTTTTACAAAACTAGTTATTTACACCCAGTGGACGGCCACAGAAACACACAAAAGGCAAACACAAGATTTCCTCTCACTGAGTAAAACCTCTGGCTCAAACACAAAGTAATTCACATGCTTATGAATGATTCAACTTTAGGCTAATTTTTAAATAGCCAGGTGAGGTTAGTTCAAGGTATCAAACTACAAAAGCAAAGATGTACCCTGCCATTCAAAAAGTTTAACACAAATAGGGAAGAGTCTTTGTTCAATATTTAAAAGGAAAATGGGGGAAATTATTTCCACTGTCTAATTCGTCACACACACAAAAATGCATACTAAGCTGTCACTGTAGAGAAGGAAATACTATTCTCTCAAAGCCAGTAATACTTAAAGGCTTAAAAAAAAAAAAAAAAACTTAGTTACCTTACCATGCTAATGTTACCTATTTGTTACAGTAACTCTAGATCAAAAAAAGCAGATGCTTAAAACTGGATAAGGCTGCTCAAATTTAACACCATTCTCTTGATAAGCTTTCCCCACCACTCTCCTCCCTCCTTACTCAAAACATTGCTCTTGAAACAAGTAATTTTAAGGATCTTTCTCGAGGCAATAAAGTAACCATCCCCACTACAATTTGGATAGTGACTACTAAACTTTAATTAACTATATAAATAGAAGTCGTTAAGGATAGAGAACAAAAGACAAAACAAAACAAAAACCCTTAACAGTTTGTTATCCAATTTAAAAAAAGGGCAGTTACAAGTTTAGCTCCATGACACATTCTCTACCGAGCTGGGATTAGAGACTGGTGGGCACACAAAGCATTGATTCTGAGGACCTGTTTCATTAAACTACAAAACGTTAAGTACTAAAGGCTTGTTAATCTGCTCAACGAACCACATGAGGGTTTACAGCATGGCCCTTCCAAAACTGGGGCTGAATCGACTCAGGACTTGTAGCGGAATGCCCGAGCAGCTCAGCATGGTTTGCCCTTTCTGATTTTCCCCACACGAATGGTTGTGGTCATTCCTGGTGGGGTAGACAACCTAGGGAGTGTTTTTTTTTTTCTTCAAGACAGCACAAAGAGCCCACAGCAAAGCTTCCCTTTCCTCAAAGCCTTCCTTCCTGATCCTTGTCTGTTTTTTTTTTAAAAAAAGAACTTCTTCCCTCAAGGGACCTGCCCAGCTGCTTTCCTCGGCCTCTTCTAACAGCAGCAGAGCTCATCACACCTACAGATCCGACTCTAAAGGGCCAGACAGAATCAACAACTCCACTCTGCTTTCAGAAGAATGGCTGAGAGGACACAGACCAGAAGGGAAACACACACCCACTCTCCCTTCCTCTCTCTCTCTCACCCCATCTCTCTCTCTCTCTATCGCCTGTTGATTGGAATTCATCTCACAAAGGAAGGTAAATGGCAACCCACTCCAGTGTTCTTGCCTGGAGAATCCCCGGGGTGGGGAAGCCTGGTGGGCTGCTGTCTATGGGGTCGCACAGAGTCGGACACGACTGAAGTGACTTAGCAACAGTAGCAGCAGCAGCAACCATACTTTTAGTAGGGTGACAACAGAACCCTAAGAAACAAAACAAGCTGCCCAAGGAAGTGGTAGGCTAACAAGCTTTGGAAATGTCATTTCTCCACCCCCATATACATACTTATCACATAAAACAGCTGTATGCCTGCAAGAATAGCTTTAAAATCACTGGTTTCCCCCAACAGAACACAACTGTACCAGAAGAAAACTGAAAGGTCCAAGTCAGAAGATTTATAACGCCCCGTAGGCACACGAAAAAGCTGCTGTCTGAGCTGAGACAAGAGACTCGTAGAATGTGTGCAAGGAGCCCACGCTCCCTGGCTGGCTGATACCGGCTTCCACTATCTGGAGCTTGTGGCTGCCTTCTTTCACTTGACACCTTCCTCTCTCCCATCAGCTACTGCAGGCTAACTCAGCCTCCCAAGAACAGTGACCTTTTCTCCCTGGTTTTCCTAACACTCTGATAAGAAGTAAATTACAACCCAACCATTTCAGCTGCTGTAAATGTTACCTATGACTCTATTTGACTCAAGTCTACATGTAAGTTGGTAAATCATCTGCCTGCAATGCAGGAGACTTGGGATTGGGAAGATCCCCTAGAGAAGGAAATGGCAACCCACTCCAGTATTCTTGCCTGGAGAATCCCATGGACAGAGGAGCCTGGCAGGATACAGCCCATGGATTGCAAGAGTCAGACGCGACTTAGCGACTAAACCACCACCACCACCACCTACATTTGAGTACAGTTGAGATAAATCTGAATTTTAAAGCTAAAAAAACCTTACAGGACTTCCCTGGTGGTACAGGGGATAAGAATCTGCCTGCCATTGCAGGGGACCCTAGTCCCGGAAGATCTCACATGCTTACGGAGCAACTAAGCCCAGGTGCCACAACCACTGAGCCCGAACACCCTAGAACCAGCAAGCTGCAAATACTGAGCCCATGTGCTGTGACGACAGAATCCCGTGTGTCTAAAGCCTATGCTAGGCAACAAGAAGAGCTACTGTGATGAGAAGCCCACACATCACAACTAAAGAGTAGCCCGCCGCTCTCCGCTACAAGAGAAAGCCCACATGTAGCAATGAAGACCCAGCCCAACCAAAAAAACAAACCCTTACAGATCACCTAGTTTAGCCTGCAGTTTGACAGATGAAGACTCAAATGGAAAGGATTAATTACTAGCCCAATGGATACAGACCATGTTAGCGGCAGGACCAGGCAGTATCCAGACTTCCCATCCAGCTCTGACGCCATCCTGATCCTCCACATAGAAGGGGTGCCTGGGATCCTGCAGTGATACAGGAGCTAAGGCTAGGAATGCCATACAGTTCCAGGGCCTGAAGCAGGGAACCGTGGTCCACAGGCCATTCAGTTCAGTTCAGTTGCTCAGTCATGTCTGACTCTTTGCAATCCCATGAACTGCAGCACACCAGGTCTCCCTGTCCATCACCAACTCCCGGACTTCACCCAAACTAGTGTCCATTGAGTTGGGGATGCCATCCAACCATCTCATCCTTTGTCATCCCCTTCTCCTCCTGCCCTCAATCTTTCCCAGAATCAGGGTCTTTTCAAATGAGTCAGCTCTTCGTATCAGGTGGCCAAAGTATTGGAGTTTCAGCTTCAGCATCAGTCCTTCCAATGAACACCCAGGACTGATCTCCTTTAGGATGGACTGGTTGGATCTCCTTGCAGTCCAAGGAACTCTCAAGAGTCTTCTCCAACAAAAAGCATCAATTCTTCGGTGCTCAGCTTTCTCATATCCATACATGACCACTGGAAAAACCATAGCCTTGACTAGACGGACCTTTGTTGACAAAGTAATGTCTCTGCTTTTTAATATGCTGTCTAGGTTGGTCGTAACTTTTCTTCCAAGAAGTAATCGTCTTTTAATTTCATGGCTGCAATCACCATCTGCAGAGATTTTGGAGCTCCAAAAATAGTCAACCACTGTTTCCATTGTTTCCCCATCTATTTGCCATGAAGTGATGGGACTGGATGCCATGATCTTAGTTTTCTGAATGTTGAGCTTTAAGGCAACTTTTTCACTCTCCTCTTTCACTTTCACTAAGAGGCTCTTAGAAAGATGAAAAACCTGTGCCTCCCAAGCAGGCAGGTGAAGCGGTTGATTGAAGAATAAGCA
>NW_011494846.1:4302138-4312223 GCF_000754665.1 Bison bison bison
CATGCTAAGTCACTTCAGTCGTGTCCGACTCTGTGCGACCCCAGAGACGGCAGCCTACCAGGCTCCCCTGTCCCTGGGACTCTCCAGGCAAGAACACTGGAGTGGGTTGCCATTTCCTTCTCCAATGCATGAAAGTGAAAAGTGAAAGGGAAGTTGCTCAGTCGTGTCCGACTCTTCACAACCCCATGGACTGCAGCCTACCAGGCTCCTCCTGGTAAAATCCATGGGATTTTCCAGGCAAGAGTACTGGAGTGGGATGCCATTGCCTTCTCCGCTCTCTGCCATAATTCCAAGTAAAAACAAATAAAAAGAGGCATTTTGATGAAATATACCTGGCTTGAGAATAGGAGGCTTTTTTAAAAAAATGGGACAGAATTTAACTTTGTGAGGCTTCACTTTCACAATATACCCTTGGCACAGGAAGACTCTAGTAAATTTCCGTAAGTTGCCTTAATAGGGAAAACACTTAGTCAGGTAAATAAGGTAAAATAAGGCTTACTGTCTGAGGCTTTCAGATTTTAGTTTTGAGAACATTAATGGTTCTGAGAATGTACATACATGATCACAATCAAAAATAGGAAAATAAACCAAAGGACAACTTGTGAAACCAGGCTTTAAAACCTAATTTATTAAACTAGAGCAGCGTTTATCAACCTTGGCTACACATGAGACTCAACTGCCAACCGTGTGAGTTAACCACCTCAGATATTCCACCAGCTCAAGCCCTCTGATGACTACACCCGCAGATTTCTAGTCTTCAGGATGAGACCCCTACGCCATGGAGCAGAGACAAGTCATGTCTACTTTGTCCGATTTCCTGACTCACAGAATTCAGGGGCATTAAAAAATAATGTTTTCAGACCACTAACTTTGGGGCTGATTTGTAAACAATAATAGTAACTGGGACACCTGGCAAGTGTTTAAAAACCCCAATGCCAAAGAGGCACTTCAGTCCGATGAAGCCAGAAATGCTAGGGGTAGGAGTGAGGCAACCATTTTGAAAGCATGCCAGATGATTCTGACGTGCAAGCAAGGTTTAGAATCATGTCCAGGCGTGTACTGTCCAACACAGTAGCCACCTGCTGTTTAAACTAATGGGCTTCCCTGATGGCTCAGTAGTGAAGAATCCGCCTGCCAATGCAGGAGACGGATTCGATCACTGATCCAGGAAGATCCCACGTGCCCCGGAGCAACTGGGCCCCTGCGCCACAACTACTGAGCCTGCACTCTGGAGCCCGGGAGCCACAAGCACTGAGCCCATGGGCTGCAAAAAGAGGGCTTCTCACCCCAATGAGAAACCCACGCACTGCAACTGGAGACTGGCCCCTGCTTGCCGCAACTAGAGAAAGCCAGTGCAGTGAAGACCCAGTGCAGCCATAAATAAATAAACAAAATTCTAAAACTAAAATAAATGTAATGAAAATCAAATAAAATTTAAAAGTCAGTTCTTTGGTTGCACTAGCCGCATTTCAAGTGCTCAGTAATCATACATGGTTAGCAATTACCACAGTGGACAGCAGATGTGTAGAATATTCCCACCATCACAGAAAATTCTAATGGACCAGCCCCGGTCTAGAGCTGCTGCTGCTGCGTCGCTTCAGTCATGTCCAACTCTGTGCGACCCCATAGACGGCAGCCCACCAGGCTCCCCCGTCCCTGGGATTCTCCAGGCAAGAACACTGGAGTGGGTTGTCATTTCCTTCTCCAATGCGTGAAAGTGAAGTCGCTCAGTCGTGTCCGACTCTAGCGACCCCATGGACTACAGCCTACCAGGCTCCTCCATCCATGGGATTTTCCAAGCAAAAGTACTGGAGTGAGGTGCCATTGCCTTCTCCGTGGTCTGCAGCAGTGATTCTCAAAGCTTGGTCCTGAGCTAAGAGCATCAGCATCCCCTGGGGACTTGTTACAAGTGCAAGATCTCAGGCCGAGGTACGGCTCAGGACTTTTTGGAGTGAGGCTCTCCAAATGAGCCTAATGCACTCTCAAGTGTGAGAACCCCTGGGCTGTTACTGTCCACACAAAATCATTTTTTCCATGGCCTAACTCACACCTACATATGAAAGCTATCAACTTTGAACTCCATAGTAATGTAAGGGAAAGGTTCATGTTGTCATACAATTTCAGAGATGCATTTTTGTGTTGAGTAAGTTCACTTGGGAAGAAATGCCTTGCAATTGGCAAAGGAGTCTTTAAAAGTTCCAGTTATTTTTATGCTCTCAGTTATTTATAATTGTTCAGAGAAACAACTTTCAGGTCCAGAAATATAGAAATATGGTTTTAAAGTTGTGAAACTCAACAGACTATAGTACTCAACTATTAAAATTATAATTATGAAAACCATGTTGCATGACAAAATATAAATGGGACAAAAGCAAAACACAAAATTTTAACTACAAATATTTATATTTATGGACAAGGACAAAATGAAGGAAGGGGAAAAATAAGAATAATGGATTTGTTAGGGGTTTGTTTGAATAACGACACTTTCCCCCTGCCCCCGCTTTTAAATTTCTGCCATGCTTCTTATAAAACATTTTAGACTATCTAAGGAAGCAATCTTTTAAAAAGATACAATTGTGCTTTGATGTGAAAAGTTCATTTCAAGAACAATTTGGTAAAATAGTTCTAGTACTTTATTAGTGACTCACCGAACTGTTCATCTCATAGTAAAATGAAATCAACAGCAGAAACTAACACAACACTGTAAAGCAATTCCACTGCAGTGCAAAAAGTAAAATCGGGGGGCTTCCCCGGTGGCTCAGCTGGTAAAACAGTAAATCGAGACTGCATTCAACAAATGATGAGGCTTGGACTGTTTATCCTCCTAATTCTGAGGGTCTATGAGGGCCTATTAAAAAAAAAAAAAACTTTCCATTTTTTTTTTTTAACCTTAGATCTTACAATCAAATAAACAAATTACTCATTTTTACAATAAAATTTTAGAGATATGAAAACCTGACATTTTTCCATGCTTAGTTTCCATATCATTGTTGGATAAAACACCAAATAAACTAATTTCCAAGGAAGAATTTCTGATATTTTCTTCTTATATTTGCAAAGCTAAATTCCCAGAGATATAATATTTTATAGAGTGATCTTGAAAAGATAGCTCTTGAATTCCATATAAATCAACTCTTGATTGTTTTCATGTGAATTTTAGTATACTTCCTTTACCGATAGCTCTGTTGTTAGTAAATTTCATTTTTGTTGTTAAGGTACAAAATTCTCTTTGAGTGTTTCTATATATCTTGTTGGTTTCTCTGCCATTCTGTTTCCTCTGCCAGTAATGTTCTCCAAAGTCCTTTAAATTCTAAATGCACAAACACCTTCTCCGTTGTAGCTCCAGGGAAGATTTGAGAAAGGGTAACTGTGGCTGAATAACTGAGAAACCTTCATGTCTTCAGAAAGCCTACTATTTGGGGAAGATGTTTTCTTATAAATGTTTTAAAACTATGAGTGCATAGCATATGTTTCAATTTTATTGAAAACTGAGAAACCTTGATGTCTTCAGAAAGCCTACTATTTGGGGAAGATGTTTTCTTATAAATGTTTTTAAAATATGAGTGCATAGCATATGTTTCAATTTTATTGAAAACTGGAAACAATTCAAGGTATCCACTTGTCTCTGATTAGATTTTGCCAGAAGAATCCAAGTGGTAGAATGATAAACTGGCTAGTTTGGTATCATTTTGAAAAATCTCCCCAGTCCAACAAGCATATATATTTTAAACTTAACAATAACCAAAAAAAGAAAAAAATTCAACTAACATTTTTGCAATAGTAATACAAAATTAGGATTTTCTAATTTTTTTCAACTTTTGTACTGATTACAACTAATTATCTTCATGAATGTTAGTAAGTAAGAGTTGCATAAGGCAACTACCACCTTTAATTATAGCATTTATACGTGCTCTTAAGAAAAAAACAATTTTATTTCAGTTGTTGAAAGTTGAAAAGGGATTTGACAGAACATTTAATAATTTTTTAAAAAAACAACAAAGAATTTACAAAAATTCTTTCTGTCCACTGGGCACTGTTGAATCTAGGCCCTGAGAATACAAAGATAAATCATATATAGTCCTTGTCCTAGAGAAAGCCCGAAATCTATGTATTTGAGAAAAGCCTTTAACATAAAAGACAGACACCAACACTAACAAAACTATGCACTTGAAAAAGAAGAAGAAAGAAAAGGCCTACTATACAGAGAAAAATATCATTAGTGTCCTCAGAAAGACAGCAAATGCCACAACTAGAAAATAAGCACAGGATGTTATGGTTTTTTTTTAAGTCTAGAAGAGTTCTTGGAAATTAAAAATATGATATCAGGGGGAAAAAATTAAACATAAAGTTTGGAAGATAAAGTGGATGAAATCTCCCAGAAGGCAGAATAAAAACAATAGATGAAAAGCAGAAAGGAAAAATAAAATAATCAGATGACCAGTTCAGGAAACCCCATGTCTAAATAAGTGCTCCAGAAAAGAATAAATAAAAAGAGAGCATTTGCTAATGAATTAATTCAATCAATTTTTTCAGAACTGAAGGATACAAGTTTCCAAGTCCAAAAGGCCCACCACTGTGATTTCACAAAAAAGGAGAAAGAATATTCTATAGGATTCCAGAAAAGAAAATCTAGGTCATGTCTTAAGGGCTGGAAATCCAAATAGCTTCAGACTTCTCAACAGAAACACTGGAAGCAAGAGGACATTAAAGCAACCAACATCTTTAAAATAGAATTTGTTACCCATCCAAACTATTAACAAGGTAAGTGGGTGGAATGAAGATATTTTCATTTTTTAAATGAAAAACTTCACCTCCCAAAATTCTTTCTGGGGAAGCAACCACAGGATATGCTCTACAAAATTGAGGCAGCAAAGAAAGAAAGAAAAGAGAACCAGAAAAACAAGAGAGTCCACACAGAAAAGAGTCTGTAAAAGGAATTCTCAGAATGATGTGGCAGGAACCCCCAGGATGACAGCTACATCAGGCATAGCCTTTATAAATTATAAAACTACTCCACACTTCAAAGTATTTACACTGATTTAAAATATTTATACATATGTATGTATGCAGAACCCAAATTCTTACCCACTAAACTTGTATTTTTCAAATTTAAACTTGTGACCCTTTAGCAGGTTTTGAAGTTAATTTGGTAAGTCACAACCAACGTTTCTAAAATGAATGAGAACAGAAAGGGGTAGAAAAATAACAGAGATATTGCACATAGTAAATTTCTTCATGAACCTTTATATAGGTACACACAACAGTGCATAATGTAAATACATTTTTAACTGTGAACAAAATAATTTTAAGTCACTAATCTTTAGTACATTATAATTACTTTTAGGCTTGTCTTTTAAAGTGAGAGATGACAAGCTATTTTAAAACAAAAATGGAAAACGTGGATATCTAATGAAAATATTCCATTATAACATTCGTCAAAATACCACTGATATCATGCATGAAGAATGCTCACTCCTATATTAGTGAAATCTAAATACTCTGCTTTCTTACAATCAACTTTGTAATACTGAGCCAGAGAGAAGAGTAACAACACAGAAAACACAATAAAACTCAAAGTCACCTAGATAATGTAGAATACTACTGCTTCTTTGGTAATGGATCTTTTTCACTTGATATGATTTCAACTAATTTTTCAAGTTTCACTCTACAGTTTTACTTGAGGAGAAGAAACCATCCTAGAAACCACTGTAATAGCAGGGGAAACCAGTCTGGGGGAATAAACAATCAAAAACTTGCAACATATAATTCATAAACTAGAAAATATAGATGCAGTCGAATCGACCAAGCTGTAGCTTTCTTCCACTGACCGACCTTTGTGTACCTTGTAAGCTACACTTCCCACCTTACAGTATGGAAAAACTGGGCAAGAGGTTAAAACTTTGATGCTCTTTTACTAAGAGCCTAAATTTATCCGGTTTTTCTTTTAACTTAGCTAGGTTATATCTGCACATTGCTTCAGTTGCTTACCCTACAATTTACTTACTTTAAAATGGTTTAAAACAATCAAGAACAAAAATTTCTGTACAAAGCCAGTTCCATTACATTCTGATGATAAAGCTTCACTTCCTAAAAGCTACAAAGATCAGATTGATATATACATGGGTATATATATTTTTTAATGGGCTTCCACAGTGGCTCAGCAGTAAAGAATCCACCTGCAAGGCAGGAGATGCTTTAGATCCCTGGGTTGGGAAGATCCCCTGGAGGAGGGCATGGCAACCCACTCCAGTATTTCTTGCCAGGAAAATGGGGGGCAGAGGCGCCTGATGGGCTACAGTTCATAGGGTTGTAAAGAGTTGGACATGACTGAGCACAGATGAGCATGTATATTTTTAAAACTGCAACTACCACCCATACTGGATTTTTTTTAAGGAGTCAACATACTGTTATTAAAGGATAGAAAAGATACTTGTGGAAAATATATATATATATTTGTGTGTGTATTTGAGAATATGTATGGGAAATCAATAACTGAGGTCACCTTTTTTGTTTGGGGAGAGGTGAGAGGATATTAAGCGTAAGGATGACAGCAAGAATGAGAGGAAGACTTTGCAATGGACACCTGGTTATACTTTGATTTTTAAACTATTATGTATTTTGGCAAGTTAGGGGTTCTCATTCTGTCCTCCTTCCTGGATTGCCTGGCTTCTGCACCCGGCTTCACATTCTGCACGCACGCACACACACTCAGCCAGAAGTAATCTGTGGCAGGTATGCGTTCAGTTTCTTTGACAAAGGACTTTCTGCCGATCTTGAAAAAGTGAACCTGCACTCTTAGCATCCCCCCTGACCAGCACAAATGCCACCCGTCTTTACAGGATGCCAAGACCCCGGGTCACATCCACAGCCCCTCCTCAGCGTTCCCATCACAGTGCAAACCATCACCATGCAGACATTTGCTGAGGGTCTGCTATGTGCCAGGTGCTCTTTGGAGGTATGGAAGACAAAAGTCAGTAGGACCAGGTTCCTGCCTTCCCAGAGCTCACAACCGAAAGGAGGGGAGACAGAAGGGGAAACAGGCAATTTTCAAGTGATATGGTATAGACAATGGCAAAAGTATAATTTAAATAATCTACCGTACTATATTTTAACTATTTGTACTTCTCTCATCTCTCAAAGATGTAAGCCTCTGGCATAGGCTCTGGGTCCACAGTGGTCCTTGGATTCCCCCGTGCTGAGCATGGTACCTGCATGATCTGAACTTTATAATGAACTTCATACATGTCTCCTACATTGTAATGCAATGGTATGTTAAGAAACCCATATATATAGCTCTTAATGTTTCAGAATGGTTTATTAACTATCAACTATTAATCTAGACATCTGTGGTACATTATAATCTTAGAATTTTAGGACCAAAACAAACATCTTTAACCTCAGAAGCCCTGTGATCTTTTAGACCTTAACATGTAGGCTTGGCTTTGATTCCATAAAGGGGGAAATTATGAAAGCTAAGCCTGTTTCTTTTCCTGGAAACCAATGTACTCTTGCTTGTTTTTACTAGTAGGACTGAAAACTTGGACCTAGTAACTTAAAATCCCAATCACCATTAATACATTAGTAATTTCCTGCAATATTTGGAAAAACAGCTATTTCAACGATAAGGTTTACCAAGATTCATTTCAAAACTTCTTACACTTCAAGCCTTGGACTTCTAGGTAAGAAAAACACTAGTCTCACCTTGCTCTGATTCCAAAACAAATGAAAGAAATGAATTGCAAACAGAACATGAAGCACTGTTGCAATTAATCAACCTAGAACCCAAGGGAGAAACTGTTTCTATTTTTAAATGCACTGTTGCTTTAAGGGAAAACCCACTGGAGAAAGATGAAACCAAGCTGCATAATGAAAATCAAAATGCATTTGATGTCTCCATCCTTGCAAAGACAGTAATCCTAACGCGCAAGCAGTACTGCTGAGCTGAACCCTCCCAGTCTGTCTATAAACTGAATGACAGGTACCTAGGCAAAACCCACACAAAGAGCCCATCCACCATTCAAAGAATCCTGTCAGGAGGTCAGAACATGTTTCAGCACTATTCTTATAGCTCCGGATAACGGGCTATTCCAAGAAGCAAGCATATGGAGAAATCCCCAAATCACCCTTCAAATCATTACTTAAAAGATCCTGATTAGTAATGACGGTGGTGGCCCTAAAAATGATCAACTGATTATTTAGCCTTTCCAGCCAAGTGTCTGCAGTTGTAAAGTCTATCCACATTCCACAAAATTAAATCCCTGTCTGTCCTCAATGGCCAAAGCTTCATAACATTAAATTGTAGCTAATAGTAACAATCCTTATGGTTAAGAGTGGCCAGAAGCAGGTGCCAAACCAGCAAGGAAAATAGAAGCCACAGAAAACATAGGAGTTGACAATTCTACCTGTTTCCTAGATTGCTTTGAAGAATCTGACCCAGCAGAATTTATTTCTGAAACATGAGAAAATATTCAGTTTGGGCGTGGGGGGTGGGGGAGGGATGGGGGAAATGTACTGGTGATCTAGGCAGCCAATGTAATCTGTAAATATCTTCATTTACTCAATAAGTTTACTTGCTATTAACATGAAAAATACAACTATATTGCTATAAATTGATCTAAAATACTATAAATATTTAAAATGTATCTAAAAATATTATCCAAGGATACAACCATTACTGTTAAAAAGCATTTAACACATTTTAAATATAACTTAGCTATTTACTATCACCATAACAATCTGCTATAGGAAGCAGAATGTTTGCACACTGGATAAAAATTTCTAGCCTCAGCATAAAAAGCAAAAAATTCTCAAATTTACCTCCTGATAATTTCTTCCCCCAAATTCAGTAAACTATGCCTGGACACTGCATGATTATAGAATGAAGACAGTTGCTTCCTTTAGCAATAAAGTAACAAACCCTACTTCAGAGCTGCTGTTCAGTTAAAAAAAAATCTCCAAAGAGTAAAAATGTCACTAAATTGTATCACATCAATCAACAGGTAACAGGTGACTTTTAGAAACAAAAACTCACTCCGGAGGAGTTAATTTTTCAAATCTCCCTGGTTTCTCTTTCCTATTTTTCCAAGCTACTGCACTGCTATACTGAATGAATTCCAACCGTTTTCTTCTCAGGGGCTTCCCAGAAAAATGCCAAATATTCAAATTATTTTAGGGCATTTTCCCATACTGTTCCGTGGAATAGAGCAGAATTAATAAGGATCCAACAGTTACCATTTTTCAAATGCAAATATGTTGCCATCTAGTAAATGCAGCCCCTCTTAAACATCCCCCCAGTGTCTACACAGCTCCGGGGCACTACTTTTGTTTTCCTGAAAATCAAAATTCGCGCATTACATTCAGGCATTATCTCAACCTAGCACCAACAAAATAATAGATCTTAAATGGTCCAGGCCTAAGCCTGCATCGTACAAAACTGTTTTGCTTTACTGCAGGGGTGGGGGGGGGGGTCCCTCCCACTCCCTCTTTTACACAAAGTTCCTTAACAAGTCTGCCAAATAAAGCCAACAGTGCAGCGGTGGAAAGAACCAGGGGCACCGGGTTCCACGGTGCCGGCCTTGGGTGGTCATTCCTCGCCTCAGGCCTCAGTTTTCTCATCTGTAAAATGTGGCCATGGGACCATCATCTCGAGGGTCTCAGCCGGCCCTCTCGGGGTGTCTCGCCGCAGGCCGGGGACACAGGACTGGTCCCGGCTCTGGCCCGGGGTGTCCTGCCTCTAGATGGGAGGGGACAAGGAGGAGGGGGGCAGAGGGAGGAGAGAGAGGAACTTGGACTTGCAACAGCTTTAGACAGGAGCGTGCGACAAACTTGAAGCCGTCCTCCTAACAATAGGAAAGAGCACTCCCATTTTCCTGGCTCAAACTTGCAGGAGGCGACGGGGCTGCACCCGCCCGCCCTCGGCACCCGCTTTTACCTTTCTCCCTGTTTGGTGTTAGAAGGAGGAGGGTGCAGGACCGTTTGATTCCCTTCCATCTCCACCACGCACTTGGTGTTGAGTTCCAGTTCTGAAAGCAAAAGGGGAGGAACAGCGTTGCAGAGCCGAGCATCCGCGCCCGCAGCCCGCCTCT
>NW_011494846.1:4312952-4374525 GCF_000754665.1 Bison bison bison
TCCCCCGGGGCCCGGCGCCGGCGGGGGCCCCACGGGCACCGCCTTGAACTCGAGTCACCTGGGGCCGCTGTCACCGCAGCCCCCGGGAGCCCCTGGGCGTGCCGGGTGGGCAGGCCTTACCCACCGGCTGAAATGCGCCTCCACCGGCCGGCCGGCCGCCCCCTCCGCCCGCCCCTCACTGCAACGCGCCCAGCGCGCAGCGGCGTTTTCCGATAGTGAACCGAGGCTGGAAGTCAATCCGTGCCTCCGCCACCAAATGAGCGTGCTTGCAAAGATTGCTCTCGCTTCCTTCCCGGCCCTTGCGCTTCTCCGACCGGAGAGATGTCCAGTGTGGGCTGGGAGGGTCATTAACTGTTACATAAGAATTTAAGAGCCATGGATTTTGGTGGCGCTTGCCAAAGACCGACCTCGCTGCCAGGGCGGAACTAGGGGGGGATCTGATTTATTCTGTGCGGTTCAACAAGTGCTTCTTGGGCGTGCACTTCTAGGTGCCGCGTAGGCCTGTTGAAGCGAACACAGAGTCTATAATCCCGAGTTGAGATCAGGGGAAATCTTTCCAGCTCGCTTAAATGTAGAAATTCAGTCTTTCATAAGGTCATTCGAAGTTGTCTTGGGGGCCAACTGTGTGCCAAGTACTGTGAAAGACACACAAAAACGTGAATAAAGTCATGCATCCGGTACTGCAGACGCACACTCTGTGGCGGGAAAAACAGCACCGAGTCAGGTGTGACGCTAGTCTGTTGGCAGATGCCCTGAGATGTTCAGTTCTGTCTCCAACAGGTGCCAAGTAGGGGCTTGACTCTCTCCCCACCCGACCCCCTATCCTCTGTCATATCATGAAAGCCTGGAATACCTAAGAAATTTCAACTTTATTCTAAAGGCAAGGGGAAACTGAATGGAGACTTTGGGTTTGGAGCCGGGGACCAATAAGACTATTTCATGAAGATAAGAGGTGATGATGGCTAGAGCAAAGCCAGCGGTGGTAAAGATGCAGGAAGCAGGACTTACGGTGGAGATAAGAGTGAAATAACTCAGCAGCACTGGGATGTGAGAATTGAGGGTCTGGGAGGATGCTGGTGCACGTGTGAGTGTGTGTGTCGCTCGGTCATGTCTCTTTGTGTACCTATGGACTGTAGCCCGCCCACCAGGCTCCACTATCCATGGGATTCTCCAGGCAAGAATACTGGAGTGGGTTGCCATGCCTTCTTCCAGGGGATCTTGCCCACCCAGTAATTGAACTTGGGTCTCTTGCATTGGTGGCAGATTCTTTATCCTCTGAGCCACCAGGGAAGCCCATGCTGGCCCATAACACACCATAAATAGGTCTTAAGGTGAGAGGGGCATGGTTAATTTGCTATTGCTGGTTAAATAGTTTCCTCTTGTTTTTTCAGTTGGTTGATTGGTTGGGGTTTTGTTTGTTTGTTTTTGCCAAGTAGTCCTTCTGTTTTTCCATCTTTCCCAACTCTCTCCAGCTTGAAAGTCCCTCACCTCCTCTGAGAAGAGTTTACCAAATGTTTCTTCTTCAAAACAGTTTTAACCCTAACTCATGTGAGATTGGGCTTCCCTGGTGGCTCCATCCACAAGGAGTCCACCTGCAATGCAGTTTCGATCCTTGGGTTGGAAAGATCCCCTGGAGAAGGGAATGGCAACCCACTCCAGTATTCTTGCCTGGAAAATCCCATGGACAGTGGAGCCTAGTGCGCTGTAGTGCATGGGGTCACAAAAGAGTTGGCCATGACTTAGCTGTCCCTACAACCCTCCTCCCAAATGGTCATCCCGCTGCTTGAGTTTGTTTGCTGGCAGAGTGCTCTCTCATGGGTGACTCTAACATTCTACTGATAGCGAAGGGCTTCCCTCCTAGCTCAGTTGGTAAAGAATCTGCCTGCAACGCAGGGGACCAGGGTTCGATTCCTGGGTCAGGAAGGTCCTCTAGAGAAGGAAATGGCAATCCACTCCAGTATTCTTGCCTGGAGAATCCCATGGACAGAGGAGCCTGGCAGGCTACAGTGCACAGGGTTGCATGAGTCGAACTCGACTGAGCAACTAAACCACCATGAAGAATCAAATTTGCCTCCTTGTAAATTGCAACTGTTGATTTCAGCGCTGCCTCCTGGAGCTTCCCCCACTGCAAATTAAACTCCTCTTCTACACCAACAGCCCTTCAGACACTTGAAAATGGCTCTCATGCTCTTCTGAAGACCTCTGTTCTTCAGAATATGCTATACTAGGGACTTCCCTGGTGGTCCAATGGCTAAGACTCCATGCTCCCAACGCAGAAGGCCCAGGTTCCATCCTAGGTCAGGGAACTAGAGTCCACATGCCAAAACTAAGAGTTTGTAGGTCACGACTAAAGATCCCACATGTTGCAATAAAGATAGAAGATCCTACATGCCACAACCAAGAGCTGGCACAGCCAAATAAATAAATAAAAACAAATTTTTTTAAAAAAGAATATGCTGTGGTTATATAACACATCCTCCTGGCAGATTAGCAGCTTAAAACCATTTGAGAAGGGCTCATCTGGTTCAATCATGAGATTGCAGAGATGGCAGTCAGGTGGTAGCTGGGGCTGGAACGTGGGAGTTGGAGCAGCTGGAGCAGGACAGGCATGTCTTTCTGCATGGGCGGCTTGCGCTTCCTCACAGCATGGTGGCTAGGATCTAAGTGTGAGCATTTTAAGAGTCGCAGTGTAAGCTCTTCCAGCTTTTATGACCTTACCTTAGAAGTTCTGTGGAGCCACTCCTGTAGTCTCACAAGCCCTCCCCAGTCCCAGGAGAGAACTACAGTCCCCTTCTCTCAGTGGGGGAAATGTCAGAGTTAATCTTTCAAGATCCTGTGATGTGGGAGACATTTGTTGTAGCCCTTTGTGGAAAATGCAGTTTGCCACATATTGCATTCTCTCAACAGTAGTGGGCATCCTCCTCTGAAACTAGATTATAACAAAGTGAGGGGACTTCCCTGGTGGTCTAATGGTTAAGACTTCTCAGTCCCAAAGCAGGGGGCATGGGTTTGATCCCACATGCCACTCCATGCGGCAAAAAAAAAAAAAAAAAAAGAAAGATAAGGCTTAGAGGAATGAGACAAACTGTATTTGAATCTTGTCTCACATGTAGCCTGGAACAAATTTTCAACTCCCCACAAGGAATTTTCAACTGGTTCATGAGTAAGTAAGAACTATGAACTCCTCTCCCGCAAGAGGTACTAAACACCTTTTTGAGTAAACGCCCGGCATACAATGTTCACTTTTTCTGAGAACAGCTGTTCCCCCTCCCTCCATCACCCCTTGACTTCTGGACCTCAGCTACCATGTTTGTACTGTATAACCCCACATTCCTGGTAAAATTCAGTGGACCCCAAGGGCCATTCCTGCCACAATCTATCAGTTTCTTCCCCCCTGGAAATCTAGGCTTGGGATTCAGAGAGTTGTGACTGAGAGTACGACTCTTGGAATCAAATTGTCCGGTTTGAATCCTGAAACTTCCTTTTCTGAGCAAGAAAATCTGGGCCTCAGTTCCCTTATTTGGATGATGTTGTGGTTGTTTAGTCTCTTAGTTGTGTCCAACTCTTTTGCGATCCCATGGACTATAGCCTGCCAAGCTCCTCTTTCCATGGCATTTTCTGGGCAAGGTTTCTGGAATGGGTTGCCATTTCCTTCTCCAGGGGATCTTCCCGACCCATGTCTCCACATCTCCTGCATTGCAGGTGGATTCTTTCCCACAGTGCCACCAGGGAAGCCCATAAAACCCAGTGTTTACTTATAAAAATTAGAAGCATTCATGGAGAAAAAATTTGGATGATGGTAATTGATGATGGAAAAAGTCCCTACTACATAGGGTTGTTATGAGGATAAAAGGAGTTCATATCTGTGTCAACCTCACCCCAGCATTGTAAGTGGAAGTTGACCTGTAGTCAACCTGAGGGCTGTGGACAGACTATACTTCATGATCACAGGGAGGCCCAACCGCAAAAGAAGCTGTTGTGCAGGACATTTAGGGAAGTGAGAACTGTTTGGGTTTCCAGGTTTCTAAAACCCTTCTAGGTTCTTCTTCTAGGCTCTGTTAAGCTGAGCTCTATTCCCACTTCTAAAATCTACACCGAGAATAGAATTAACCTGGGGAAAAGTGCAACGGGCCTGAGAAGACAGAAGATGCTCATGAGCAGTAGCAATGGTATTTTGTCCCCTTGGAGAATGTTGATAAGTGATGCAAAATATTGTTGGCATTGACCTGCGTCCAGAGAAGGGGAGTATGTGGAGGAAAGACACAGATGATAAACTTGATGAAGAATGAAAGGCAGCATGGGGAAGGCAGTGAAGGCATTCTCCCTGGGGTCATGCAGCCGGGGTTCCGATTCCAGCTCTGACATGTACAAGTGGCAACGCCTCAAACGTGCACACTGCCCACTCAAGGCCACAAAGGAGCCTGTTGTCCTGCCACAACTGGCTCTTCAGGCCAGTTTGCTATGAGGGGATGAGGTGGGGGCCATTCCCAGGGCTCTTAGAAGTTCCCAAAGGGTGTGAGGGGCGCTTATGGGAACCCCAACCTCAGACATTTGGCAAGCGGAAATCCCAGTGGTTATCCATCTAAGAAGGTGTCAGAGGCTGTAGACCAGGGATTTTAACTGGATGGGCTTATTCAAAAAAAAAAAATCTGGACTCTTCTGTTGCATAAGGCTTTGTTGATTTTGCTGTTGTTTATTCTTATCTTTGTTTAATTGAAGTAAGCAGCAAAAAAAAAAAAAAAAAAGCTGATAAAAGAATGGGTGTGCTTTTCTCTAGTGGCAGCAAGGGGAGTTCTGGGACCAGACAGACTGTCACACTCTGGAGTCGGTCTAAGGAAAAAGCAGCTCAGCGAACAGCAAGGCAGCATCCTTCTTAGATGGGTAACCTCTGGGATTTCTGCAGTCACGAGACTGGCGTACAGAATTAAAGGTTCACCAGAGAGCTAGTCTAGGCTGAGAAGATCCTGGTTGTGGGTCTGAGCTATGCACAGGCTTTGAGGGGGCTTTGCTGATAGCATAGTCTGGCCCAGACTTTCTTTTCAAGCATCTCTACAATCCCCAAAGTCCAGCATAACCAATGAATACAGTTACTGCGTCCTCTAGACACACCCCCATCTACCCAGTCTATGTACTTTACATATATGCTCTTTGTTAGGAAGAGCTTGTTAGTAGAGCTTTACTTTAGAAACCAGAAATGCCCTGGGGTCTGAAGAACCTGACAGACACCTGATCACAAACATCCCAAGGACTCCGGGATCATCCGATTTCAAGCTATTTCAGCCAGAAGGGGGCTGCCAGGCTGATGTCAAAACTGCTAATGGCTTAAGTCTACAGAGGATCAAAGAGTAATGATGGCATAGGCAAATACTTAAATAAGAGGCTTTCCATAAATCTACTTTAACAACGGTGTCCATCAGCCTAGGCTAAGTCATGCCGTGGTAACCCCACAACCTTTGAATCCTAGTGGCTTATGTAAACGAGGCTTTATGCCCAACTCAGGTGACTCGTCCCCCAAAGCTTGGTTGTGGCTCTGCTCCTGTCATTTTCAAGTCCCAGGCCAATGAAACAGCCTCCACCTGGGACAATGTCAGTTTTGTGGCAGAAGGAAAGAAAAAGATGGCAGACCACACAATGGCTCAAGATTTTGCTCAGAAATTATGCATATCATTTCTCAATTTCCACTGGACCAAGAAGCATCTCAATTCATGCACCTTCTGCATTTTGGATTATTAAAGCCAGGAACGATTCCCAGAATGCTGAGAACCAGATAGGAATGTATTTACACCTGGTGACAAATTGCTTCCCAAGAGAAATGGATAGGAAAAATTACTGCCATCAAAATAAAAGTGTGGCCATTCTAGTGCATCTTTTGTGTTGTCATTTTCTATCAAAGGTGCAAAGTGTTTTTTAAAGAAATATATATTTTGGGGTTCATCATGGGTCCTGGCTCACGACTCCTATAACTCTTGTAATTAACTAAGTGATTAGAGCATAGGCGCATCTTTCATTATAATATTTGGTTTTAATCCTTCATTCCTGAAATAGCTCCAGAGCACTAAATGGGAAATGAGGTGATTTTTGGAAAGATAACCACAGGATGAGGGCTGGTTGCCAGGGAAACCGACCATGTGATTACAAGGCTGGAAATTAAAAGCTCACCTACACTCTCTACCTCTATCTCAGAGGCAGGGAGGTTGAATCAAACACCAATGGTCAGTGATTGAATCAACCATCTATATACAAAGAGTTCAGTTCAGTTCAGTTGCTCAGTCATGTCCGACTCTTTGCAACCCCATGGACTGCAGCATGCCCAGGCCTCTCTGTCCATCACCAACTCCCAGAGTTTACTCAAACTCCTGTCCATTGAGTCGGTGATGCCATCCAACCATCTCATCTTCTGTCATCCCCTTCTCCTCCCACCTTCAATCTTTCCCAGCATCAGAGTCTTTTCAAATGAGTCATATACAAGGAAGCCTCCATTTAAAAAAAAAAAATGATGGTGGTTGGGAATCTTCTAGGCTGGTGAGCATGTGGAGGTGCTGGGAGGGTTGCTCGCTGTGGAGAACACGGAAGGTCCATGCCACTTCCCACACGCCTTGCCCTTGTGTCTCTTTCATCTGGCTGTTTCAGAGTTGTATCCTTTTACGATCAACCAGTGATCTAGTAAATAAGCTTTTTTCGTGAGTTCTGCGAGCTGCTCTAGCAAATTACTGAACAGAGGAGAGGATCGTGGGAATGTATAGGATGACCTGGACTTGCTATTGATGTCTGAAGTGGGAAGGGAGAACAGTCTTGAGGGACGGAGCCCTTAACCTGTGGGATCTGATGCTATGTCCAGGCGGATGCTGTCAGAAATGAATTAAATTGGGCTTCCTTGGTGGCTCAGACAGTAAAGAATCTGCCGGCAATGCAGGAGACCCAGGTTCAATCCCTGGGTTGGGAAGATCCCCTGGAGAAAGGAATGGCAACCCAGTATTCTTGCCTGGAGAATTCCATGGACAGAAGAGCCTGGTGGGCTACAGACTATGGGGTCACAAAGAGACAGGCATGACTGAGTGACTAACACTTCTGTAGGGCACCAGTTGGAATCTCCTGAAAACTGGAGAACTACTTAGTACGGGAGAAAACCCTACCTGTTTGGAGTACAGACGTATTCAGTAAGTAGATGGACAACAAAGTAGGTTTTTTCCTTTAGAGAAGGGCTCTAAACCATCTACCACAATAATATTTATATCTCACAATGGTTCATGGTAGCAAATATTTATTCAACATTGACTACCTCCCAAGCACAGGTTCATTATTTATTCTCACAGTACCCTCTGAGACACACACTATTATTATCCTTCATTGTATGATAGGTTAACAAATAAAAGAGAAAATTTAGGTAAGCTGTTCAAGGAAGGGAAGTGGCAGCCTTGGGATTTCCATGCACATACAAATTGAAACATGCATGTGAGTGATTTTCATAAGAAGGATAATAGAGTTCCCCTGACTCACCTATATTTTTCTGGCACCAAAAAAAAATGAAATAGGCAATATAAATAAGAGTCTGTTACTATTATGATTTACAGTTTAATGCAGTATGTAGCTCCAATAAAAGGGTCATAAAACACTGTGGGAGACAGATGAGAAAAATGGGTGATGACGGGGCATTATTAGCAACATCATTAGTAATGATGTTCAGTCTGGATGATGCTTCTGTCAGTGAACAAGCACTGATACTTTTTTTTTTTAAGCAACAGTTTTCTTTTAGTCAAATTAGTATCAAGACAGACTCAAGGCATTGAGAATTCCACGGGAAATTAGTAAACTTTGGAGTTAGTTAAAGGCAGCTGTAATCCATTGGTTTGATTGTCTGCCTCTTAGACTGTGAACTCCTTAAAGAATTAGAATCTACAAAGTGACAGGCACTTTGAAGGACCCCAGCAAAGACAGGTATTTTTATCCTTACTGTTGTTGAGTATGGGAGAAACTTGCCCTGCTCGTCTGAATGTGGCCAGTCCATAATGAATGGAGTAGTAGGGTCTCTGTCTTTTGCAAAATAGCAAAGTTGTTATTTGCAAGTCTTTTGCAAAATGGAAGTAAACGCACAGGTTATTGTGATGTTTTCAAATTCTTTTCCCTTCAGAGTCTGTGATACCTTCTTTTGAACATTCTCAGCATTGTCAGATCTTCACTGGTTACCTGGTCCTGGGATTTTCCAGTGGGAAGGAATCTTAGAGATCATTTAATCCAGTCACTGCCTCAGAAAAAGTGGCCCCTGAGACATTGGGTGGTGAGACTGAAGTTAAACAGCCAGTCAGAACAAGGCCAGCAAGATGGGTGTGAATTTTTTCCAGTTCTGTAGAGAAATAATTGACCTACATCACTGTAAGTTTAAGACGCACAGCATGATGGTTTGATTTACAAATATTGTGAAATGATTACCAAAATAGGTTCAGCAAACATCCATCTTCTCCTGTGTACCATCTGGCAGTGTTCACTATAGTATATCATTTTGCATTCCTGGTACTGATTTAGCTTATAAGTGAAAATCTGGACGTTCCAACCACCTTCCTCCATTTCCGCCCCCCTCCACCTCACCCCCTGCCTCTGGTAACCACAAGTCTGATCTCTTTTACTATGAGTTTGTTGTTGTTTTGTTTTTTGGTTTAGGTTTTTAAATGCCACATATAAGTGGGATCATATAGTATTTGTTTTTCTCTGAGTTATTTCACGTAGCATAGTGCTTTCAAGGTCCATGCATGTTATCACAAATGGAAGGATTTCCTCATTTTTATGACTAAATAATATTCCATCACACACACACACACACACACACACACACATACAATTTCTCCATTCATCCCTTGATGAATGGAGATAACTTAGGTGCGGTTTCCATGGCTTGCTTGGCTAGTATAAATAATGCTGCTATGAACATAGGGGTGCAGGTGTCTTTTTGAGTGCGTGTTTTAGTTTCCTTTGGTTATATTCCCAGCTGGATCACACAATAGCCCAATTTTCCATTTTTTGAGGATTCTCCGTACTGTTTCCCATGATGGTTGCATCAATTTACAGTCCTAACAACAGTGCACAAGGGTTCTCTTTTTTTCCACATCCACACTAGAATTTGTTATCTCTTGCCTGGTTTCGGTGATAGCCATTCCAACAGATGTGAAGTGATATCCATTGTGGTTTAAATTTGCATTTCTTTAATGACTAGTGACATTGAGCAGCTTTTCATGTACCTGTTGGCCTTTCTTATATCTTCTTTGGAGAAATATTTCTTTAGGTTCTTGGCCCATTTTTAAATTGTGTTATTTGGCTTTTTGCTATTGAGTTATATGAGTTCTTTATGTTTTAGATATTTAACCTCTTACCAAATATGATTTGCAAATTTTTTCCCCCATTCCATGGACTGTTTCTCACTTTTCTCATAAACAGCCTAAAGTTATTTGTAGTTATGTCTGGAGATAAAATGGGTGAATCCTCTAGGTAATATTGGTTGGTTCAAAACCAAGATATAAGTGAAAATAAACTGTGAAAAGTGAAAATAGTCTGTCTTGCTCTCATAAGAGTTATGGCAATTCCAGAAGAGGAGTCCCCAAAGTGCTAAGATGTCATCAGTGGAACTTGTGAACTGGCTTTGAAGAGGGCTGTCCACACCAGCCCCCCCACAATGCCTAACATCTTTCAGGATGTTAACCCTTGGCCAGGTCACAGGTTTTTCATCTAAAACTCCTTTTCTGTGAAGTTGCAGGCCTGGAGAGCCTCAGCATCTTACTTTACCTTCTAACTTGATGTTTTGTAGACTTGCATCAACCCAAGTTCCTCCTCTGAGCTACAAGACTAAGAAAATGATTCCAGTGACACTTCAACCATTTCTCCCAAGGTTAACACCTAAAAGGCAATGGCACTCCACTCCAGTACTCTTGCCTGGAAAATCCCATGGACGGAGGAGCCTGGTGGGCTGCAGTCCATGGGGTGGCTAGGAGTCAGTCACGATTGAGCGACTTCACTTTCCTTTTTCACTTTCATGCATTGGAGAAGGAAATGGCAACCCACTCCAGTGTTCTTGCCTGGAGAATCCCAGGGACGGGGGAGCCTGGTGGGCTGCCGTCTATGGGGTTGCACAGTCGGACACAACTGAAGCGACTTAGCAGCAGCAGCAGCAGCAGCCCCATTCTAGATGCCTGGGAGAAAAGTTAACTCAGTACCCACAATGGATACTTTGGAGCATTGGAGCTTAATTCTCTTGCATAACCCAGTGAAGAAAGGTTCCTGTTGGCTTTCCCTGTAATTACTAATCTGTCAGATTCTGAGATCTGATACAACTAAAGATACAAATTTACCTTGCCCCTGCCCCCAGCTCCCACACACCCCTGCCTTCTTGGGATGTTCAGTAAAGACCATGCTCTTGGTAATGAACAAGCACTGACACATTTGTTTAAAAAGAACAGCTTTCTTTTAGTCATGTTACTAACAAGACAGATAACTAGTTGTTAGCTATGTAACTGTGGTTAATTTAGTTACATTCTCTGAACCATTGTTACTTCAGTTGATTAAGATAGATATAATATGCCCTTTGTAGCAGTCTGAGTATTAAGTGTTATAATCCATTTAAAGCACTTAGCATTGTGCCTGCTGCTGCTGCTGCTAAGTCACTTCAGTCGTGTCCGACTCTGTGTGACCCCATGGACGGCAGCCCACCAGGCTCCCCTGTCCCTGGGATTCTCCAGGCAAGAACACTGGAGTGGGTTGCCATTTGCTTCTCCAATGCATGAAGGTGAAAAGTGAAACACATAGTAAATATTAAAACATAAAGTATGGATAGTGATTTAAAATAATAAAAAAAGATTTACTATAGTAGTAATTACTTAAAATATGTATTATAAATTCAATAAATAATGTACTTTGAAACGAGTAGAATACGAAAAACAGATCAGAACAGAAATGCAATAAAGAGTAAAATACAAACTAAAATATAGTATGTATAATAAGGGGTTTTATAGATCAATAAAGTAATTGTTACTAGAACTTTGACAATTTGATACTTGAGTAAATTACTAAAAGTTTTTCATATTAAAAGAAAAAAAGATCCCACCAGGGATTTCCCTGGTGGTCCACTGGCTAAGACTTCACCTTTCAACGCAGGGGGTTCAGGTTTGATCCCTGGTCAGGGAGCTATGATCCCACATGCCTCAGGGCCAAAAAAAACAAAACATAAAACAGAAGCAGTACTGTAACAAACTCAATAAAGACTTTTTAAAAATGGTCCACATTGGAAAAAAATCTTAAAACAAATAAAAATAAAAAAAACTTTAAGACAGACTAGTGAAAATTTCATGGGAAAGTCACATACTTACCATGTTTGGAGTCAATGAAAGGCAGCTCTAAATGAGACGGTTGGATGGCATCACCGACTCAATGGACATAGGTTTGAGCAAATTCTGGGAGATGGTGAAGGACAGGGAAGCCTGGCATGCTGTAGTCCACGGGGTCGCAAAAAGTCAGACACGACTTAGCAACTGAACACCAAAATGAAATAATATTTCCCTCCCCATGGGAGTGAAAAATCCCTTTTTCCTTCACAAAGATTCAGGATGTGTGCCCATTCCTTGAAGTAGGATTCCTAACCTCCGAGGGCCTCCTTAAACACTTCTACACATCTTTGCTGGTAGGGACTGTGGTTGTCTCCAGAAGGTGTTTAAGATGGAAGGAAAAGAATAACCTGTAAGATCTTTGAGGAGTTCAGGTTTCCATATGAAGCATTTGCTTAGGGATGGTTAATTTCCCTTCTCACTTGCTCTGCTTTCCAGGTAGCCCTGCTGGTACAGATTTGTAATTTTAGAAAGCATTTCCTAAAGACTTTGACAAAATTCTGAGACAAATGAAAGAAATACAGCTCTAAAAATGACTGTTCCCTTTTGAATTAAAAAACCTCACATTTTTGAGGAGGGAGTAATGCACTGTGGTGGCCGCGGACAGATGTGTTTCCAAAAATAGATTGTAAGGCAACACTTGTGAGGCTATTGAGACCCTGGCTGTTTATCTGAATGCTTTCTCCATAGAGCTCCGCCAAGTTCAAGCATCTATTGACCTTGAAAAGGCTCTAGCTGCATTTGTATGTATCGACTCCATAGTCTATGAAATCATTATCACAAAAGGTCAAATATCTTCATATATTTGACAAAGGGAGAAAGGAGTGACAATAAATTTCTCTATAAAAGTCTTTCATACAAAACTTAACCAAATCCAGAGTATGGAGCATTTGGTCCCAGTTCAAACAAATTGGCTATGAACAGGTATTCTGGAGCCAGTCAGACAAATCTCAATATGGATTGGATATTACAAGATAATTAAGTAAAATGTTTTTAAAATTGTTACTTTTGTGAAGTAATAATAATATTTTGATTATGTAAATTATGTCATTTTTTAAAAAGATATATACTGAAATAGTTAAAGGCAAATAAGTCTGGGATTTGCTTTAAATTCTTTATCAAATATGTATCACAGATGATGCAAATGTGACTTAATGCCAGTTAATATAGGTGACTTTATGCTGAGGTTTATTATAATATTCTCTTGATTTATAATGTTTAAGAAGATTTCATAATAAAGTGTTCTTAAAATAAAAATACAAATTAAAAATTTCTAAAGAAAGACTCTAATACTAGAAACAGATTATTACTCACAAAACAAGTAGATGCATTTTGCAAATAGAGATAATGATGAACCAAAAATAGGTCATTTGCAAACCTAGTGCAAAGCAAATTAGGTTTTTCCATGAACTTCGTCAATAATTCATGATCAGACACAATGACAATATTGAACACAGGAGCATGACCGTGATAAAGAAATCGGAAGGTTAAAGTAATAGAAAATGTCTCACAATCTCCCTGACCATCTGTCTTAAATAGCTGCCTTTCTCCAGGCACCTTCTGTCCTTTTACCCTGGGCTGTTTTCTTATTCCTGGGCACCTGAGAACCCTGACCTGGGCGCTCTGCTTTAGAGGACTGCCCTGTTCCAGCCAGACCCCTTCTCATGGGGCAAGAAGTCTGCAGGGCCAAGGGTATATGTTCATCAGAGCCTTTTTTTTGCTAAGTCACTTCAGTCGTGTCCAACTCTGTGCGACCCCATAGATGGCAGGCCACCAGGCTCCCCCGTCCCTGGGATTCTCCAGGCAAGAACACTGGAGTGGGTTGCCATTTCCTTCTCCAATGCATGAAAGTGAAAAGTGAAAGTGAAGCTGCTCAGTCGTGTCTGACTTTTCGTGACCCCATGGACTGCAGCCTACCGGGCTCCTCCGTCAATGGGATTTTCCAGGCAAGAGTACTGGAGTAGGGTGCCATTGCCTTCTCCATCATCAGAGCCTATACCTGTGCATTAGGGCTCAATTTAGGTTCTTACCAGTCTTTTGCTATTGTGAATGTTCTCAAACATACAAAGTTATCTAGGAAAAATTCATAGAAGTGGGATTGCTGGTTCAAATTGTACATTTAAAATTTTAAGAGGTGTTGCTCATTGCCATCTAGAGAACTGATACCAAGTTACAGTCCCTTCAACAGTGCAGAATGCCTGTTTTCCTCTACCTTTGCTACCAAAGCATGCGTGATATGGCCTTGAAAATGCACCACTCAGACTTTGTGCTGCAGAAAATGTAATCTCCGAAGGGTCAGAATCCACCAGTGCCCACGCACAGAGGCCAGGATTCCCAGAGGCTCCTCCCAGTCAGGGGCTCAGTGCAGCCAGGACCCTAAGGAAAGCTCAGTCCCAAAAGATGTGGGATTGTTCTGCAGGTGACTTCAGCTCAAGGACTCTCCATCAGCTGGCCAAACTCTCTTAGAAGTGCTAAAGCCTGAGACTCCCCCTATTCCATCTTCCTTCCTCTGTCCGTCTTGCCTTCCCAAGGGTCAGGTTAGCCTCATAGGCTAAAAGGCTCTCTTCTACCTTCACTGCTGCTGCTAAGTCGATTCAGTCGTGTCCGACTCTGTTCGACCCCATAGACGGCAGCCCACCAGGCTCCACCGTCCCTTGGATTCTCATGGCAAGAACACTGGAGTTCCCCTAATCCAGCTCTTGCATGTCTAATCCCATCTTGATCCCTGCTTCTCAGGACACCAGAGTTACAACAGCATGTTGGTCATCTCTGCCAGTATGATAGGTAAAAATCTAGCATCTCAAAAAATTCTGCTTTTTCACTTTTTAGCATAATTTTAACTTGTATTTTTCTTATGAGTGAAGCTGCATGTTTATACTGAAGAACCATTTATATATTTTTTTTTCATAAGATAGCTCTTCATCTCCTTTGCCCATCTTTTTTATTGGGTTGATGGTCTTTCTTACCAACTTATGAGATCTCTATATTTTAGGGAATTTGGGCCTTTGAAATACAAACATTTTTATAGCTTATATCTTCTGTTTTTAAGGATTTTTCCCCATGTAAAAACTACTTGTTATCAAATTAATATTTCTATTTTTTTCATGGCATCTGGGTCTTGTTTCACATTTTGAAAGTCCTTTGCCACTGAGAGAGGATTTTAAAATTCTACCATCTGTACTTTTATTTTATTTTTAATATTTAAATCTTTAATCCTTCCTTAATTTATTCTGGTATAACATATTAGTTAAGTATCCAAAAATTTTTTTCAGATTGGCTACCAATTGTTTCAACACAATACAATCATATTACCGTTTGCCTATTAATTAGAAATGCCAACTTTATCATATTTTCATTTACATTTTCATTTGCACGTGGGTCTTTTTCCATATGTTTCATTTGATTCGACTGATCTGTCTCAGAGTGATGCTTTGGCCTGTATTTTATTGGTCTGGTATTATTCAAAATAAACAGGCAGATAGCCAAGATTCTGGTAGAAATTTATTCCAACTCCATCCAGAGCAATATATCCAACAGGTCAGTTGTTCTTCAGGGAAAATATACTAAAATCTTCCATTTGCTTAAATCCAATCTTCTTCATCTTTTGAGACTGAAGTCCAAGCCACAACAATCAGTAGTCACTGAATGGGGACTTTTCTACAGCAAAATAGCTGGCTAGTGTCCGTTCGTTTGTTTTTGCGGATTAATTTTGCAGGTTAGTGGCTACACTCAAAGTTAAGAAACTGATCCTGCTGTTTCTCTGTTCACCTTCTTGGAAAGGAAAAGGAAAGTTAGTCACACAGTTGTGTCTGACTGTTTGCAATCCCATGGACTGTAGCCTGGCAGGTCCTCTGTCCACGGAATTCTCCAGGTAAGAGTACTAGAGTGGGTTGCCATTCCCTTCTCCAGGGAATCTTCCTGACCCAGCGATCAAACCCGGGTCTCCTGCATTGCAAGCAGATTCTTTACCAACTGAGCTACTAGGGAAGCCCCAGTAGCTTCTTACTTTCTCCTTCACCTTCTTCCTTCTTCCTTTCACCTTCTTACTTTCTCCCAAAGCTTGGTTCTTGGTTTTCCTGTTTTGTTTTCTATCAGTTGCCTATATTAACTTAATCTAGGGACTTTCCTGGTGGTCCAGTGGCTAAGACTCTGTGCTCCCAACACAGGGGACTCAGACTGCAAGGAGGTTAAACCAGTCAATCCTAAAGGAAATCGACCATGAATATTCATGGGAAGGACTGATGTTGAAGCTGAAGCTCCAGTAATTTGGCCACCTGATGTGAAGAGCCAACTCATTAGAAAAGACCCTGATGCTGGGGAAGATTGAGGGCGAGATAAGGCAGCAGTAGAGGATGAGATGATTATATTGCATCACTGAGTCATGAATCTGAGCAAACTCCAGAAGATAGTAAAGGACAGGGAAGCCTGGTGTGCTGCAGTTCATGGGGTCTCAAAGAGTCAGACAGAACTTAGCAATTGAACAACAGGGAACTAGATCCCAGATGCCACAACTAAAGATCCCATGTGCCACAGCTAAGATCTGGCATAGCCAAATACATTAATTAATTTTTTTAAAGGGAAAAAAATGATCTATATCCTAACCCAAACCACTCTTTTTGCCAATACTAGTGGGATTTTGGTTTGTAGGCAACTTGAAGACAGCCCTGAGACTATGCTTTACAGACCTTCAATTCTGGAGAGTGTAACTGACCAAGGACTCCAGCCCTGTGCTCTGAAACCCATTAAAGTGTGTAGGGTTAAGGCAATCCCCTCCACGGGCTGCTGGGGACTACGGGAAGCAAAGATGCTAAGGTGGGCCATTCAGCAAGACAGGGGATGCCTCTCCAGCTGACAACTGTGGTTTGGGGGCTACACAATGGTTTGCTGAGCCTTCTTTGACTGCATGGCAGTTGAGGACACTTCTACCCAATCTTCCTTCCTTTTCACCTTCACTTAGAACCAGATTGGCATGATGGTCTGATAGTCCTCCTAGCCTCAGATGGCTTTCTCTTCATTTTCTCTCACACAGGGGGTTTTCCTGCTAAATTTATCTCACTTTAATCGAAATTTGACATCTGACTCTTGGACTGACTGACTGACTGATTGCTCAGTCATGTCTGATTCTTTGCGACCCCGTGGACTGTAGCCCACCAGGCTCCTTTGTCCATGGGATTCTCCAGGCAAGAATACTGGAGTGGGTTGCCATTTCCTTCTCCAGGGGATTTTCCCAACCCAGGGATCAAACTCGGGTCTCCTGCATTGCAGGCAGACGCTTTATCCTCTGAGCCACCAGGGAAGCCCCTTGGAGGACCTGAGCTAACACGAGCTTCTTGTTCTTGTAGGCATTAAATGCATGTATTGGTACTTTCCCTCCATACCCATCATAACTCGAGTTGTGTATTGGATCCTTGGCTCGTCTCTGGTCATGCAATAGGACTCACTCCTTTTCTCAGCTGAGCACAGCATCTTGCCTCTGAACTATAGAGATACAGTCAGAGAACGTTCAATCTGTAGGGCCGTGAGTCAGGGCCTTCAGACTTCAGTGGTCACACAGCAAGGATGAATGGAGTATTCATCTTAAAAACAACTGGTGCCTGACTAATAATACAAAGAAGCTATTTCAACCTGGGCTTCATGGGGGCTGGACCTGGAAAACAGAGCTGTTCCTCAGGGCTGAGATCACCCTGTTGTCTGTAGGTGAAGCAGCATTAATGCATCATCCTGATCCACCCCATGATGAACAGACACACCCTTGAATTTAGTTCAACATCCACCCATCCTGCCTTTTTGAAGAAAGTTCAGTGTTTCCAGAGCTTATGATGTGATTGCAAACAACCTTCCTATTTTTCCAGCTTCAAGGATTCGGATATTCTGGGGAAACCAAGTGTGATCTGAAGGTTGAAGCTCAACTGTTCATTAGTTCTCCAAGTTCTGGGATAATGTTATTAGTTTTTAAGCATGAGGTGCTTCCCAGGAGAGCTGCTGAGTCCCAACCCAACCAAACCCTTTCACGTCGTGGCCTGTACGATGCACCATCATTGTGGAATGTCTCTGAGATGACTTCTGCAGGTGAGTCTGCCCTCTGTCTCTGGGGCTAGATCAGTCATGTCTGTTTCATTGCTGATGAAGTACTGGTATGACAGAGGATTTTTTAAATGGTTTACTTAACTTCTCTGATTAACATTTTACTATCTGGATCCTAGTGGGTCCGTGATAGACATTTAATTTATCACCATTAAAAATTCCCGCTTTTTTTACTGTGCAAAGAAGAATGTGTTTGAGCAACATATGAGGTGGGGTTCATCTAAGAAAGAATTTAGGGAGGAAAAAATTAAACAATCTCTGATTTGGGGGAAAGCCTCAATTTTTACTGGGTTATCTTATTCATTTTTACTGAGCTTGCCTCAGAGGTTCCTATCTGTTTACAGACCAGCCTGGTTTGGTATTCTAGCTGAAAATGATGTGCAAATCAACCCCATTTTCTTGTTTCCTGGCCCTTCACACTCCAAAGTCAATGGGATGCATTCCTCCCAAATTAAATTCTCTAGCAGGTTACTCTTGATATGAGACCTGTTGAGAGCCAGAAGCTCTCATGCCTGGGACTGGCACCGCTCACTGGCATGAAGAGCCATTGCCACCTATAGATGAACTTGAGTATTAATGAAGAGACCCCCCCGCCACTTCCTCAAACTGTCCTAGAATTTTAACAATCCACCATTCCATCAATTTTAAAACGTTACAAAGAAGAAATTCTAATAAAAAAGAAAAAATCTCCACCCGTTCTCACACCACTTTAACTATACATCTACTTTCTAATTATGAAACTCATTCCAACCTGTATTGATATATGCATGTTGCTTTCACATAGTTAGATCATAGCTTCTTTCACTGGTTTCAATGTTAGGACAGCTATCACATTTATCCTTTTCAGTAGCTATATATCTCAGCATTCATATGTAATTTACATCATCATTCCGAACTGTTAAACACCTAGGGTTTGAGGGGGTCTTTGATTTTTAAACTATCCTATAAATGCCACTATAACATCATGACCTGTCACTTTTTCAAAATGTATTTTCCTTGTGATTGAGTCCCAGGAATAGTACTAGTGAGTCAAAGAATATGAATATCTCAGTGACTTTTGAAAGGTAGCTAAACAGTCCTCCAAAAAATACAATAGGTTTACCAGTCTACTGGTGTAAATAGCATATGACACATATTTTAAAAGATAAATCAGTATGTGTTGCTATCAGATATAAAGACGAATATTATCAAGTGCCAACGAGCAGTTCAGATTAGCAAGACTGAAGAAGGAGCTACACAAAGAACAGGAAAAGGCTTCGAGGGGCTGCCCTGCGTTGACTGAGGAGGCTCTGAGGGTAAGAATGTCACATGTGAAGCTCCCTGGCAGTTTCTTTTTGAAAAAGTTCGGAGTTCCATTGGAATTAGGAGAAGACGATGGTAGCAGTAGCAAAGAGACTCCTACCAGGGGAATTAGAGCAGTGAAATGTAACAGGGATGGATTTTAGATCCAGATAGACATGGGTTGAAATCCCAGATCCATTTTTTGAATTGTATGGCCTTGGGCAAGATACAAATCTTTTCTCAGGCTCACAGAGAGCCTTTGTAAGGATGACAGACGGTGCATGTGAAGAGAAACATATGATAACTGTCACCATCATCATCAAGAGCAGTCCAACCTTATTAGTGGCAGACGATGGAGCAACCCAGAGATTGTCACCACTTTCGGTTATAAGGTCGTAAAGCACACAAAAGGCTACGTGTGTTTGTACACATCCTGCAGGTCTAATGCTCTGAGGAAAAGTTTGGGAAATGATAACCTAGTCCATCTTCTTTATTCTACACACCAGTCACAGAAGGCCAGATATGGAATTTTAAACTAGGCCCAAATAGAGTGAGGGGCTTCCCCAGTGGCTTAGTGGTAAAGAAGTGTTGCTCAGTCGTGTCCGACTCTCTGGGAACTAATGGCCTGTAGCCTGCCAGGCTCCTCTGTCCATGGGATTCTTCAGGCAAGAAGACTGGAGTGTGTTGCCATTCCCTTCTCCAGGGGATCTTCCCAACCCAGGGATAGAACCTGAGTCTCCTGCATTGCAGGTGGATTCTTTATCATCTGAGTCACCAGTGGTAAAGAATCTGCCTGCAATGCAGGAGACACAGGAGATGAATGTTCAGTCCCTGGGTCAGGAAGATTCCCTGGAGGAGGGCATGGCAAGCCACTCCAGTATTCTGGCCTGGAGAATCCCATGGACAGAGGAGCCCCAGCCTACAGGCCATGGGGTTGCAAAGAGCTGGACATGACTGAAGCAACTGAGCACATTCAACCACAATGAAAGTCAGAAGTATCCAAATTGCAAGGACCAGAACCGCATGGAAAATAAGACCGAAGACTGTGATAAATGTTTTGAGGGGCAAACTGTCCCCTGGTTTGGATGGAAGCAGAGATGTCTAGGTAGCCTCTTGTTTTCCCTGCCAGCAGGATCTGAGCTGTGCCTTGGCTAAGGAAGAGCAGTTTCCACTTGGATACCCTCTGGTCCTTGATTATACTTCCCCGATTGACAAGTAGTGGAATGCTTTGTCTTACTGAACCCAAATCAGACATCGATTCACAGAGTGTTAGTTTTTCACATCTGTAAACCTGAGATATTGTTGTTGCTTAGTGCTCCATTGTGTCTGACTCTTGGCGATTCCATGAACTGTAGCCTACCAGGCTCCTCTGTCCATGGGATTTCCCAGGCAAGAATACTGGAGTGGGTTCAGGTCCTTCTCCAAGTATCTTCCCTACCCAGGGCTCGAA
Source organism: Bison bison bison (assembly GCF_000754665.1). Lineage (NCBI taxonomy): Eukaryota > Metazoa > Chordata > Mammalia > Artiodactyla > Bovidae > Bison > Bison bison. The sequence continues at coordinate 4,333,131 of NW_011494846.1, forward strand.
ACTGCATCTCCTGAGTTGCAAGTGGATTCCTTACCACTGAGCCACCAGGGAAGCCCCAAACCGAGATAAGATATACCTAACTTCCCACCAGAGGATTTACCATGAAACATTTGCGCCTTAAGGCTTATTAGATGGGTCTTTCACTCAGATGGGCCTCTTTTGCAAATTTTGTTAATTTCTATATTCATTCAAATAAATAGTGGGCATAGTAAATTTATATTTTCTTTCTTTCTTGGCCACACTAGTTGGGATAGTTTGTCCAGCTTTTGGAATCTTAGTTTCCCGGATCAGGCACTGAACCCAGGCCACAGCCGTGAAAGCACCCAGTCCTAACCCCTGGGCCACCAGAGAATTCCCCAGTACTGTCTTTCTTAAAGAGCTGCTCCTCCCACTTCTGACCCCAGGCAACCTGGATTCCACGCTCATGAGACATGTTAAACGATCCAACTGGAAGTTCCATGAGGGCTAGAATCCCCTGCACCTAGCATTCAGAGCCTATCAAGAAGGATTTGTTGAGGTTCACTGTTTAGAGATTATGTACATTATGCCCTTGGCAACTGGTCCTCATTACATGTTTTTTGTTTGTTTAATGAGTGTCAAACAGAGGCAGAAAGGAAAATTGTATCCAAAGGTATTTATATGCAGAACTATGCAAATGTCATTGGTTTTGAACCAACCCACAATATTTATGAAGAATATTCAACATCACAGGGAACAAATCACAGGCTTGGAAATGTACACTGATCCTTTTGCTCCAGAACCAATTGGCTCTTTCCATCGCTGACTGTCACATAGCCTATCCCTTCTCCTTTGGAAGGTAGCTGCTGCAGTCTGCCCTTATTTGCAAGAGCGTGACAGTGGGGAGTTTGATGCCACGTTAATCATATTCTAAGCCCATCCAATGCAGGTGAAATCATTAGAACAGTGAACACTCTGTCCGATGTTCCTTAAGAGATGGGGGATTTTCTCACTCGGTGGAGACTGACATTCTTTTTGGTAATGATGGTGAGTCTGGGGGCCTCCAGTGAAGACCATCAGGAGACAGTTGGAAGAACAGGAATAGTGGCATGTGTGTATTGTGTGTGTGTGTGTGTGTGTGTGTGTACCCTCTTTGTTAGAACTGCCTCTGTAAATGGAAACCCAGCTGAACCCTCTGGGAATAGCAATTCAGGGCAGCAGTCAGTGCCCAAGCTATTAATATAGCGAGCACTAAAGCAGTGCAGGCGTGAGAGGCTGTGCTCTTTCCTCCTCCGCACCTCCATTCCCTCCAGAATCCTTCCTAGAAGGCACTCACCCTGCTCATTATTATCCTAAAGAATGGCTGGAATGTGAGGGGGGCTGGAACGAACCCCTGCTGCTTATGAGTTCTTAAGGAAATGAAGGCAGAGGGACAGCCCAGCTTATAAACACTGGGGACAAGATGTCAGTGCCGTCCGCTGCTGGACTGGAACACTGGGCCATTTATCACACAGAGCCCATCTGTTCAAGGTAGAGGAATGCTATTTGCTTGGGCAGGAAAGGAAGAATTGATAGCAATATTCCCTAGCTTTTTCATTAGAGGCTTTGAAAAACAGCCTTTCAAGAGAAGGACACCTTTATGTTCCAATTGAGTTATGAATTTAAAAGCATCACTTGGCTGAGGTTCGTTACCTGGTTTAGCCAACCCTAATATGCAACAGGACTCCAGATCTTTCCTTTGAGAATTCTACTCTGTGAATGAGTCCCCTGAATATTTGACAATTTTCTGCTGGCAAAAGAAAAGAGATTTGGCTTATTATTTTATGGTGGGCAGAATTCAAAGGGCAGAAGGAAGGAAAATAATAGTGGCTTTCAATAAAAGAAGAGAACATTTGCAGAAAACAGCATTTGCAGGAAACATGCACACAATCATCTCAGTCCTCAGCAAGGAGTATTTTTGATGATAATGATCCAAAACTGGGCTTCCCAGGTGGTGCTAGTGGTAAAGAACCTGCTTCCCAATGCAGAAGACATTGGGCTCCATCCCTCAATCCAGAAGATCCCCTGGAGGAGGGCGTGGCAACCCATTCCAGTATTCTTGCCTGGGGAACCCCATGGACAGAGGAGCCTGGTGGGCTACGGTCCATAGAATCATAAAGAGTCAGACACAATTGAAGCGACAGCATGTAAGCATCCAACATTAACTAAATCCTTCCTTTATCCCCAGTTTTCAGAAAACTTATAATTAAGTGCCTTGGTGTAGGCCTTATTATTATCATCACTCTCATCATCTTCATTGTTTTAGTAAGCAAGTTTCTTACCAGTATCTTTCCTTGAAGAAAGCCATCTTACTCTTCTATGTGGGGATGCCAATGGAGGTGTCCCCTCTTCCCTGACTCTAAGGGTATATGGACTCCAGCCAGCCACAGTGATCATCTCAGGGATGATTTGTGACTTGTGACCCCAGCTTTACTACTCAGAGTCGCTCCTGAAGACAGAAGCTTGTTTTCCTCTGGAGTTGTTGAACTAGAAAGATGTGAGCTTGGAGTGACTGTATAAGATATTTTCTGTTGTGTTTCTGACATCACAACCAAAATCTCTGACAAATACAGTCCATTTGATAGATTCAGAAACAATGTTCAGAGACACCAAAGGATTTTTATTAAGGTCTCGTAATGAAGCCAGTATTTAGGTTCTTATTGTTTGACCAAGATATTTCATAACTGAGCAAGCTAGCGCCCAGTGTCTGACTCTAATATAAGCAGATTTTCTTGGAAGCGTTGGGAACAGACCACAGGTCACCGGATTTTTAGTCCATGTTGACCTCAAGGCATAATTCTTGGATCTTTGCATGAATGGTCAAGGCCACGGATATTGTATGGCTCTGGTGTGAGGGAGTGGTGGAAATTTGATGTGACAGCCAGTAGAGCTGTTGAAAATAAGGGACAGTTCCTCTTGTTGGACTGATCCACTTGGATTGGCTTCCCCTAAATAGCTGACTGGCTCAGGGCTGTTTCCCACGTAGGGGACCCATGGATAATTGGAGGAAAACGTTTTAGATTGGCTTTGCTCAAGCTAAATTCAAGTAGCCCCCTTCTTTCCTTGATGCACGTTCCTTAGGCTTATCTCTCCTTGTCTCTTCCTGCCACTAGAACACTAAGATGTGGAGAACTGATATTTAAAAAAAAAGAAGAAGTGATATTAAAGTGAGGGCTTGGAGCAGGGATGATAAATGGGTTTGAACTTGTTTATCACTGCAGTTTTTTGGGTTTTTTTGTAATTATATAGAAGGCTATTTTGAGGACCCTTAAGATTTAATCTTGCTCAGCAAGAGAAAGCAAGCAACATGATTAATTAGCAATATATTCCATAATGGCTATTGTTTTACGTGGATTCCACAAAAACTGACTCTGAGGTTTAGAGACTTGATTGCAGGAAGTATCCCTAAGAACAACACTTGTAAGGAAACGAGGGAAGTAATAGGAGACATTGTAGTGGCAATGAAGGCCTTAGCCAATTTCATGGGGGAATCTGGAACTGGGTTGTCCCAAACCAGCCAAAGTGCCAGGCCTGAACAGTAACCCCTTTCCCCAACTCTCCCCAACACTGACCCTGGAGGGCTGTAACCTTGGAGAAGGATGCAACTGTAAGCCATCAGTGGCCAACATTCCTAGCACTTAGGGGAATGCATGTGTGGGTCCTGAAGGGAGGTCTGCGTAGCATACGATAGTATCCACTACAGCCGCAGATGTGGGAGTGGCCGTGTATGTGTGAGATATTGGTTGTTCTGACCTAGGGAAGAAGCACAAAGGACTTAAAATGTAAGCCTTAGCCCAAGGAGCAAGTTAAGGTGATGCAACCAATAAGACCCAGCCTAGCTCACTAGAGAACAATACTGAGGTTTGGGATCCAAAGTCATTTTCATCTAGTGTTCCTGAGCCTATGCACATATGTCTCTTGAAAAACTCATATGGGAGGACAGCTGTTTCATTAGCAACTGGAGAGGGTTTAGGAATCTGGGGCCCTGAGTTCTGGGGTCATTTGAAGCCTAGTTGTTCTCTACAATTCTATTTATTCTCAATCCCCTCAACATTCCTTATAGCCTCTCCCAAACTTTTAACTAAAAGAAACTCTGGCCATAGCCTGTCTACGGGGCCAGTGTTAGAATCAGAATGTTCTGTAGACTCGCAAGTCAAACAAAATAAAGAACACTGTGCTTGTAACATAATATTTTTAAAGGAATAAGGAAGCAGTTTCTAAAACAAGTGAAAATATACTCTTTCTTCAAATAGGAGTACATCTCTAGATTGTTTTTAACATTTAAGTAATTGTATTCAGTGCTGGCTACCAACAGCCTAATAACTATAAAGGTGCTTGCTTGTGCTCAGTTGCTCAGTCATGTTCAACTCTTTATGACCCCATGGACTACAGCCCACCAGGCTCCTCTGTCCATGGGATTTTCCGGGCAAGAAAATTACAGCCAATCCATTCTTAACATTTATGTTTCTATGAGTTAGGGATGTTAACAGGAATAAGAGTAACTGGGATAAACCAAAATTATACACATCCCTGGGAGTCAGCTTTGACTCCTCTCTCTCCTACCCCTTCCCTCTCATTCCAAAGGAGGCTGGGTGGGAGAAAGTCCTGATTGGCACCATTTGCCTGTATGCATGGTGTAAACACTCTCACCATCACGACTGATTCCAAGTAACAGAACAGAGTTGGGAAGTGATGTGACTTGGATACTTTGAATGTAAGAAAGGTCCGATAAAATTATCTTGAGAGAAAAAAAGAAAAATTTTTTAAAAAGAGAAAAAAATTATCTTGAGAAAAGTGGGATTTATGATAACAATTCATAGGCACTGGCCCTCAACCTGGAAAGGAGCCAGGAATGGGGCCGCTCCAGGGACCTGAGCCTCCTTGTTGTCTCTCAGGGGACATGGGGTCCCCCTGTTTCTCTCTGTTTCTTCTGCTTCGTCGTAGTTTCTACTCCTTGAGTTTGGCTTGGCCTCATGGCCACAAAGCAAGTACCTTGGGCATCACTCTCTGCATCTTTTTGGCTTCTGTCCTTCCAGCTGCCAACTCCTCTTCTGGCTGCTTTTCCATTCAAATCAGGGGCAGAGAGTAGCTGCCTGGCCATGTTCAGGCTGCAAGTCATAGGCAGCTCGGGAACAGCCCACCCCCGTTTGGCTCAGGCACTTCTTCCTGGTCCAACCAGCCATGTTCAGGGAGGCCAGTGGCAAATATGGCTGCCTGGTTCCATTTGGGGTGCCCCCACCTCCCCAAAAGTATGTGTGCATGCGTGCTAAGTCGCTTCAGTCATGTCCGACTCAGTGCAATCCCATGGACTTTAGCCCGCCAGGCTCCTCTGTCCATGGGGATTCTCCAGGCAAGAATACTGGAGTGGGTTGCCATGCCCTCCCACAGGGCCTCTTCCTGACCCAGGAATTGAACATGCAGCTCTTACGTCTTCTGCATAGGCAGGCAGGTTCTTTACCACCAGTGCCACCTGGGAAGCCCCCACCAAAGGCTATGCTATAACCCCAGATATCTATGAATGTGATCTTATTCAGAAAATAGATCTTTGCAGATATAATTAAGGATCTTGAGATGAGATCATCCTGGATTATCCAGCAGGTCTTATATCAAATGACAAGTATTCTCATAAGAGACAGAAGAGAAGACACAGATACAGGAAGGATACCATGTAACCATGGAAACAGAGATCAGGGTGAGGCAGCCACAAGCCAAGGAATGCCTCCAGTGGAAGCTGGAAGAGGTGAGGAAGGACATTTCCCTTGAGCATACAAAGGGAATACGGGCCTGCTGACACCTAGGTTTCAAACTTCAGGTCTCCAGAGTTGCAATAGAATAAGTTTCTACTGTTTCAAGCCCCCAAGGTTAGAGTGACTTTTTATGACAGCCTCAGGAAACAAGTCCACCCCATATTCCCATCATGCAGATTCAAAACCACAATTTTGCCATGTTTGCTTTACCTATTCTTTTTCCTTTCTTTAACACTCTCTCTCTTCTGAAATGCTTTAAAGCAAATTCCAAATATCATGTTTTTTCACCCCTATATACTTTAGAATATATCTCAGAATTTGTGGGTATTTTAAAATTTCACTGCAATGCCATTATAGCAACTAACTTAAATAGCAACTAAATAACTAAAAATAAGTACATGGTATCCAAAATGTCTTTTTATTTCCCTTTAACTCAATCACTAAAATACTGTTAGATATTACCCCTCTTTGAATTACTCTTTGTTTTCCATCTATCTTTCTAGAAAAGAATTGCCTAAGATTAAATGCATTATTACAGGTTTGGGCTTGTAGATGTATGGGTGCTCTTCCCCACTCAGTGATGAAAAATTCTTGGAATTTTTTTCTCTAGTTAAAAATAAAGATTTCTTTCTTCTTTTACAATATGAGCTTTTGTCCAGGACTGACATTCTTAAGTTCCACTTCAAAGTCATACTGGAGGTGGACAAGAATAAAGTCATGATAGAGAAAAGTAATCTGGATTCTAACATCTTTCCCCAAAATGTAGGAGATATTTGCTTTGAAAAAATGAAGCAGGGGCAAAAGAAAAAGGTGAAAACCAGGAAGTTACTCTACACTGGATTTTAAATAGCTCTTTCACAAGTTTCTCGTTTCTCTGAAAAACTTCTCCACCAGTTTCAAAATGAAAATTGTTTGCTGTGAATAATAGCATTTGGCTATCCTTTCAAGGAGAAGTAGGGTACCCATGGGCTGCATTCCAGTGTCTCTTCCTTTGGCACTTTTCCTGTGGTTCTAAAATTACTTTTTTCTTCTAAAGAGATTAATATTAAACTTTTCCTCTGCCCACTAATGAAAGGGATTGGAGAAGGCAATGGCACCCCACTCCAGTACTCTTGCCTGGAAAATCCCATGGATGGAGGAGCCTGGTGGGCTGCAGTCCATGGGGTCACTGGGAGTCGGACACGACTGAGCAGCTTCACTTTCACTTTTCACTTTCATGCATTGGAGAAGGAAATGGCAACCCACTCCAGTGTTCTTGCCTGGAGAATCCCAGGGATGTGGGAGCCTGGTGGGCTGCCGTCTATGGGGTTGCACAGAGTCGGACATGACTGAAGCGACTTAGCAGCAGCAGCAGCAAGGGTAAATCATTTCTATGAAAAGAGAGGATCTATAACCATTGAGAGGATATGGGGTCAGAGGTCAGGTAGGATCCTCTGCCTGAGAAGCATAGTCTATATATCCTTGGTGACTACCTGAGGAGTTTCTTCTTGCTAAGGGACCCTTGTCAAGATTTACTGCTCTTTGGGAAGGTCATAACTTTGCATGTTCTAGGATGTGGTCATGCAAGCAAGAAGATCATTACTGTAGCTGATGACTACCTGAGAATCAGACTTTCAAAAATTGGGTACTGGATATTTTCAGAAAGACAAAAGAGAGGATTGTGCCATAAGAACTAGAGAAAGGCAGCCTAGGTCAGAAAAGTGTGAGGATTCCAAACATAAACCCTCCAGATCCTTCTACCATTTTTTTTCCCTTCAAACCCCATGTCTTGGGCTCAAAGCTAACTTGGTCATCATGGCAATTGTTGAGTTTCACTTTTTCTGCCTGAAAACAATGGAACCTCGTCATCTGAAGTGGATTTAGTCAGATCTTGAGATCTAGCCAAGTGACTCCCCCTCCCTTGTCTTCACTCACATATATTCCATGAATGGCTTTCTTTCAACAAGGCAACTACAACTCCCTCCTCTAGACTTTGAAGCCCTTGATTTATGTGACCTATTTGTGCATGCTTAAATGAAACCCTTGGCAGAGTAGAAAAGCTTGTTCAAATCTCTTCTCCTGGTAGTATTTTCTTCTATCATAACCCAGTCAAGAGGAAGGAGGAGTGTATCTGATAAGCACACAATTTATAGCATCAAGGGTCAGGAACTAAGAATGATGTGGCTTGAATATCATCATTTTGCCTCCCTTCCTTGCTAACTTTCTGCTTTAGTGTTCTCAGCTGTCTACCAGAAGGAAGGGTGAATAGAGAGTAGGCATCTTTCTAAGTCTAGAGGTCCAGTTTCAGTGACAACATGTAAAATGCTTGGAAGTCATCCCTCCTGTTCTTACAATAAGAAAACAATGAAGCCAGCATGGGAAAAAAAAATAGTCTTACTTATAAAGGAGCAAAGATAGGAATTTTATCTGACTTCATTAGAAACCATGCAAGCAAGGAAAGAGTGGAGCAAAATATGTAAAGCATTTAAAGGAAAAAACCCCACCAACCTACATACAGTTCCATAGCCAGTGGAATTATCCTTCAAAAGTGACAGAGACAAACAACTTATTCAAACAAAAAATTCATCACAGTAGACTTGCCTATGAAAGACATTAAAAGTAGTTCTTCAGAGAGAATGAAAATGATATAGGTCAGAAACTCAGATCTACATGAAGAAATGAAGAATGTTGGAGAGGAATAAATGAAAATAGAATAAGATCTTTTATTTTCCTATTCTTTTTTACAGGGTTGTTTTTATTTTTATTTTATTTATTATTTTTGGCTGTTCCACATGGCATGTAGGATCTTTGTTTCCTGACCGGGGTTGAACCCGTGTCCCCTGTAGTGGGAGCTTGGAGTCTTAACCCCTAGACCTCCAGGGAAGTCCCTATTTTTCTTATTCTTAATTTATCTACTAGACAGCTGAGCAAAGTAATAGTAATAACAATGTATTAGATGATTATAGCATATAGGTCAGTGAAATCCATGACAGCAATGTTATAAGGGATGGGAGGAAGAAATCAGAAACACTCTATGAAAAGCTGTCTGCATTTTCCATGAATTTGTACAGCATTATTTTAAACTAGACTTCGGACACGACTGATCGACTTGACTTTCACTTTTCACTTTCATGCATTGGGGAAGGAAATGGCAACCCACTCCAGTGTTCTTGCCTGGAGAATCTCAGGGACAGGGGAGCCTGGTGGGCTGCTGTCTATGGGGTCGCACAGAGTCGGACACAACTGAAGTGACTTAGCAGCAGCAGCAGCAACAGACTTAAGTTAATTGCAAATATGTACTGCAAATTCTAGAGCATACACCAAGAAAATTTTTTTTGAAAGATGTATAATTGATACTCTGAAAGGAGAGGAAATGGATTCACTTAAAATGCTCAATTAAAAGGCAAAAAAACAGGATAAAATTTTCAAAAAATAACAAGTGCAACAAACAAAAAAATGGTGATAAACATGGTAGATATTGATCCAAATATATCAGTAATCACCTTACATGTGAATAGTCTAAATAACACCAATTAAAAGATATAGACTGTCAGAATTTAAAAACAAGATCCAAGAAACACACTTTAAGTATAAAAACAGAGACAGGTGAAAAGTAAAGAGCTGGAGAAAGATAAATCCATGCCAACACTCATTAAAAGAAAGCTAGGGTAGCATGTGAATTTCACACTGTAGAATAAGGAAAATTATCATGGATAAAAAGAAGTATTACATAATGATAAAGGGGTCACTTCTTTAAGAAAGCATAACAGTCCTTAATGTATATGTGTCTGACAACAGAGAATCAAAATACAGGAGGCAAAAACTGCCAGGAGAAAGAGATGAAGCCACTATTATAGCTGGAGGCATCAACACTCTTCCATCAGTAGTTAATAGACCTGGCAGGCAGAAAATCAGAAAGGACATCACTGAGCTGAACTGTACTGTCAATCAACTGGACCTAATTGACATTTACAAAATATAGGCTACCTGACTTTAAACAAAATTGGAAATATGAAAAACACACTTAGGAAAACAGTAACTTTAGGTGCAATAATATACAAAAGAATTCTTCAATTTGCTGAAGTGTGTCTATTCTTTATTGCACCTAATAATTTTGATAGCTTCCCTTTAAACATTTAAATTTTCCCTTTAAACATTTAAAGATTCCCAGATGGCTCAGTGGTAAAGAATCCACCTGCCAGTGCAGGAGACACAAGGGACAGGGTTCTATCCCTGGGTTGGGAAGATCCTTTGGGGTAGGAAATGGCAATCCACTCCAGCATTCTTGTCTGGAAAATCCCATATACAGAGGAGCCTGGTGGGTTACAGTCCATGGGGCTGCCAAGAGTCGGACACGACTGAGCAGCTGAGCACACCCAAACCTTTAAATTACGAATCCATTTAGAAACTTCCTGTATCTTTTAAAATAAACCATCATCATCCCCTCTAGATATGAAAAGTGGACCTCAGAGCATCAGTGGATGTCACTGGCGATGTGACCAGCATACATACAACCTCTTAAGGAGCTCTTGCCAAAGGGCTTACCTGGTGATTATGGGCTTTTCCCTTCCTAAGTCTGAAGGAGAGAGTGACAGAGGGGTGCTGTTCTTCCAATCTGGGGAGTCCACTCTTTAGTGGCTATTAGGGGAGAGAGTGTTGAGGCTCATCCTTCACCAGGGCATCCCTGCAGGCTGCTTTTGTCTGGTTAATGCTTGACCTTCATTTGTTCTTTCAGTAACATTTACTGAGCACCTGCTGTGGGTCAGGTGCTGCCCCAATTGACCCCAGACCCTCAGGTCAGCTGGTGGATCATTAACATTACTATATAGGTCAAAGCAATAATGACAGGCTAGAAAAAAATGGAAATTCTCAGCACAAGTTGTTCGCTCAGTTTTGCATCTGTTATCACCCATATGATCCTTGCAGCTGCTGCTGCTTAGTCTCTTCAGTTGTGTCCGACTCTGTGCGACCCCATAGACAGCAGCCCACCAGGCTCTGCCATCCCTGGGATTCTCCAGGCAAGAACACTGGAGTGGGTTGCCATTTCCTTCTCCAATGCATGAAAGTGAAAAGTGAAAGTGAAGTCACTCAGTCATGTCTGACTCCCAGCGACCCCATGGACTGCAGCCTACCAGGCTCCTCCCTCCATGGGATTTTCCAGGCAAGAGTACTGGAGTGGGGTGCCATTGCCTTTTCCGATACGATCCTTAGGTAGACGGAATAAAAGTCACAGTAAATCAATGCCAGGTCTTCATCTATTTCCTCCCCTCTTCCTGTTCTCTGGGTGCACGGAAGCAGAATCTCCGGTTAGCTAGTTGGGCCTTATTTCCTGAAGGGCTTCATGAAATTTTCATTAAACTCTTTATTAAATTTTTTTTTTTTTCATTAAACTTCCATGAAGTTCTCCCAACCACTTTGAATCCTTGGCGAGCTTCCTCTAGGACTTAAGGTAATTGTTCTCATTCATTCTTTCATACATTCAGTGCTCACTAGGTGCAAGATATGCTGTGCTGGGGATTATACAAAATGCAAAAATAAATAAGCCTCAGTCATTGTCCTTTAGTAGCTTGCAGTCTATCAGAATCTTTTCAAACGGTTCCCACGAAGTTCTTACTTGTATCCTGCATTTCACAAATTTGGTTGCATGCGAGTATGCTCAGTTGTGTCTGATTCTTAGCAACCCCATGGACTGTAGCCTGTCAGGCTCTTCTGTCCGTGGGATTTCCCAGACAAGAATACTGGGGCGGGTTGCCATTTCCTCCTCCAGGGGATCTTCCTGACCCAGGGATCAAACCTATGTCCTTTGTGTCTCTTAGCATGGCCTGGCAGATTCTTAACCCCCGAGCTAGCTGCGTGGTGAAAAATTTGGTTACTTTCATTCAATTATGTTCTCTTCCTCACTTTTTACATCTTTTGGACGCACCATACATGATGTGGGAATAATATAATTATCTATGTAAACTGATAATTCCATAATCATCAAAAACAAAACCCTCCATAGCACAGATTTAAGAGTTGAAATGTCTGGGTTTGAGCCCCATCTCTGCCTGTGTGACCTCAGACCAGCCACTTAACCTCTCTGAGTCTCGGTTACTTTGCCTATCAAATAGAACTAAATATTTCTACCTTACCTATTGCATAGTTGTGTGTGTGTGTGTATCAGATGAGCAAATGTACATGTAATCCTTTTCTACAACATAAAATGATACAACGATGTAAACTGTTATTAAAACTCTGCAATGGAATCAACTTCAGGGTTTGCTTGTGTGTACAATACAAATGCCATAGAAATAGTAACTAAGAGCAGAATTTGGCCCAGGGCACTTAACTACAGCATTTTTTATTTTAAGGGCAGAAGGGGGAAAAAAAAATCAAAGACTTTTTATTCAAAGCAGAAAACTTTCAAACAAGTGTCAACACTTGCCAAGGACATGGTTACTAAGTGGCTCTCCTTGAGGGAAATTCAGAGCGTGAAGACCGGCTTCACTGAGCAGGACTGCCAGAGAAAAGTCTTTAATGTTATCATCTTCCTCCTCCACCCATGCTCAGAATTCCTTATCTAATCAGCTGGAGACACACGTCTTAACGGTCAGACGATAAACATGGGATGCGGTCTAAGTATGGATCATGACAGCGGCCAAAACACATTCCAGTCAGGTGGCTATCATCGTGCCCAGAGGACGCCACTTTCGCTTTAAGAGAACTATTAATACAAATCAAACTCCTCTCTCCTAGATTTCTGAAGTGTTTTGTGGTGAAATCTGCCTAACACACAGTGCTAAACATGACCTTTTGTCCCCAGAACCTAGCAAAGTTTATGCACAGCTCCTCTGATACGAAATGGGGAGGGCGGGGGAAGGAAGGACTGCAGCCAGTGCAGATTTTTCCAGCCTGGCCTCCATATCCAGACAACCTGTTCCAGAAAAATAGAAATAGAGGGGTTAGTGGAAATTTGCTTGGTTTAAGAGAGAAAATGAGAACTGGAGAACAGTGACTGCTTCAATTAAAAACAAAGAAAAGGGGACTTCCCTGGTGGTCCAGTGGTTAAGACTTTGCCTTCCAAAGCAGGGGTGCGGGTTGGAACCCTGGCCAGGCAGCCAAGATTCCACGTGCCTTGTGGCCAAAAAAACCAAGACATAAAATAGAGGCAATATTGTAACAAATTCAATAAAGACTTAAAAAAAAAGTCCACGTTAAAAAATATGTATCTTTAAAAAAATAAAGAATCCGTGTATTTGTGGTATTTACAAAAAAAAGAAAGAAGTCTCAGATCTATTAGAATGGCTACTATCAAAAAACTAGAAAAATATCGAGTGTTGGCGAGGATGTGGAGAGACTAGGACCACTGTGTGCTGCTGGCAGGAATGTAAAATGATGCCAGCCCTTTGGAAACAGTATGGTGATTCCTCAAGTATTTTAAAACAGAATTATCATATGATCCAGCAATTCCACTTCTGGGCCTATATCCAAAGAATTGAAAACAGGAACTCATAGTAATGATTGCACACCTATGTTCATAGTGGCATTATTGATAATAGCCAAGAGATAGAAGCAATGTCCAGGTATCCATCGATGGATGAATAAATAAACAAAATACATGCTGCTGCTGCTAAGTCACTTCAGTCGTGTCTGACTCTGTGCGACCCCATAGGAGGCAGCCCACCAGGCTCCCCCGTCCCTGGGATTCTCCAGGCAAGAACACTGGAGTGGGTTGCCACTTCCTTCTCCAATGCAGGAAAAGTGAAAAGTGAAAGTGAAGTTGTTCAGTCGTGTCCGACTCTTTGCAACCCCATGGACTGCAGCCCACCAGGCTCCTCCACCCATGGGATTTTCCAGGCAAGAGTACTGGAGTGGGGTGCCATTGCCTTCTCCAAAAATATATGCTAGAGCTATACAATGGAATATAATTCAGCCTTGAGAAGGAAGGGAATCCTGTCACATGTCACAACATGGATGAACCTTGAGAAATAGTGTGTTAAATGAAATATGCCAGTCACAAAAAGACAAATACTGTATGATTCCACTTACATGCAGTACCTAGAGCAGTCATATTCACAGACAGAGAAAGCAGAATGGTGGTTGGCACAACTGGGAGGAGGAAGTAATGGAAAGGTGTTGTTTAATGGGCACTAAGTTTTAGTTTTGCAAAATGAAAATGTTGTGGAGATATTTTGATCAACAGTCTGAACAGGCTTAACTCTACTGAGCTGCATACTTGAAAATGGTGATGATGGGAAAAATTTATGTTAATGTGTTTTTAACATAATTAAAAAATTTATTTCCAAAGAAAGGAAAAATCTAAATGAAACCTCACTGTCCAGATTAACCTTAACTAATAACCAAGCCGTACGCTTATAGTTTTCCATGCCTGGAAGGTCCAAACTCTTTAGAACAGCACCGGTAGTCAACAAATGTTTAATGTCGGGCAAATCATGTCACTCTTCTGTCGAGAATCCTCCAGTGGCCACAGTCACTTTTATGAGGGCTTCAAAGGACTGGCATCGTTTTCCCAGCCTGCACCCCACTTCTCTGCCCTCACCTCCCTTCACAAACCCCCTCAGTTACTCCAGCCCAGAGTGGTTTCCTTCTTGTTCCCTGACCCACTGGGCACGTTCTCCCTTTAGTGCCTTTACAAAGGTCTTTATTCTCTTCCTGGAATGTTCCTCTCCGAGGTTCCCACCTGGCTCACCACCTTACCGACTTCGGGTCTTTGATCACAAGCTCCCTTCTGGAAATGCCCTTTCTATCCATCCTGGGAACTGCAACCCAGTCCATCTCCAACCCAGCACCCCCTAACTCCCTCCCATCTTTATTTTTATTTACGTTCCTCTCTCCCATCACACTTACTACCAGGTGACATCTACTGCATTTATTTCTTTGGTCTTTTTCTCTTCACTGCAATGTCAGCACCATAAGGGCTAGTATTATTTAACTCTTTTAGTTACTGCTTTCTAAAAAATCCTCAGCACCTTGAACAGTGCCAACATATCATGAGCTTCCAATAAATAGTTGTCCAATGAATTAAATGATTGGATGGGATTTCCCTGGTGGTACCGTGGATAGGAATCTGCCTGCCAATGCAGGGGACATGGGTTGGATTTCTGGTCTGGGAAGATCCCATATGCCTCCGAGCAGTTAAGCCTGCACACTGCAACTACTGAGCCCATGCAGCCTGGAGCCCGTGCTCCACAAGAGAAGCTAGTGCAATGAGAAATCGGCACACCACAGCCAGAGAACAGCCCTCCTTGCCCCAACTAGAAAAAGCCTGAGCACAACAAAAGACCCAGTACAACCAAAACTAAATAAAATAAGAATGACCGAGTGACCACAGAAAGCATTTGAAGTACAAGGTTACTAAATACTTTTTAATTGTTTATAACCCAAATCTTTTTCCTGCAACCACTATCCTGGGCTTGGGGAGGGGGACAGGGAATTGCAATACAAGCTCTTCTTTGTCTTCATTACACAGGACTTAACCTGTACACGGTAGCAACTGATTGCTGTTTTTCTGCTGGCACACCCTTTAATCATTTCCCATCGAGATTAAAAGCAAAGGTCATGTTGGATAAGCACTCAATTAAGTCTTTAGATGATGGTGCTGTGTGAACAGACTTATTAGTCCGTATGTGTAATTAATTCTCATGCTATTGTCAGATTGCTTCAACACCATGGTAACACGATTCCTGATAACTTGCTACCTGTATTCTATTCTGAGACTCAACCTTATAGTAAGCCCCCTCCCAACATGTAATTGTGGAAAAGTTTCAAAAGTATGGGCAAATGGAAAGACTGTGCAGTTAACCTCCATATACCTGCCCTCTCGATGCTACTATTACCATTTCAGCATATTTGCTTTAATACTTAACATTGCCTCTCTAATTTGGGGGCGGGGTACAGGATACTCCATGGATGGCACATGACAAGGTAGAGCTCCTTAGTCCCTCCTCATCTTCAGGGGTCTGGGATGGAAACCGTGTTGAGGACGGGAGATGCTCAGTATGTTGGGGAACCGGGGTGGGCCAAGGTCTCCCCAGCAGCCAAGGGCCTCTCTCATCCTCTCAGAGGCTCTGAGGCTGGTGGGCCAAGGGGCTCTTACTCCTGAGAGGCCACATGGGCTCTAAGCCCAACCACACTGTTGTTGTAGGCAAAGTCATCGCCATACCAAGAAATGACCTTGACAAAGCGGTCACAGGGGGCAAGGCCAACCCCAGCATGACTGAAGGAGAGGAGGTGCCACTGTTAAAGTTATAGGAGCCAACCTGGTCCTCAGTGTGGCCCAGGGTGCTCTTTAGGGAGAACTCTGATGTCTGCTTCACCACCTTTTCTTAAAATATTTACTTATGTATCATATGTATTCATTTGGCTGCACCAGCTCTCAGTTGCAGCAAGCAGGATTGTTAGTTGCAGCCTATGAAATCTTAGTTGCGGCACGTGGGATCTACTTCCCTGACCAGGTTTTGAACCCAGATCCCCTGCAGTGGTAAAGAATCCGGCTGCAGTGCAAGCAATGAAGAAGTAATCCTACTCCTGTGCATGTACCCAGACAAAACTATAATTCAAAAAGATACACGCACCCCTGTGTTCATAGCAGCGCTATTCACAATAGTCAAGACATGGAAAGAACCTAAATGTCCATCAACAGATGAATGGATAAAGAAGATAAGGTGCATATATACAATGAAATACTCTACTCAGCTGTAATAAAGAAATCATAACATTTGCAGCAAGAGAAATACAAGTACCACATGATGTCATTTATATGTGAAATCTAAAACATGACGTAAATGGACCTACCTATGAAGCAAAAACAGACTGAGAACAGATACGTGGTTGCCAAGGCGGAGGGATGGACTGGGAGTTTAGGGTTCAGTTCAGTTCAGTTCAGGCGGAGGGATGGACTGGGAGTTTAGGGTTCAGTTCAGTTCAGTTCAGTCGCTCAGTTGTGTCTGACTCTTTGCAACCCCATGAACCGCAGCACACCAGGCCTCCCTGTCCATCACCAACTCCCGGAGTTCACTCAGACTCACGTCCATCGAGTCGGTGATGCCATCCAGCCATCTCATCCTCTGTCGTCCCCTTCTCCTCCTGCCCCCAATCCCTCCCAGCATCAGCGTCTTTTCCAATGAGTCAACTCTTCGCATCAGGTGGCCAAAGTACTGAAGTTTCAGCTTTAGCATCATTCCTTCCAAAGAACACCCAGGACCGATCTCCTTTAGAATGGACTAGCAGATACAAACCATCATAGATAGAGTAGATAACAACAAGGTCCTATATCTAATGTCCTGGGATAAACAATAATAGAAAAGGACATAGAAAAGAACGTATATATGTACATGCTGTGCTTATCCACTCAGTCGTGTCCAACTCTTTTCAATTCCATGGACTATAGCCCCCCAGGCTCCTCTGTCCGTGGGGATTCTCCAGCCAAGAATACTGGAGTGGATTGCCATACCCTCCTCCAGGGGATCTTCACAACCCAGGGATTGAACCCAGGTCTCTTGCATTGCAGGCAGATTCTTTACCAGCTGAGCTACCAGGGAAGCCTCATATATGTATATAACTGAGTCACTTTGCTGTAGAGCAGAAACTAACACAACATTGTAATCAACTATACTTGAATTAAAAAAAAATAAGAGGGATATGGTAACATGGAAAGCAGTATGTGACAAGAAAAAAATAAGATTTTTCCCATCAGTGGCCCCTCTAACCAGTGTGGATGATCCCGTGGGTCAGTAGTACTTCACATGTGGCTGATACAAGGAAGCTTCAGACCAACCCCCTTAAAGAAAACTTAAAGTGTTAGTTGTGTAGCCAAGTCCAACTCAATGGACTGTAGCCCACTAGGCTCCTCTGTCCATGGGATTCTCCAGGCAAGAATACTAGAGTGGGTTGCCATTTCCTTCTGCAGGGGATCTTCCTGACCCAGGGATTGAACCTGGGTCTCCTGCATTGCAAGCGGATTCCTTACCATCTGAGCCACTGTGGAAGCCAGCATCCCTCTAAGCCTTGCACTAAATTCCATCGCCAGCATGGGAACAGTCCTCATCAGCCTATATGACAGAGGCAAAGTTTACAAAGCTTGGGTTGGCAAGAACGTGAGTGAAAAATAAATTCTAGCAAAGTTTTGATGATGGTGTCATTTGCTGGCTGACATCTGAAAATCGTTGGCAGTGTTTTAGGGCGTATTTTGCTTTAACAAGTAGGGAAGATGTTTTAATTGGTGCCCTTTATTTATCATTTTTGTCATTCATGTACATGGAAAATTCTAGCGTCTTCCACACTCCGTCATCGGCAGCATACCAGACTAGCAACTGTTTCAACAGAGAGCAGTTTCTTCTCTTACTCAGGAAAATGTTTTATTGCTTGGAAGATTGCTCTCCATGAATGTTACCCAGTATATCTTAATCCAATTTTATAGATTAGAGCTATCCTCCTCATAACTGATTTTTCTATCATCCCATTTTAAAGGGTTAGTTACCAGTGAATGAGTGCTCCTGTATCTCAAATTCTATATGACACAGGATGGGTTTACTCAGGGGTGATAAGAAACAGATGGAGTCGTTGCGCACAGTACACATTATTATTATTTTTTGAAATCAGAATTTTTAAATTAACTTCTCCAGAGTGACCTAGTTACTTCTATTTATTTTTTATTGTGGTAACATACATACAACATAAAACTTGCCATTTTAACCATTTTAAGTGTACAGAAGCATTAAGTACACTGACAGTGTTGTGTAATTATCACTGCCATCTATTCCAAAAACTTTTCATCACCCCAAGCAGAAACTCTGTAATCATTAAACAATACTCTCCCATTTTCCAGGCAGCCACCATTCTATTTTCTGCTTCTGTGAATCTGCCTCATCTAAACATATAAATGGAATCCTACAATATTTGTCCTTTTGTGTCTGGCTTATTTCACTTGGGAACATGTTTTCAAGGTTCACCCATTTATAGTACATGCTGGATCGTGGGTCAGGACTTCAGCATAAGGCTGAATAATATTCTATTGTATGTATATGCCATATTTTGTTTCTTCATTCATGTGTTGATAGGTATTTGGTTTGCTTACATCTTTTGACTATTTTGAATGATGCTGCGGTGAACACTGCCATACAAGTGTCCACCTGACTCTCTTCTTTCAGTTCTTTTGGGTATATTCCTAGGAGTGGAATTGTTTGGTCTTATGGGAAATAGATGGGGAAACAGTGGAAACAGTGTCAGACTTTATCTTTTTGGGCTCCAAAATCACTGCAGATGGTGACTGCAGCCATGAAATTAAAAGACACTTACTCCTTGGAAGAAAAATTGTGACCAACCTAGATAGCATATTGAAAAGCAGAGACATTACTTTGACAACAAAGGTCCTTCTAGTCAAGGCTATGGTTTTTCCAGTGGTCATGTATGGATGTGAGAGTTGGACTGTGAAGAAAGCTGAGTACTGAAGAATTGATGCTTTTGAACTGTGGTGTTGGAGAAGACTCTTGCAAGTCCCTTGGACTGCAAGGATATCCAACCAGTCCATTCTAAAGGAGATCAGCCCTGGGTGTTCTTTAGAAGGAATGATGTTAAAGCTGAAACTCCAGTACTTTGGCCACCTCATGTGAAGAGTTGACTCATTGGAAAAGACTCTGATGCTGGGAGGGATTGGGGGCAGGAGGAGAAGGAGACGACAGAGGATGAGATGGCTGGATGGCATCACTGACTCGATGGACGTGAGTCTGAGTGAACTCCGGGAGTTGGTGATGGACAGGGAGGCCTGGCGTGCTGCGATTCATGGGGTCGCAAAGAGTCGGACACAACTGAGTGACTGAACTGAACTGAACTGAACTGAAGGTAATTTTATGTTTTGCTTTTGAGAAACCACCAAACTGTTTTCCATAGAAGTTATTCCATTTTATATTCTCATCAGCAAGGTACAAGGGTCCCAGTTTCTCCACATCCTTGCCAATCCTTGTTATTTTCTGTTGTTATTGGGGTGGTGGTACCATTTCCATCCTAGTGAGTGTGAAACAATATCTCATTGTGGTTTTGATTTGCATTTCCTTAACACCTGGTGAAGTTGAACATATTTTCACGTGCTCATTAGTCACTTACATATCTTCTTTTTCAATACTGTTTTGGCTATTTGAGATCCTTCTAACTTCCATGCGAATTTGAGGACATTTGCAAAAAAGGCCATTGACATTTTGATCGGGGTTGCACGGACTCTGTCGATTTGGGAAGTATTGACATCTTAACAATATAAGTCCTCCAGTCTATGAACACAGCATGTCTCTCCATTTATTTAGGTGTTCTTTCCCTTCTTTGAGCAATGTTTTGTAGTTTTCAGAGCACAAGTCTTACATCTTCTGGATTAAATTTATTACTAAGCATTTTATTCTTTTTGATGCTAGTGTAAATTGAATTTTAAAAATTTGGAATTTTTGAATGTACTGTTTGATGAGTTTTAGTAAACTTATACTATTGTGCAAGACTCATCAAGATCTAGTTTTAGAATACTTCCATCACCCCCAAAAAGTTCCCTGTGTGTACTGGAGTCAATCCTTGCTCTCACCTCTTTATTCCAGGCAACCTCTGAACTGTTCTCTTTCTCCACATTTTTTTCTGTTCTGCACATATAAGCAGGTGCTTATATTTATATAAAAAACAATTATTGATATAGACAACGCAACATCCATCTTAGGACTCAAAAACAACACACGTCCTGACCAGTCCAAATGACCTCATCTCTTATGGTATCAACTAGTTAAATGAGATCTTGGTTCATCCTTCTGTCTGAAAGGAAAAGAAAGGAAAGTTAGTCACACAGTTGTGTCTGACTCTTTGTGACCCCATGGACTGTAGCCCACCAGGTCCTCTGTCCATGGAATTCTCTAGGCAAGAATACTGGAGTGGTTGCCATTCCCTTCTCCAGGGGACCTTCCCAACCCAGGGATTCCTGGGTCTCCTACATTGCAGGCAGATTCTTTACCACCTGAGCTATTAGGGAAGTCCCGCTTATGTCTGAGGAAGATATCAATAGTCAGGCTAACCAGAGCAGGCTCTGCGGGGGTTAGTTCTTGAGAAAACACCAAGGGATGTGTCTGTTCTTCCAGGTATCTAAGGCTTGCAAGCATGCACTGAGTTTCTATTGGACAAATCTACCGCAGAGAGAGACTCAGAAGGAGAGAGGACCGTTATGGTTCTTTCACTTCCTTCAAAACCCCAAATTACAGGCGTTGTCCAGGCACCATTTAGAATCCATTAGAAACTGCTGTGTGTGGTTAGCTTACTAGAATAAAGTCATGCTGGGAGTGAGGTTCAAGAGCTGCAATTGTGTGAAATGTGAGGTGGCATCATTAAAAAGTGAATGAAATGAAAACAGGGGCTGGCAGAGGAGGAGAGCCAATCACGGACTGCCAATACTGGATTCAAACACAGCTCCACCGTCCAAGCCTAAATCCTCTGGACGATGCCCGGGCATCGTAATAACTACAGGGTTTTCTACACTCCCCTTCCCCTGAGCCTTTGTTGATCTTCCCTTTGAATTCCCAAGACCTCACATTTATGTTTTTGTTCAACAGTTCTCCTAAGGAGGGTCGAGCCATTGCAAACAATGACTCAAAGTGCTTTCATTAGCTCAGATAAAAGGCTCAGTTACTTTAACCTACTTCTTCCTGCCATCTACAAAGGCAACAGGAGACTCAGATGTTACTAGGAGTTGCTAAGAAGCACTTTGCTATTGAAAAGAATAAGACGACCAGGTTTCTTAGAAGACATTAAAATCTCTCCTCCTGAGGGGTTTATGAATTGTTTAAAGGGTGGGAGATGGGGCTGTATTTTCCCTTGGGATGAGGGCCTGAGAACCTGGGAGTTTGAAATTAACCAGGTAAATATTGAATCAGAATTCACTGGAGCTGCTGTTGTATCCTTGTCAGCTCTCAAGGATATGACAAATATTTATCAAGGACCTACTATGTGCCAGGCACTGTACTAGGTGCTGGGGATACAGCAATGAACAACATGGGCAAAAATCCCTGCTTTTCTTTCATTCCGGTGGGAGAAGACAACACGATAAACAAAACAAATGAAGGAAATATATGTGGTACATGGTACTAAGGAGAAAACTAGAACAGGGGAGAGAGAGAGTTCTAGGTGCGGAGGGATCATCAATACCTATGATTGTAAATACAGTGGCCATGGAAGGCTCCACTTAGAACGTGGAAATTGAGTGAAGACTGAAAGAGCTGAGGGAACCACTCATGCAAGCATCTGGGGAACAAGCAGCGCCGGCAGAAGGCGCGAAGGCCTTGATCTGGGAGCGAGCCTGGTATAAGCAACATCCAGGAGCCAGGAGGACCGGAGGGGAGACAGAGAGGGAAACTGGGAGATGAGGCAGAGGACAATGGGAAAGGGGCCTTGCAGGCCATTAGGATGACTTTCGCTTTTTCCCAGAGTGGGATGGGAGCCATCGGAAGCTTTTGAGCAGAAGAGGGACGTGGTCTGATTTAGGTCTTGAGTTTTTCGTTCCTGGTTGCTCTATTGACTGCACTGGTTAAGATACTTGGCATCCTCCTGGGCACACAGTGTGCATTCCATAAATGTCCATGTTTTGGTGTCTTCCAAATACATGCAAGTTATCCTTGATTGAAATTTGGAACATTTACTCATATAACTCTATAGTCCGAAAGTAGCACCTTCATTAACGTGTGGATGGTTTGCAATTGTTCAGCCATTCATTCGTTTACCAAATTTTTATTAACAGGTGCCACAAGGAGCCAGGCACTGTCATTTTAAACACTGAGGACTCAATGGTGAGTGAATAAGCTAGAAAAAGTCCATGCCTCAGAGGGGCTTTCACTGGAGTGATGGGAGGGCAGAAAACAAACAAATAATATATAAATAAACAAATACACATATAATGCCAGGTGGTAACAAGTGCCAAGATAAAGTACGTAAAAGGTTACTGAGGGCGGGCCATTTTAAACACAATGGTCAGTGATGTACTTCTTTAGCTCATCAATACTTGTTCAGTTCTCACGGAATCAATGGACACGAGTTTGAGCAAACTCGGGGAGATAGGGAAGGACACAGAAGCCTGGTGTGTTGCAGTCCATGAGGTCGAAGAGAGTCGGACCCGACTTAGCGACTCAACAACAACTCTATGGGCAGGCTCTGCGCTAAGTTCTGAAGCATTTTCTATACAATCTCTGCCCTCAAGGACTTAGTCTGTAGTGGGCAAAATTCTATGGTGGCCTCTAACATTCCTGCCCTGGTGCACACACCCAGCATAATCCTCAAGACTTGAGTGAGGATTAGTCACATATCATAGTGACTATGGTGTGAGAATCACTCCTTTGATCGCGTCATGTTGTATGGCAGAGCTAAGAAAGGGAGGTTACCTGCTGAGTTTGACTGAATCATGTACGCTCACCCTGAAGAAAAGATTGAAAGCAGGAAAGGGACTCAATACCAGGAAGGTTCTCTGCTGCTGGTTTTGAAGATGGAGGGGGACACAGGGGAATGGCTTCTGAAAAATCGAGTGACTTGGGATTAACATCTACCAAGAAGACAAGAGACCTCAATTCTACAACCACAAGGAATTGAATTATGTCAACAACCTGAGCGAGCCTCAGAGCAGATTCTTCATCAGCCAAGTCTCCAAATCAAGCCCAGCTGACACCATAATTTCAGCCTTGTGAGAGCCTGAGCTGAGAACTTGGCCATGTTGTGCCTGGTTTTCACACTGGCAGAACTGTGATATAATAAATCAGTATTATTTTAAGTAGCTAAATTTGTGGTAATCTGTTATTTAACAATAAAAACAAAGATAGACTCGAATAAGACTTCTGGTTTCTGGTCCAGCATATAAGAGGCTAAAAGTCACCTCTCTGTCCTAACAACAAGTAAAAAACTGAACAAACTTGAGAACCAACTCTTTTTAAATCTGTAAGAGAAGGGAGGTCACAGGACAAACTGCTGCCCCCAGAATTAGATAGACTGACAGGCAAATACGAAGAATCACAACTTACTGGAGCAGAAACCTTTCGGGAACCAGGGCTGGAGTAAGGAACTTGAGCTGTAGTTGACAAATTGCTGGAGGCTTCATGTGGTTAAGACTAAGAGATAAAAACTCCAGAGGGGCCCAGTAATTGGGAGCCACTCCACATTTCTGTGAGCTTTGCCTTCAGAATCTCTAGCAGGTCCTCACAGTGAGTTTCAGACAAAAATCCCCCTGTGATTCCAGCAGAAGAGGAAAAGGAGTCATTTTGAAATACACCTGAAATACATTCTGCTCTTAACAAGCTCTGTTCTTGGGAGAAACTATTTAACCAGAGCTAATCTTCTAGGGTCTTATCAAAGACTAACTGATCTTGGGAGAGGAAAATACTTACCTAGCTGGCTCGAGCCTTCCATGTGAGAGAAGAGAAATACCCAATTCCAGAGCCCACTCCAGTCATCCTGCCCTACTTGAAGAGTAGGCGGGAAACTGAGAATTATGTGTGACGTTCACAGTCCAGAGGCATAGGTGCACTAAAAGACCAAGTCCCAGGACTTCCCTGGCAGTCCAATGGTTAAGACTCTGTGTTTCCACTGCACTGGGTGTGGGTTCGATACCTGGTCAGGGAACTAAGATCCCACACGCATGGTGTGGCCAGAAAAAATTTTTTAAAAGAAAAGAAAAAAGACTGATTCCTAATCATAGGATGATAAAAATAAAATAATGCTCCCCTTTCTGTCACCCCTTATCACCACATCACTGAAGAACTGTTTATAGGAGCTGTTTCTTTTTTAAAACTCAGCACACCACATCCAGCACTGAATGAAAGATTACAAGGCAGACTAAAAGGCAAAAAACACAGAAGAGATGGAGCAAGCATGAGATTAGGCTGAGATATCACAGAGATGTTAAAATTATCAGGCCAGGAATTTTAAATAACTATGATTAATATGCTAAGGGGTCTAATAGAAAAAATAGACATCGAGCAAGAATAGGCAGGGTAGGGATTTCCCTCACAGTTCAGTGGTTAAGACTCCGTGCGCCCCATGCATGGGGCCTGGGTTTGGTCCCTGGTGGGGGAACTAGATCCCACATGCTGAATGCTACAGTGAAGATCCTGCATGCCACAGTGAAAATCAAAGGTCTTGAGTGCCGCACCTAAGACCCAGTACAACCAAATAAACAATAAAAATTAAAAAAAAATCAATAACAAAGATATTAAAACCTTTTAATTTTTTTCTTCTTTTTCTCCAGGGACAAGGTACGTTTTCAGTTCCTTGGCGCTTCCCCACTCCTCCTACTGATGCTTCATGGACTTACCTCCCAAATAAACTAGAGTCTCCGGGTCTGCAAAGAAAGAACTCAAGTAGGGCTAGCTTCATGTGTGTGTGACCTGTGAAAGACCTTGTGTCTAACTGATTTAACTCCACTGTTGCCATCTTGAAATTATTAATAATTCATAAACAAGGAGCCCCAAGTTTTTATTTCACACTGGGTCCTGCAAATTACATAGTCAGTCTTGAACACAGCTTAAGACAGTGGTCTAGCATTCCATTTAGGATTGGGGTCCTTAATAACTGTGTTATTCCTGGGCTCTGAAATTATGATTCATCATTCTATTACAAAGGCGTGATTGAGAACTTAAGAGAACAACTGAGTTTCACTCTTGTGTCAGGAGTCACATTTTGTGCTATAAGACTTTCATTGGTGATCACATAGCTTGGGTTGGGATTATTCCTTTAAGGTCAAAAGAAAGCTTATTATATTTGTAATGTTTCGTCACTGATGCTCCATTGGCCCGGTGCTCATTATTGCAATTACACAAACTTTTGTTTTCCTGCAGAAAAATTTACAAAGATTTCCACGTCTTTGGGCCCTTCCAATCAATTTCTGAATGTGTGGTGGCATTTCCCATGGAAATAGTCAGTGGCTCAGATTCCTCTGTTTCTCATCCTGTTTGTATTAATATAGACTTTCAATCCATAAAAATCTGTTCTCATGGGGAAGTAATTAAAAGAAACATGGGAGATTGTTTATGTGGCGCTGGACCTGCTCTGAATGATGAAATACATTGATTAAAATTCAAGACTTCGGCCAAAAGAGGGAACTCTTCTCATTTGTTGGCCAGACCAAAGCACTTCACACTTCAAGCGGGCTGTGTTTCAAATGGCTGGGCAATCCTCTCCCTCAGAGTCATCACACCTCTTCAAGAAAGCTTTCTACTTTCCAGATTTAACATCATCAGATACATACCTTCCTCTTCCCTCTCATCCCACAATAATCAAATAAGATAGTTTCAGCCTTTTCAACTAAAAACAGTCTCCCAACAGAAGGTCTAAACATTAAAGAATTATTGAGTGTAAGTGGAAAGCAGAATACAAATGCTCTAAACTTCAAGTGGAAAAAACAGATTTGTGCATGGAGGGAAAGGTAGACCAGATGAACTTCTGCTAATTTCAGAGCTAATAAGCTGGTCAGGGAAACTACACAGGGCAACAGCCAAAAGGCCTTTGGGGAAGTAAAGGGTTTGGGAAAATCTGCTAGAAAACGACGTGCTGATGTAGCCACATGGAAATGGTTGATGGGCATCTGCAGTAGACGAAGATTTACCCTTAGCCTCAACCTTGTTTTCTTTCCTTCTTGGCTTTGCTCATGGTGGCTCTTCTACCAGCCCCCTTCAGCTAGTCACTCCCCCTCATCCCTCTAAGCCTTTCTCTTGATGTAATTTCCTCCCGG
Organism: Bison bison bison; assembly: GCF_000754665.1. Classification (NCBI taxonomy): domain Eukaryota; kingdom Metazoa; phylum Chordata; class Mammalia; order Artiodactyla; family Bovidae; genus Bison; species Bison bison. The sequence goes on from NW_011494846.1 coordinate 4,359,576, forward strand.
AAGCCTTCCCTGCCCTCTCCTGCTGCCCGGTCCTGGGTTGGGCCACAGTGATTCAGCACTGCTCTACAGTGCTCCCCAAACTCACTGTGCGTGGATCTTTGCTCAAACAGGCTGTCTACTGCGACTCCCCCCACTGCACTGTAAGCTCCTTGGGAGCAGGCATGATGCCTTATTTATCTTTAACTTTTGCACACAGTTGCAGCTTCTTATTAAACCTTGGTGGGATGACCATGTGATTGGCTTCACTGCCTGATCTCCTTCCCAAGAACTGTGACCACCATGACCACCAGAGCCTTCCCAAGGACGAGGATTTAAAGCAAGAGGCACTGACTACACAAGAGCTTAAAAAGTGAACTCTTCCTGGTGAATGAAAACGGCAGCTGGTCAAAGCTCAAATGTGATCTGAAGGGGAACATCTGCTATCAGACCACACCCGTGGACTTGGCTAGTTCTTCCTTATTTGAGGGTGTGTCGCTTCCTTTTGTCAGATGTCACACTCGCCCCATGAGGAGGAGCTGTTTGTTTCTATTTTTAATGTTTTGTTTATAATTCTAATTTTAACGAAGTAGGTGCCTGGAAGGTCCCTGAGCCTCCTATTGGGTGCAGGGCTTGCGTTACAGATACAATGGTCTCTGGGTACAATGGGCGTAAATGAATACAGGGTCTGAAGGTAAATAGGACACAGCCACTCAGTTCATCACTCTCTACGCTTTCCTGACAAATGCAAAAGTGGACAGATTCTGGGAGCTGGCAGAGCCACGGGCTTTCCGTTAGAACGGATTCAAGGAATTCCCTGGTCCGGGGGTTAGGGCTCTGTGCTTTCACTGCCGGGGGCCCAGGCTCAGTCCCTGGTTGGGAACTCAGATCCTGCTAAGTCATGTGTTTCAGTCTAAAACAAACAAACAAACTAGATTCAGTTCTGGTTTTCTCAGCTTTTAGGCAAGTCACTTCAGTTCAGTCCACTTCAGTCACTCAGTTGTGTCTGATTCTTTGCAACCCATGGACCGCAGCACACCAGGCCTCCCTGTCCATCACCAACTCCCGGAGCTCACTCAAACTCATGTCCATCGAGTCAGTGATGCCATCCAACCGTCTCATCCTCTGTCGTCCCCTTCTCCTGCCTTCAATCTTTTCCAGCATCAGGGTCTTTTCCAATGAGTCAGTTCTTCATATCAGGTGGCCAAAGTATTGGAGTTTCAGCTTCAGCATCAGTCCTTCCAATGAATATTCAGGACTGATTTCCTTTAGGATGGACTGGTTGGATCTCCTTGCAGTCCAAAGGACTCTCAAGAGTCTTCTCTAACACCACAGTTCAAAAGTATCAATTCTTTGGTGCTTGGATTTCTTTATAGTCCAACTCTCACATCCATACATGACCACTGGAAAAACCGCAGCTTTGACTAGACGGACCCTTGTTTGCAATCTTCCATTGATAACTTTAAATGGCATAATTTCTATACAAAATACTTGAAAGGAGATAATCAATCAATGTTTCTTCCTTTGTCTCTGCACCTGTTTGCCTCAAGGTCACTCACTCAGCAGCCTCTCTATGGTAACTGCCCTTTGAAGACTTGTCTCAATTATCAGAGGCTTAAGAATCACCTTGCTGAAAGGCAGTTCCCGGGCTCCACCTCCAAGGACCATGGAACAGTGGGCCCAAGTGACATTTTAAACAGCTCTCTCAGGTGATTCCGAGTCAGGTGGCTAGCTGTCCACACTTCAGGAAGCCCAGTTTGAAAACTTCAAAGTCTTTCTTTGTCTTAGCAATAAGACGACTTCCCTTTTCATCGGCAACAGCCTGAAGAAAAATCCCTTTATACCAAAGTATTTAATTAGATGCTCTGCCCTGTTGAGGAAGTGCTGAGGTTAAAAAAAAAAAAAGACAGTAAGCTGAGGAGGTGTGGAAGTGGTGGAAGAGGGTGGGGAAAGCTGGTGGTTTTCTTTGGCTTACAGAACGCTGTCCACACTCCTTGGATTTAGCAGATGGCTTCTGCTGGACCTGGAGACACAAGAGGTGAGACTGATGGGAGAGCTTCCAGCTTACATCACCAAGACTTAGCCTGTGTGCTAAGTCGCTTCAGTTGTGTCTGACTCTTTGTGACCGCCATGGACTGTAGCCTGCCAGGCTCCTCTGTCCATGGAATTTTTCAGGCAAGAATACTTAAGTGGGTTGCCATACCCTTCTCCAGGGGATCTTCCAGACCCTGGGATCGAACCCATGTCTCTTATGTCTCCTGCATCGCCACCTGGAGCTTAAAAGTACGACTTCATTTTCTTCCTTTACGAGCTATAAAATTCCCTCTCCAGCACATCCATTCAGATGTAAACATCAGTACTCATACACAGCCCTAAGCCAAATAGAAGAGGCTTTGCTATCACCAGTGGTTTAGGGTTGCCCAGTCCCTGTGGCTTCATTAGAATGGGAAAAGGAGGCGTGAGTAGACATCTGCTCAGCCTGGCCCTTGCAAAATCCCCTCTGAGACTTAGAAAATCCACGGGGTCTTGGGCTGCCTCATCTCGCCAGGTCCTCAGGCCATTTTGCAAAGAACACCTGGCAGGGGTTCCCCTATAGGCTGATCACTATCTAGGTGCCGCCTCTTGCTGGAATTTCTCTCTCGATTCTTATTTCCCACCCTCCCTCCTCTTTCTGAACACCATGGGCATCTGAAGTTCACTGCTCTTTGGGGAAGTGCAGTATGCTGCTTTCAGGGTTCTCCCATCCCATGCAGCTTCTTCACCTGTGTTCTCCAACAAGTCTCCACTACAGAAGCCAGGTGGTTCTCTCAGCTCTGCGTCTATTCAGTCAACATTTTATTTTTCAGTTGTGGCAAAATACTCATGATACCAAATTTACTATCTGAAGCATCTTTAAGTGTACAGTTCAGAAGTGGCAAGTATATTCATTGTTGTGCAGTCCATCTCCAGAACTCTTTGCATCTTACGAAACTGAGACTTTACACCCATTAAACAACTCCCTGTTCCCCTCTTCTCCCAGTCCCTGAGTACTCACTTTCTATATTCTGTCTCTAGGGATCTGACTGAGACATACAGTATTTGTTCTTCTGTGACTGGCTCATTTCACTCGGCATAATATTCTCCAGGTTTGCTCACGCTGCCACATGTGTCAGAATTTCCTTCCTTGTTAAGGCAGAATCATATTTCATTGTATGTAGAGACCATGTTTTGTTGATCCATTCATCTGTCAGTGGACACTTAAGTTGCTTCCACCTTTGGGCTATTGTGAATAATGCTGCTATGAACATGGTGGACAAATCTCTCTTCAGATCCTGCTTGCAATTCTTTCGGGGCCCTTGCCAGAAGTGGAATTGCTGGTGGCTCAGATGGTAAAGAATCTGCCTGCAGTACAGGTGACATAGGTTCAATCCCTGGGTCAGGAAGATCCCCTGGAGAAGGGAATGGCTACCCACTCCAGTATTTTTGCCTGGGAAATCCCAGGGACAGAGGAGACTGACTGGCTATAGTCTAGGGGGTTGCAAAGAGTCAGACACAACTGAACGACTTACACTTCAACTTTTTTCACATTTCACAGTAACTCTATGTTTAATTTTGTTAGAAACTACAATATTGTCTTCCACAGTGGCTGCACCATTGTACACTCTAACCAGTGGTGCACAAGGGTTCCAATTTCTCCCCACTCCAACAACACTTGCTTTTTTCTGATTTTTTAATAGTAGCCATCCTAATGGGTACATTGTGATTTTCACTGGCATTTTCCTAATGGTTAGCAATGCTGATGAGCTTCTTTTCATGTGCTTGCTGGTCATTTGTGCATCTTCTTTGGAGAAATTCAACAAACGTTTCTTTGTCATCTGCAAGTTGCCTATCTAACGGCTATTTCCCCTTGTCCTCTGGCTGACCTCTGATTTCACTTCTCCCTGATGAGGTTCGGGGATAAGTCCTGATTCATCTAAGTCAGTGGTTCTCTATCCTGGCTAACCCACGGTGTTACCTGAATGCTGCCCTGGAAACCTCTGGATTTATGATTGTTAGTGGTGTGTCCAAGGCCAAAATTTCTATGTAGAAAAGAGGTAGAAATTGCTTGAATTATTCTATGCATGAAAGAGAACACTCCAGTCCAAGGAAGGAAAAGAAAACAAACAAAAAGTTACTTGAATGCTTACAAAGTGATTAATAATACCATAAGAAGAGTGTGAGCTAATAATTGGCCATCTGAATTTGCCACTGTGGCCATGTTTATCTATGATGATAGAAGAAAGGAGCGGAGCCATGGTTTTGAACAGACTTGAACCCTGGACTCTCATGATGAAAGTCTGCTACTCTACTGTCCAAGGGTTTTAAGTTTCATTCAGATCACAGGAGAAACAGAAAACTGGAAACCTTGGACAAGCTGGGGTATCAAGAGCTAGACCAATGCTTCCCTGGTGACCCAGTGGTTAAGAGTCCACCTTGCAATGCAGGGGACATCCGTTCGATCCCTGGTCCGGGAAGATCCCGCATGCCATGGAGCAACTCAGCCTGTGAGCCACAACGAGTGCGCGCATGTGCCGCAACTACTGAAGCCCTTGAGCTGTGTTCCACAAGAGAAGCCGCCATCGCCTGCCACAACTAGAGAAGGCAGCAATGAAGATCTGGTGCAACCAGAAAGTAAATAAATAAAGAGCCAGACCAGAACTGAAAGCCTCCTGAACTTAATCCTGCATCTGCCTCAGACCTTCCCTGTGGTTCCCAGCCAAGTCCTGAAATCTGGGTCAGTTACAGAGTATAGATGCAACACTAGAAAAGAAAGAAGTTGAGTTCACAGACCATTCTGAGTCCAAACCACGTAAGTCTTTAGAGATTAAATTTAACACCTTGATGTGATACCTGAGCCCAAACGAGTAACTTAGTTAAACTAATGGCCAGCCAGGTAGTACCGATCAGATTACCTGAGGCTCAGGTATATAGCAGAAGTAACCTTCTTTAGCTTCTTCTTTCCTGGATCTGGGTGTTATCAGATCAGGCATCATTTCTGCTACGGTTCCTTCAGTTGTACCTGGAGAGGGCCTTCCGGGTATGCACTGGCTATCACCACTTAGTGAGTCCCAGAGGCATGGCTGGATGGCTGGATGAGGGGTACACAGGATAGTCTGTGGCTGGTTGTAGTTCTCTACCTATTTCCAATTAGTCTATGCTCCTTATGGACAAATCCCAATGCATACCAAAATGCTTAAAGATGACACAGGGTCAGCTGCTAGTTGACAGCCCTGTGTGACAAGAACCAGCCATAGGAAGGTCTGATTCAATATAAAATAGTAAGAAGAGTATGTATGTCTCTAGGAAAGCCATTAAAATAGAAAACACAAAAAATCTACTTACCATCAACATTTCAGAATTTGCTTTCTGATTTACTCTTACAGATAGTATCAAACTTTGAAATGAACATGGATGAGTACAAAGTTTATCCACACTGCTGTGTGTGCTCAGTCATGTCTGATTCTTTGGGACCCCCATGGATTGTTGCCCGCCAGGATCTTCTGTCCTTGGGATCTCCCAGGCAAGAAAACTAGAGTGGGTTGCCATTTCCTACTCCAGGGGATCTTCCCAACCCAGGAATTGAACCCACATCTCTTGTATTGGCAGAGGATTCCTTATCACAAGCACCACCTTGGAAGCCCATCCAAAGAGCTACCTGTCAATGATTCACACCTGGCCTTGGAAATGGCTTGTTCGGCTTTGTGGTCTCCACAATGAGGACACAGGCCTGAAACTCCTCAAAAAAAGTGATTTGTGTAGGATGCATCTCAGTTTCAGAATGAATGGGAACAATTCCGAGGGACAAATTGTGAGAAGTAGAAAAGTCCATGAGGTGTTCATCCAATTGGATCAGCATGAATGTAGGTCCTGATACCATTTATCCTATGGAAGAAGCATGGTACTACTCAAAACTGCACCATGAAGTCTGTAAAGAATCTTGAAAATTAGGGAATTTTAAATCTTACAACTCTAAATGAAGAGAAATCATACCCGTGTATAAAATCAGTTCAGAATCACTGCAGGAATTTTGTGGATACAATAAGGCAAATGGAGAAAACAGAACACTCGAGAAAGGTGAAAAGACAGCAACACTCAGAGATAACTGCCTGGGCTCTTGATCAGGGAGGCTGATTCTCCCAGTCAAAGTGTAAATGTTGAGACTTCCCTGGTGGTCCAGTGGTAGGGACTCCAGGCTTCCACTGCAGGGGGCGTGGGTTCAATCCCTGGTCAGGGCACTAAGATCCCGCAAGCAGTGCCCAAGCAACAGCAGGAGCAAAGCAGAGTACAAGTGGAAGTGTAAATGCCACCCTGGACAGAGAGCTACCTTGTCTGGAGACAAAAGGTTGAATGTGGGGCTGGAACTGGCTTGCGGGTGAGACACCTGATGTCTAGAGGGAGCCTTCAATGACTGGATAACGTGCAGAGAAGTTTCACTGCTGGGCTGTTCCTGGAAAGGTGAGGAGACTTCAACAAAGGGGGCCAGCGGCTTTCATGGCACTTCTGGGCAAGCACTGGAAGGCATCGGTACGAGCTGCTCTTTCCCACAAGCCCACCTCAGGGCGCAGATATATTGAGATAGAATTAAGTCAAAGCTGATCTGAGTGAGCCCAGGTTGGTCATTCTTCCCTAAACCTGCAAGAGACACTGGCTCATTGGAGCTCGTTACCCTCCTTCACCCTCTCTCCCCTACAAAAAAAAAAAAAAAAAAGCCACACACAAAGACTGAGAGAAGGAGAATTATCACCAGAAAAGCACCCAAATGTAGGAACTTGGAGTGACAGAAGACGGGGAGAGGATGAAAATTGAAGGTAAGAATTAAAAAATGAAGACCCAGAAACAAAAATTACCAAAGAAAAGGGCAGAATGGAAGCATGGGGAGAAAGGAAAAATGTGAAAATTCAGGCTGCCAAAACAGTATTTCTAGCAGCAGACCTGGGGTCGGGTAAGTTTGGAAAACACGGTACTCTGTATCTAACCATTCCATTTATTTTGCAATTTATAATGCAAAATAGCTTATTGATGGCTTTGAGATCAATTGCAATAAAGAAACCCATTTAACTCATAAATTTAATTAAATACAGAACCTCTTTTTCCACAATACCACCTAGTAACATCCTGTAGGGTTAGAATTATACATTACATGTTTATCACATGCTTATACACATTACAGTAAGATAAGTAAATACCATGGTTATAAGAAAAGTGTCTACTTATAGGAAAAAGCAGGATAACAATGGGAAAACTAAACTTGGTTAGGAGTCAGCAGAGCTGACATCAGCTGCTGACTCTCCGATTCTGCATATCTACGTAGAAAATACACCGTGTGCAGTTTATGTTGCTGAAAATCCAAAATCAGAGAGAATTCCAACGGCGGCAAGGTTTAGAATTCTGGGTTTTCTCCTAAGAAGATTAATCGCTTGTCCAAGTTACTTAACCTCTTCAGGCTTCAATTTACTTATTTAGAAAGTGAGGGACTTACACGTCAAGATTTCTGTTATCCTGTGTGTGTGGCTGTGTGTGTGGGGGGGTGTGTGGGTGTGTGTGAGTGCGCCAGCTCAGTGGTGTCTGACTCTTTGCAACCCCAAGGACTGTAGCCTGCCAAGCTCCTCTGTCCATGGGGTTTCCCAGGCCAGAATACTGAGGCGGGTGCTCGCTCTGGCAGCACATACACTAAAACTGGAACAATACAAAGAAGATTAGCATGGCCCCTGACCAAGGATGACATGCAAATTCCTGAAGCATTCCATATCTTTTTTAAAAATAATAATACTGGAGTGGGTGGCCACTGCCTACTCCAGGTGATCTTTCCGACCCAGGGATTAAACCTGTATCTTTTGCATCTTCTGCACTGGTAGGTGGATTCTTTACAATGGCATCACCTGGGAAGCCCTTTCTATGATCCTACCAAACTTGAAAACCTTTTGTATCACAGGAGCTCTGATAATCCAAAAAAAATCCTTTCAATGGGTAGCAGGTGATTCTCCTCCCACTCCTCAAAAAAAAATTAGACAGCGTAAGGACTTCCCTGGTGGTACAGGGGTTAAGAGTCTGCACTTCAAAATGAAGTGGTTGGGGAACTAGGATCCCACATGCCACGTGGTGTGGCCAAACAAACAAGAGAGTCCAACAACATATTAGTAGTTTGACATCTCACTCAAAACTCAAAGGAGCCAATCATTTTCTTCTATTGTGGATCTCTGAGTATAGACTGAAAGCCAGCTTTGTGCTGCCTTGACATAAGGTGTAAAGCAAAGTCCTTATAATATGAATACATGATGTCTTCTAGGAGTCTGACCTTGGACACTCTTGAGGCTCCTTTAGATCGTAAGATGAAGCATCTTACGGACATACATAACATCTCACAGAAAAACCCGAATCAGCCTTTTGGCCAACCCAATATTTCCTAGGCTATGATGAGGACAAGATGAGTCTGTGTAAGAACTGAAGGCTGGTACCCAGTGTAAAGTCTCTTCATCCAATGAGAAGCCATTCATTCTTGGTACCATTTCCACTTGCTACTCTCTTATCCTCTGCCTCTGTCCCAGTAATGGTCCAAAAATACTCAACCTCATACACTCCCTGGTCTCTAACAGCATTAGGTTAGACAGAAAGTGTCACCGTGGGTCACAGCTAGGGATGGAGGCAAGGATGCCTACAGCAGCTGAGTGAGAGCAAAGCTGGGGCCCAGATGTCGTACCTGGGTTGGTACCACGGTGCTGAGGGTAAGAGCCAAGTAGGCTCTTGGAGGCTGCCCTTGGAGCCTAGATGGGAGCCAGTAGTGAGGCCTATGCCCTGGATGGCAGACCCCAGGCACCAGACAGGAAGACCTTGAACTGGAAGCCTCTCATACTGCTCCTGGGGGGCCAGGGGCCAACTTCAGAGTGTGTCCACAGGACAGCTGCAGGCAGGAGCCCTTCTCCCCACGAGGGAGACGGTAATTAGTTGACTTGGCTGGGAGAGAGAGCATGGAACCCAAGCAAAGGTCACATCCTGACGGGAAGCCTTTCATTGATGGTGTGCACACGAAGACATGGTGCTAGGCAGTATTCATAAATTATTTGGCATGTTTCATAACAAAGACAAGATCTTATTGACACACGCTCTGGCACCCCCTGCTGCTGCTGCTGCTAAGTCACTTCAGTCGTGTCTGACTCTGTGCGACCCCATAGATGACAGCCCATGAGGCTCCCCCATCCCTGGGATTCTCCAGGCAAGAACACTGGAGTGGCTTGCCATTTCCTTCTCCAATACATGAAAGGGAAAAGTGAAAGTGAAGTCGCTCAGTCGTGTCTGACCCTCAGCCACCCCATCGACTGCAGCCTTCCAGGCTCCTCCGTCCATGGGATTTTCCAGCCAAGAGTACTGGAATGGGGTGCCAGGCACCCCTGGCCCCCTAAAATACTTTCAAACTCAGTTGTGAAATATCCCATCAAATCAACCCTCAATAACTGGAGAAACTTTTCTCATATTCTGACCAAGTGCTGGGTGCCTGGAGCCAAAACTCTTCTAATGTTTCACGTTCCTCCATCATGGTTCTTTGAAAGCAGTCCCTGTTTCTGGCCTCTTTTGACATACAGTTTACAATTCATGAAAAATAGCTGCAGGTGAAAAGCTGCAGTGTCTTTCTCTTGAATATTTTGCCTCTGACCGTTACTGCACAGGAGGGATGTCCCCTGAGTGGCTGAAGCTGGGGGAGGGGAGGACTTGAGTAATCAGTGCCAAGAGCCCAGCAAGATCCTGATTTAGCAACAAAGCAAGTGCCAAGCATCGAGAGGTGTCAAGACCACAGGAAACAGGAGGAGTCTTCCAGCAGCAAGCGTCTCTGTATCAGGGAAGTACGTGTTATGTCCACGTGACTCCTCCTCCCATAAAATCTGTCACCGCCGCAATGATGGGAAAGGACTAAATGTGGGAGAGGATTATAAAATGTTTCACTGTGGGGAGGATTTCATTGTAAAAACAAATGAGCTTTGTCCAAAGAGGGCACTTTTGACCTTTTTAGAATACACTTACTACTGTGGTGTTTAGCTAAATGTAAAAATATCAAAAAATACCCCGAGATGCTCAAAAACTCAGCTGAGCATCACTGTCCATCAGCTGTCATCCTGCTGACAGGCTACAGTGACAGAAAAATAGATCCTAACGTCGGGACCACAAAGAATCAATACTTAAAGACAAATGTTTACTTTTAGTTTTTTAGTTTGTTTTGGATGAAGTGTCCAGCATTGATGACATCAATCAGTCTGGAATTCTAGGGTGATGTCATCTCTTCCAATATCTGTTCTGTTCTGGCTACTGGGCCCTTCTCCCCCACCGCCCTATCCCCCAAGCATGTGCTTTCCAGAGCACTCACCATCCTATGCCGTATTCTTCTGATTAGCTTGTCCATCTCCACACCCGACCCCCAACCATCCGCGCCTGGGAACCTTCACATCCTCACAGCTTTGCACCTTGCTCAACACAAAATGAGCACACAGGAAATAGTCAGTGATAAAATGCTTGCCAAAAAAAAAAAAAATTTCAAAGAAATTTAAAAGGTTTTTAAAATTCCTGTTCCAGTATGATTGAGTAAGCTCCAACTGGCCCATCTTTCTACAGAAAACAACCATAAACTCTGAATGTACACACATCAAGAAATTTCTTGGGCCACTAGGTTTCACTGGTGAACTCTATCAAACATTTAAGAAGAAATGTCAACACTGTCATACAAGTTCTTTCAGGAAATAAAGCTGGAAGGAACATTTCCCAACTCATTTTATGAGGCCAGCACCACCCTAACAGTAAAACCTGACAAAGACATAACTCTCCCCTCTTCCCCAAAACCCTTATGAATTAATAGATTTTGTCTATAATCAGAATGCATTTGAATATCCTGTGTTCAACTTGTACAGATAGTGCTGCTAGCAAATTTAACAAATTCATATAATGTATTTCGTACTGACTGGTCAGAGAAGAAAAGTTACTAATTTTGAGATTTACATTTTAGTGTCCACCAGAGGGGACTGGTATAATTTTGTGGAAATTAACTCCAAAATGTAATGGAATTGGCCTTCCTGTATCATCACTTTTACTCCGTCCAGATTTATCCATCAGCGGTTTGAAAATGGAAATAGATTACACAGCACAGGGAACCATACTCAATATTTGATAATAACCTATAAGGGAAAAGAATCTAAAAAAGATGTGTGTATAACTGAATCACTTTGGTGTATATCTGAAACAAAAACAATAGTGTAAACCAACTCTGGTGGTGGTTTAGTCACTAAGTCGTGTCTGATTCTTGTGACCCCATGGACTGTAGCCCGGCAGGCTCCTGTGTCCACAGGATTCTCCATGCAAGAATACTGGATTGGGTTGCCATTTCCTTCTCCAGGGGATCTTCCTGACCCAGGAATTGAACCCTGGTCTCCTGCATTGCAGGTAGATTCTTTACGACTGAGCCAAGAGGGAAGCCCATGAAACGAACTACACTTCAATTAAAAAAATAAAAAAAGGCAACCCTGCCACCTCTAACTGGATCTAAAAGAATCTAACTGGATCTCCTTGTCCCTTTTGAGAAAAGCTGTTCATCTGAAGCCAAGTCACAGGCTAGCTTCCTGATCTAATTGAATATATTTGGCGGGACATTGATGGACAGGTTGCTCTTCCTATTGGTGGGCTGCTGCTGCTGCTGCTGCTGCTGCTAAGTCGCTTCAGTCGTGTCCTACTCTGTGCCACCCCATAGATGGCAGCCCTCCCCGTCCCTGGAATTCTCCAGGCAAGAACACTGGAGTGGGTTGCCATTTCCTTCTCCAATGCATGAAACTGAAAAGTGAAGTCGCTCAGTCATGTCCGACTCTTAGCAACCCCATGGACTGCAGCCCACCAGGCTCCTTGGTCCATGGGATTTTCCAGGCAAGAGTACTGGAGTGGGGTGCCATTGCCTTCTCCCTATTGGTGGGCACTCCTATCCAATTAGGAAACATGGTGGCTGAGGGCTAGCTCCTCAGCAGGGCCTGTGGGGGAGGGGAGTAGGTTTTCCTTAGAAGGGGCGGTGGGCGAGATAGACAACCATGATGGCTCAGCACAGTCACTGTGGTGAGTCCTGGCAGCCTCCCTCTCATATTTCCTACATATTCTTCAAGAAAACACTTCGTCTCCTTATCAATCATAGTACATCACCAGGGTGGTGATGGTTTAGTCACTAAGTTGTGTCCGACTCTTTGCGACCCCATGGACTGTAGCCTGCCAGGCTCCTCTGTCCATGGAATTCTCTAGGCAAGAATACTGGATTGGGTTGCCATTCCTTTCTCCAGTGGATCTTTCCAACCCAGGGATTGAACCTGGGTCTCCTGCATTGTAGGCTCCTTTACTGACTGAGCTACCAGGGAAGCCCCAGAAGCCCTGGCTGCTGCTGCTGCTAAGTCGCTTCAGTCGTGTCCGACTCTGTGCGACCCCATAGAGGCAGCCCACCAGGCTCCCCCATCCCTGGGATTCTCCAGGCAAGAACACTGAAGTGGGTTGCCATTTCCTTCTCCAATGCATGAAAGTGAAAAGTGAAAGTGAAGTCGCTCGTTCGTGTCCGACTCTTAGCGACCCTATGGACTGCAGCCCTCCAGGGGATTCTCCAGGCAAGAGTACTGGAGTGGGTGCCATTGCCTTCTCCAATGCATGAAAGTGAAAAGTGAAAGTGAAGTCGCTCAGTCGTGTCCGACTCTTAGCGACCCCAGGGACTGCAGCCCTGCATGGGATTTTCCAGGCAAGAGTACTGGAGTGGGGTGCCATTGCCTTCTCCGAGAAGCCCTGGAGTGGGTCGCTAGCCACCAGCCTACATCTCGTCTCTCCGTAGTGGTGGAGGATGGTTAAATTGCCATCATCAGTGGGTCTTCCCCATTTTTCTGAGGTATATGGAATACTTCCTCAAAAGGCACACAATTCACTTTCAGTGAGGTCTTCACCCGACTCACCAGGGAAGGTCTGGATGAGGCACAAACAAGTTGTGATGCTTTGTGTCCGGGATCCAGAGAGAGTGTGTCTAAGTAGAGGGAAGAGGTATGACTCTGAACCACAGTCCTTAGGAAACGCCAAGGAAGAAGACTGTGAAAATCAAGTCCAGAGGGCAGAACAAGGCCAAAACCAGGGACAAACCAAGGCCAAACCAAGGCCCAAAACCAGAGACAGTCCAAGCCTCAGGAATTGGGCAAAACAAGAACAAACGGAGGGTGACGTGAGCGTGGCTGACGGGGCCTCTGCTTGCTTTTATGGACACACCAGGTGGCGAGCCATGGTGGCTAGTGCTGGCATAAAGGCACCTGATTGAGGGGGATTTTCAGGAAAAGCCCATTCCTTTTCCTTCTCCAGTTATTTGTGGTTGAGTTCTTTTGTCTCTGACCTCTGGAGAGTCATTCCAACTCTCCTCCATCACCTGGGAACCTCTTATTTTATTGTTTTTTTAAAAAATTTTATTGATTTTTATTGCAGTGTAGTTGCTCTACAAGGCTGTGTTAGTCTCTGCTGTACAGCAAAGGGGATCAGCTACTGTTCCATGTATCCCCCTCTTTGTATTTCCTTCTCATTTAGGTCACCAGGGAGCACTGAGGAGAGCTCTCTGTGCTACATAGCAGGTTCTCATTAGTTATCTACTTTATACACGGTGTCAATAGTGTATACAGTCAATCCAATCCCCCAGTTCATCCCACCCTCTCCTTTCCCCCTTGGTAGCCATACATTTGTTCTCTATGCCTGTGTCTCTATTTTTGCTTTGCAGGTAAGATCATCTGTACCATTTCTCTCGATTCCACGTATATGCGTTAATATCCAGTGTCGGTTTTTCTCTTTGTGACTTCTCTCTGTATGACAGACTCTAGGTCCATCCAGGTTGCTGCAAAAGACACAGTTTTGAGGGACCTCTTTCTTTGTGCTGCGATGCTTTCCTTTGGCCCACCTCAGACTCTCCAGTTCCTCTAACAATCTGGTGGTGTTCAGCAGGGTGCGGCTTGAGTGCTTTAAGCAGCTTGCTTTAAAGAGCACGGCCCAGAAGGTGAACTTAGCATCTCCGTTACAGGTTACTGAACCTATCCCCTCAGCATGTGCATGCCTGTGGATCAGAAACAGCAAAACTGGTGTCTTTGGAAACCCTGCTGTCTATCCGCAGCCTGATCATCTACCAAGTAAAGGTAGCCGTTAACTAGATCACTTGTGATCACCTCTCTGAATCGCTCCCACGTCATCTTGGGAGCTCACACACCATTCTTCCAGCTAGGTAATCCACATGGTAATAAGAGATCTCTCCATACATGCTGCTTATATTCCACACCTGGCCTGAAAAGACACACTCAGCTCTAGAGGCAAACATGATACCACTGATGATTTCAAATAAGAGAAGGTCTCTTGATTGGCTCAATGGACCCCAAAGCCTTAAAATGTCATTGTTCCCAAGGAAAACATTTGACCAAGTAAGAACACAAATGACCAAGTAAGAACCTGTATCTCCATCTAAGACAACTTTTCTTGTTATACAACTCAGAATTCCTATGATGTCACTGACCTGAGGGTGATTTCTAAGGATAGGGTGTCGGTGGGGAAGGTGGGGGCTCTATTTGGGATGATGCATTTACATGATCCCTATTTGGGATGATGCATTTACAAATGGTGGTTGGTCCATGATGCCTGAAATCGTATCAGAGCTACATGATGGGAGCATTGAAGCAAAATGGGCTTCTGTAGACTGGTACGGGAGCCTAGCTCTCTCTTTTAGCTTCAAAGAACAAACTACAATCTTTTTCATAATTTGGGGGCTGTGTCTAGAATGTACATTATATCTATGAAAATGCTTTGTAAATTAGAATCCTATTGTTGATAAAGCATCAGCTATTACCTAAAGCAAACCCTCACCTTTCAAAACCACTATTTCTTCCCTGAGGAAAAAGTTTTGCTACTGCTTCTGAAGTGCTGGCTATTTGGTATTTTTCCAACA
>NW_011494846.1:4374625-4416977 GCF_000754665.1 Bison bison bison
CAACAGCCCTTAACTCTGAAATGTTATACCAGCTAGACATACAGCTTATAGAGAAGCAGCTACTTCACCCGAAATCTCCACCTATTCACTTAATCAATGCAACCTTATAGCAGGCATCATCTTGGTCAAGCCATCACGTCAATTCAAGAAGTAGCTAAAGTGTCTGAAAGTGAAAAGTGGAAGTGTTAGTCACCAAGTCATGTCTAACTCTTTGCAACCCCACAGACTGTAGCCCAACAGGCTCCTAGATCCATAGGATTTCCCAGGTAAGGATACTGGAGTGGGTTGCCATTCCCTTCTCCAGGGGATCTTCCTGACCCAGGGATCAAACCCCTATCTCCTGCATTGCAGGCAGATTCTTTATTGTCTGAGCCACGAGGGATTTGCCAGTGGTTAAATGCCAACTCAGGATCAAAGGAATTATTTATTGAGTGCCTGGTGTTTGCAACATATGGGACAGATTTAAATAGACAGAGAAAAACCCCTTCACAAAAGTTCTTCAGATTACCACTGATCATAAAGAGGCAAGCAAAATCATTTCTGCCATGAACTGACTGTGGTGACTTATCTCTATATTACACTAACAGAAATATCATCCGGCCCTCTAACACAAGTACATGTGTAGAGCATTCCACAGGAATTCAGAACTTACACTGACATAAGTTTTTCTCCTGGACTTCCCTCCCAGTCCAGAGGCTAAGACTCTGTGCTCCAAGTACAGGGAGCACGGGTTCGATCCCTGGCCAAGGAACTAAGATCCCTCATGCCACAAGGAGGCAAAAAAAAAAAAAATTTTTTTTTCAACAAATAGTGCTGGAATAATTGGACACCCCCATATCAAAAAAAAAAAAAATCAACCTCAACCCATACTTCATGTTGTAGACAGGAATCAACTCGAAATGGGACGCCCAAAAATATACAATTTGTAAAAGAAAACATAAGAAAAAAAAAAATCTTAGTTATCTTGATTAAGTAAAGATTTCTTAGAACACACACAAAAAAACAAAAACACAAACCTTTCTCAACCAACCAAGTAGTATTTCCTAAGTGCCTTACAGCAGAGGAGTTACAGGTACTAAGAGAAGTGTTGACCTTTTGAATAAGCAAAGTTGATTGCTTTTGTTTTTCAAGTAACTCAAGATCCACAGTAACTTCATCTAAAGAGCCATCAGAGGAATTGTATGTTGAACTCAACTGACATCCACCACAAAATCCTTTTTCTCTTGAACTCTATGAAGTCTCCTTTCTCTGTGCCTCTAAGAAAATAGCTACTTGTAAATAGAGTACATGGAGCAACAATATACACTCATATATATTTTTCCACATCTGTTGTCTTATTTAAGAGCAAGGCGTTTTGGAGTCAGAATTGAGTTCCATTTGTGACTGTCAGAGTAAGTAAATGTGACCTTGGATAAATCTCTTTAGCTCTCTGGGTCTTAGTTTTCTCATCCTTAAAATGAGATACGCAATAGAAATTACCACTGGGCCGCTGAAAGGATTAAAGGGGCTAATATTCACAAATTTCTTAGCACTAGGAGTACATAATCCATCAATGGTAGATTTCATTATTATTCTTTAATAATGGCCCCCACCTTTGTTAAGTCTACCAGGCAGTTACAGTCATCTCTATTGAACAGATGATTAAGTCATTGATTCAGGGCTCAACAGGGGCGGCTCCAGGGCTTCTGGAACAGGTCCCAGGACCCCCACCACACCCCATCACCCCCAGTCAACCTTGTAGACTTTTACAGAATGGGCCGCGCTGTCCAGCACAAGAAGAGAACTCTCCTTGGTGAAGGTCAGCGCCACGGGATGCGAAAGACCGTGGGTGATGATGGGCTTCAGCACTGGAAACTCCTCCGGTTTGCCTAGACAGAGGACAGCCGGACTGGAAGTATCAGCAACCACCACGTTGCCCTGGTGATCGAAGGCCACGGCGGAGGCGGTGATCTTGGAAGGGAAAAAGAGGCTCAGCCCGAAGGAGTCCACCTGGCCGATGAGCTGCATGCTCGCGCTGAACACCTTCACCGTGGTGCTGCTGCAGGCGCCGGGCCCCAGCGGGTGCTCGAGGACCGCGATGGCCCCGGTGAGCCAGGACACCGCCACCCCCCGCGGGCGACGCAGGTGAGCCTGCAACCGTTCAGTCCTCCGGAGGATCCCTTCGGGAAAGTCGACTTCCAGGAGGTGCAGGGACCCCGCCTCCGCGTCCGTGACCAAGACCCCATTCTGCGGGGTGGTCTCCACACCCCACGGCAAGCAGAAGTGGCCTCCCAAGACGAGTTTGATCTGGCCGAAAAAGTCAAATACTTTGAGGGAGCGGTCGCCGGCGTCGGTGACGACCACGTGGCAGTCGTTGGTGACCGTGACGTCAACCGGGTACCGAAGGTCCTGGGCAGCGTCCCCCTTCTCTCCAAACTGATGCGCGCAGCCTCCCCCGGAGTCGAAGACCTTGACTCGCCTCTTGCCGTCGTGCACCACCACCACCCGCCCCGTCTTGGGACACAGAGCCAGCCCGGTGGGGTTGACCAGGGTCCCCCAGCCGCCGAAGGCGTGCTGGCAGGTGAGGACCCCCGGGGCGGAGGGGGCGGCGCGCGGGGCAGCCGGGCCGGGCCGCAGCGCGGAGCCCAGGAGCTCCAGGAAGTGGAGCACTGGCAGGCAGTCGCTGGTGTCGCAGCCCCGGCAGGCCCGCCGGCAGAAGGGGCACTCGAGGGCCAGCGTCCGCGGGTGCGCCAGGGCGGCCACGCAGGCCAGGCAGACCACGTGGCCGCAGGACAGGTTGCGTGGGCGCCGCTGCTGGCGGTGGCCGAACCGCTCGAAGCACACCTTGCACTCAAGCAGGCTGGTCTCGGCCTCGCGCAGCAGCTCCCGCAGCGCCGGCCCGCTCCCAGCGGCCTCGGCCCCCATCGCGCGGCCCCCGCCCCGCACGCTCGGGCCGCGCCGTCTGCCCTCCGAGCTGGACGCCGCGCTGGCGCGGCCTGGGGTCACGGTCACGGGGCGGGGCCGCTGGGCCTGACGTCCACTTTGTCCGGCCGCTCGGCCGAGACGTGCCGCCCCCTTGTGGGCGCGCGCCGCACTGTATCCGGAGAGGCGCAGAGTGGATTTTAACAAGTTCTAATCACAGAGTTGGAGAAGGCAATGGCACCCCACTCCAGTATTGTTGCCCGGAAAATCCCATGGATGGAGGAGCCTGGTAGGCTGCAGTCCATGGGGTCGCTAAGAGTCAGACACGACTGAGCGACTTCACTTTCACTTTCCACTTTCATGCATTGGAGAAGGAAATGGCAACCCACTCCAGTGTTCTTGCCTGAAGAATCCCATGGACGGAGAAGCCTGGTGGCTGCAGTCCATGGGGTCGCACAGAGTCGGACACGACTGAAGCGACTTAGCAGTAGCAGCAATTACAGAGTCGGACACGACTGAAGTGACTTAGCAGAATCCACAGAATAGACTGCGTGCTGCAGTCCATGGGATCGCAAAGAGTTGGACACAACTCAGCGACTGAACTGAACTGAACTGATCCACAGAATATTCATTGGAAGGACTGATGCTTAAGCTGAAACTCCAATACTTTGGCCACCTGATGCGAAGAACCGACTCATTGGAAAAGACCCTGATGCTGGGAAAGATGGAAGGTGGGAAGAGAGAGGGATGACAGAGGATGAGATGGTTGGATGGCATCACTAAGTCAATGGACATAAGTTTGAGTAGGCTCTGGGAATCGGTGATGGACAGGGAAGCCTGACATGCTGCAGTCCATGGGGTTGCAAAGAGTCGGACATGACTGAGCGACTGAACTGAAATTGATCCACAGCCTAGACAGCGTATTAAAAAGCAGAGACATTCCTTTGCCAACAAAGGTCCATATAGTCAAAGCTATGGCTTTTCCAGTAGTCATGTATGGATAGATGTGAGAGTTGGGCCATAAAGAAGGCTGAGCACCAAAGAATTGATGCTTTTGAACAGTGGTGTTGGAGAAGACTCTTGAGAGTCCCTTGGACTGCAAGGAGATCCAACCAGCCCATCCTAAAGGAGATCAGTCCTGAATATTCATTGAAAGGACTGATGCTGAAGCTGAAACTCCAATACTTGGGCCACCTGACGTGGAGAACCGACGCATTGGAAAAGACCCTGATGCTGGGAAAGATTGAAGGCGGGAAGAGAAGGGGACGACAGAGGATGAGATGGTTGGATGGCATCACAGACTCAATGGACATGAGTTTGAGTAGGCTCTGGGAGTTAATGATGGACAGGGAAACCTGGCGTGCTGCATTCCGTGGGGTCGCAAAGAGTCAGATAAGACTGAGTGACTGAACAACAACAATCCACAGCACGCAGTCAGACCTGCAATCGTCACACCAGTCATGGATGGAGCGCCTTCCCTTTACACTTGAGGACACCTATTGAGGACAAGCAGGCTGCTCCCTGGTACCCAGCAAAGCGCCCTCCGATTTCCCGTCAGCAGCACTGGATGCTAGGGGCTGGGGCTGGCCAGGTGTGAAACCTAGTCTCAGAGCTCATGATACTTATGATCTATTGGGAAAACACAGGTGCATGAGGGAAATTAAAACCCAAGTAGATGAGGCAGGTGCACGCGTTTTCTTTCGGACCTTCTATAATTCTCATAGTAAGTTGTTGTTTTTGTTGTTTAGTCACTAAATCATGTCCGACTCTTTTGCGACCCCATGGACTGTAGCCTGCCAGGCTCCTCTGTCCATGGGTTTTCTCAGGCAAGAATATTAGAGTGGGCTGCCATTTTCTTCTCCCAGGGATCTTCTCAATCCAGAAATCGAACCTGTGACTCTTACATTGGCAGGTGGATTCTTTACTACTGAGCCACCAGGGAAGCCCTCTCATAGTAAAGTAGATGCTCAATGAACACTTGAAAAATGAATTTATGTAAGACATCACTTTGCCAACAAAGGTCCCAATAGTCAAAGCTATGGTTTTTCCAGTAGTCATGTATGATGTGAGAATTGGACCATAAAGAAGGCTGAGCACCGAAAAATTGATGCTTTTGAACTGTGGTGCTGGAGAAGACTCTTTAGAGTCCCTTGGACAGTAAGGAGATCAAACCAGTCAATCCTAAAGGAAATCAGTCCTGAATATTCATTGGAAGGACTGATGCTGCAGCTCCAATACTTTGGCCATCTGATGCAAAGAGCAGACTCACTGGAAAAGACCCTGATGCTGGGAAAGATTGAAGACAGGAGGAGAAGGGGGAAACATAGGATGAGATGGTTGGATGGCATCACCAACTTAATGGACATGAATTTGAGCAAACTCAAGGAGATAGTAGTGAAGGACAGGGAAGCCTGGCATGCGGCAGTCCATGGGATCGCAAAGAGTTGGACATGACTGAGCGACTGAACAACAATAGCAATGTGAATGAAGGAATGTCATAGGACAATACATGAAATACACAGGTGAATTTGTGTTAGAGGCAAGGACCATGGCTGGAAATGTGTTCCAGAGAAATGAATATGAAATTAGAAAGTTGATAGTTAATAATCAGCTTACTGCATGCTCACCCTCTTTTAAGTGGTTTGCACAGGTTATCTTATTTAAACCACATGACAGTCCTTACAAGATGTGTTATTTTCATCACCCTGTTTCTGCCATAGTGTTTGCAGAGGTTAACTTTCTTGCCCAGGGTCACGGGGCTAGGAAGCGACCAGGCTGGGCTTTGAAGCCAGGCAGTTTTCAGAGCCCATGGTCTTAACTATCCCAGTCATTTTCAATGTTGGTTGCACATGGTAAATACCTGGGTCTCATCCTCCAACGAGTAATTTGTCCAGGGTGTGGTCTGGCAGCTGGGATGTTTTATTTGGTTGCACTGGGTCTTAGTTGTGGCCTGTGGGATCTAGTTCCCCCACCAGGGATCGAGCCCAGTCCCCCTGCACTGGGAGTGTGGAGTCTCAGCCACTGGTCCACCAGGGAAGTCCTTGGGCAGCTAGGATTTTTTTAAAGTTCCCTTCGAGCTTATCATGTACAGCCAAGTTTGAGAACCAGTGATACAAAAGTCCCTCAAATGACATCAAGTTAAATTCTTTCAACTTCAATCAATATGGAAAACATAGAGAATATACAATATGTTTTAAAAAAATCTTCAAACAGGAGGTAACACAGTCTCTCAGGAATCATTGTGGAACTACAAGCAATCACTTTCAGGAATTCTCCCCTCAATGTCTGCATGAACATTG
Source organism: Bison bison bison (assembly GCF_000754665.1). Lineage (NCBI taxonomy): Eukaryota > Metazoa > Chordata > Mammalia > Artiodactyla > Bovidae > Bison > Bison bison. The sequence goes on from NW_011494846.1 coordinate 4,380,826, forward strand.
TCTTTGGCAAAATTACTTATCAGATCATTTTTCCTCATTTAGAGATAATTACCACGATCATTCACCCTCTTATTTGCTAGACTTTTGAGAAAACAGGAAATCTTTATCCCATTAAATCCCCTGGAGGAAGATTTAATGTAAGATAAGAAAGAACATTTTCCTACCGAGTGTTACAAGATTCAAAGATGATCTGTGTATTGGGACATAGTAATCAACTTAATATTATAATTTCAGACTATAATACATTGTCATTCCAAATAGAAATTGCTTTCTGCAGTGATCCTTAAGAAAAAACATTCAGGAAACCTAAATTTCCCCCTAAAAGTGGAATGTTTTTAGAATTAATGTTGTCTAATAGAAATATAATAAGAGCCACGTATATAATATTAAATTTTCCAGTAGCCACATTTTAAAAAGGAAAAGAAGCTAGTGAAATGAGCTTAATCGGATATGCATATTTTATTTAATCCAAAATATCCAAAATGCTATCTTTATGACACATAATCACTGTAAAAATTAGTGAGATATTTTACACTCTCTGTTTTATTAGCACTAGTCCAGTGTGTATTTTAAATTTATAGCACATCCTTTTTCAGCTCAGTAACCCCATGCAGCGAGTGATTACGGCCGGGGAACAGTTAGACCTCTAGTTAAGAGATCTAGACCAAGTATCTGGTGTATTACCTTCTCAAGATGCTTTCCAGACGGATTTCGTGGATGTTTGATGTGCCTTTAACTTGTCTCTGCTCCCACATTGTTTTAGAACGAATCCAAAGACCACCACCCCAAGCCCTGCCACTCAATGTGACTGTGACGGAGCCTCTATCCTACGAGCAACTGCGCTTGGGGAAGAGCCTAGCTTCTTCTTGATCCTGTGCTGCCCTCGCGTGGCAACAGGCGGCACTGCGCCAAGAGGTTGGAGGTATTCAGCAAGGTAAACCAGACGAACCTGCAAGAAATCCGCCTTCTTTAAGAATGGTCACAATAATCGGTCTGTCACTTGTCCTAGTAGACAGCACAGTGGTTCAGGAAAGCCCCGTGGCACATACACACACAATCGACTCTAACCATTTGCTGTCAACACTCTAATCGGTAAATATGGAAATTTAACTTTGTGGCATTTGATCCAGAGCTGAGGCCTTCTCAGTGACACAAAGCTTCAGAACTAAAAACGTGTAGGTTTGCAGCCTTTCACAGCTGGGATACTGCTCCAGCGTCCCTGTCCACCCAACCGCCTCCCACCCCCCAGCCACTTGTCCTTTTTCTCCTTTACCAAGTGTATGGAGTCCAATTTTCCTTTCTATCTAATCTTAAAATTGTTATCTTCAACCCTTCTTTCTTTTTCTGAAGAGAGAAGAAGTTCCAGAAGACCAATGCCTAGTGCTTGCCTATGTACACAGAGGGAGACCAACACGTTATTTTTTATTTAATTTTATTTTTTTGGCCTCACTGTGTGGCATGTGGAACTTCCCCCACCAGGGATGGAACCTTTGCACCCCGGCAGTGGAAATGTGGAATCTTAACCACGGGACCACCAGGGAAGTTCTCAGTTCAGTCGCTCAGTCGTGTCCAACTCTTTGTGACCCCATGCATTGCAGCATGCTTGGCTTCCCTGTCCATCACCAGCTCCTGGAGCTTGCTCATACTCATGTCCATCCAGTCGGTGGTGTCATCCAACCATCTCATCCTCTGTAGTCCCCTTCTCCTCCTGCCCTCGATCTTTCCCAGCATCAGGGTCTTTTCCAATGAGTCAGTTCTTCGCATCAGGTGGCCAAAGTATTGGAGCTTCAGCTTCAGCATCAGTCCTTCCAATGAATTTTCAGGGTTGATTTCTTTTAGGATTGACTGGTTGGATCTCCTTGCAATCCAAGGGACTCTCAAGAGTCTTCACCACAGTTCAAAAGCATCAATTTTTCAGTGCTCAGACTTCTTTATGGTCCAACTCTCACATTCATTCATGACGACTGGAAAAACCATAGCTTTGACTAGCTTTGTTGGCAAAGTAATGTCTCTGCTTTTTAATATACTGTCTAGGTTGATCATAGCTTTTCTTCCAACACATGTTTTTTAAATGGATGAACTAATGAACACTTAAAAGGATGCAACATACAGGCAGCAAACCCCAATGTTAAAACTTTTCTTTGATGGTTCTCTAGTATTTATAGGAAGCACTGTTAGGAAAATAGCATTTATCTAGGAATCATGCTAAGCACTTGCTTATCTCTAAAGTCCATGTTGAAAGGTTTCTCAAGTACCTTATAGAGTATAATCCTGGTCACATATAAACACATGATGATTAATTAAAGAAATTCCTTGAGCCTAACTCTGAGTTTCCTAAGGAGAATCTTTCCTCCTCTGTGGTGAAGTTTCCATGGATTTCCTCTGTACTTTCCTCCAATACTCCTCCCTTAAAGGACCCAGGAATAGCACAACCATCTCTTCCTGCTTCCCCCTAGAAGGAGCTCCACAGGGGACAGAGTTTGAAGAACGGGTCTTGTGGTCAGTGGCTGACTGCTGTGCAAAGCACCAGGCAGAAGAGGAGGGGAAATGGAGACCCAGCTCAAGCGGTGACAGCAGAGAGGGGGTGCAGGGCGACAGGCCGTGGAGTCTGGGGATGGAGTCAGCGCTCAAGCAGGCGGGCTGCTGGTTTTGCAAGCCTGGGAAGACACGCCACACACATGCAGTTGAGAAGGAATCCCAGAACGAATCCAAGGACACAGTTATGTCGCAGAGTGTACCTGCGGCAGGAAGGCAGGAAGACAGCCAGTGGCACAGACTAGAAGCATCTCAGTCCAGGAGGAGAGACGCAACTTTTGAACCGAGAAGGAGCAAAGACAGTAGGCACCTTAGCTCGGGCTTGTGAGCTCACAGGAGCAAAAACTCGCTACCATTGCCAGCCTGAACCCCTCCTGGGTTGGTGAGTTTTGAGTTTCGGGCCAGCCTTGGGGGACCTCCGTAATAGGCAGGTCTCCATCACCTGCATGATTCCCTGGACCCGACCTGGGGTCCGGTGACATCTCCAGCTCTGCTTTCCCTCCAGGTACCTTGCCCTCCAGCACTCACCCACCTATCTAATTTCATAAACTTGTGCCCCCACTATGTGCTGGGCTCCAGTGGTGAGGGGTAAGTGGTAGAGGCTTGAACGTTTCGAGCACTCACAGAAAAATGAGCTGGAGCTGTATGGCTGGAAATGAGAATCTGGAAATGTCAACGCTTCTCAAATTTTCACACACACACCATTAAATAATTTTAATAATGCACCCCAGCCTACTAAAATGAGCTAAACAAGCTGAATTGTTTAGGTATTAGGTGGTGCAGTAAGAGAGGAATGTCTGATTTAACAAAATGTGACTGTTAGTGAAAACTGAAAAGTTTTGACTCTAAACTTTCATAATGAACAGACATGAACCCACCCCTAAGTACCCCTCACTTCTTAAGACTTTATCATTTAAACAAGATTAGATTAAGAGAAACAAAAAACTGCCAAACACAGGAAAAAACTTCTAAAAATGATTTATTTTTACAGTTTGAGAAAAATATTTTGTTCCATATAGAGTGGTCAATTTCATTAGTTAAAAATTTTTTTCCTCATTCTGTCGCATATAAAATTATATAAGAAGAAAAATATGAAAAGGAATGCTAGGATTTAGTACAATTTGAGGGTTTATAGTAAAAATTAATGTTTTATTATAATGTCTTAGATGGTTAGCTTTTACCTTGAACCCTGTTAAAAGTGCTGCATCTCCTCAATGCTTCTCAACTTCATAAAGATACCATTTTTCTATTATATTTGTTACATACATTGCATTTCTTTTTTCTTTTTTAATTATATGAGTAATACCTGCTGATTGTAAAAAATTCTTACAATCTGTAAGACATACAAGTATAACATTTTATTCTCAGTCATACACTCCTTTCCAAAATATGTGCTTTTTCTAAAAAGTTATAAGCATTTTTTAGCAAAGATCTGTGATATGATTTGTGAACAATTTTTTCCGCAAAAGTCATCCATTTTCATGCCTTAGCACAATTTTCAATTGTTCAAAAACATTTTGATATTATTTGCTTCTATTTAGGTCTCATTTACTTTTCTGTAAATAGATATAACCTTTCAATAATCTGGTCGATTCCCCAACTTTTATGTCGTTCTTCAAAAACATCAACCTTCTCTAGACATTGAATATTGCATACTGAACCTGAAACAAAAACAAAGTGGCAAGTTAAAATTTTATAACAAATACAATCAATTCTTCAAAAGCATACCGTGATTTAAAAACTGTGTGTACTGAAGATTTTTCCTTTCTTTTTAATGAAAATGGGAAAATACTAAGAATACATTTTCTCAACTCTGAATGTTATTATCATTTTTAACTCCTAAGAGTTAAAATAAATATACCATCTCTCTAGAAGAATTGAGATGTCTTTAACATAAACGTACCATTTAGCTAAAAAGGCATATTACAGAGATGGGTCCCTTTTTGGGGGATTAAAATAGTCTCCAATAAAATGGACTTTTAAGTACCTCAGATATTAATAGTTTGCTAACAGCTCAAAACAGTTGACTTACTTATAAAGTTATAGCACACATCTGTAACTTACCGAACAATTTTTTAACTTCCCCATCTGTAACGTAAAACGGTGGACCTAATTAAAAGAGAAACATGGTGAAGAGTAAGCTCTACAGATCTAATTCTAAAGAGAAACAAACCTTCAGGGCCCACTTCTCAGCTTATTCCCAATGACCTAGGGATATTCCTTCCACATACACCTCGATTATCCAAACAGGTGAGGATGGGACACGTTTTCTGCTTCTTATTTTGCACATCTTACACCAAAGACCAGCTAACGGCAGACGCGCACCTCCAGCTTACATGAGACGCTGAGTCCGCTGTGGGACTTGGGAGCAGGGACGTGAGAGCGGAATTCATGAACACATTCCCCTGGGACTTGCTGCTTCCAGAGCATAGATTTTCGACCATGCACAGTCCCTCATTCTACACACTCTGCCCATTTTGCTGCGGGCACTTTAAAGGAAACAACTTCTGCCCCGTTCTAGAAGGTATTCTGAGCCTCCACCCCAGACAGAGCCTGCTCTGTCTTCTTCCCCCAGGCCCTTCCTTAGGCCTACTGCTCAGGAAGGGAATTTAACACATCATTGACTGGGGCATTTTTGCTGAAACTAACACCTGTGGCTGGCGATTCATTATGTAAGTGAATTTTGAAATGTCTCAGTCAGTAACATTTTGGTGGCAGAGTGGTAAAGAATCTGTCTGCCAGTGCAGGAGACATAAAAGACACAGGTTCCATCCCTGGGTCGGGAAGATCCCCTGGAGAAGGAAATAGAAAACTGCTCCAGTATTCTTGCCTGGTAGATCCCATGGACAGAGGAACCAGCTGGGCTATAGTCCATGGGGTCGCAAAGAGCCAGACACGACTGAGCACATACACACAACACACAAACGAAAGGTGTATTAACATCTCTCTGGTCAGTAAGTTGATAAATCACATTTGCAGGGCTGACATCTGTCTCCCTTAGTTTTTATTTCCATCCAAATGTTCCCAGACTTAATTATAGCTACTAGGTCTCGTCTTTTAATGAGTTTTCAAGAACTGACTTCTTCAAACAGAAAAAAAAAAAAACACTAACATTAATATGTATAAAACAAGGAACTTTTTTAAAAGCTCCATTAAAAATCAAAAAGGGAATGTTTACAAATTGAAAGTCTGTGCACTTGGTTTTCACTTCTTCCTGAAAAGCCATGACTTAAAAGGTCAAGCATTAATGTTCAAACACATTTAAATGAATCCAGAAGAAAACATCCCTTTTACACATTCAAAAAATATACAGTTATTTTTAACACATGCTATAGCTCATGGGGTCACAGAGAGTCGGACACAACTTAGTGACAGAACAAGAACATTTTTAACATGCAATAAATTATAAAATTCCAGCAATTAAAAAGCAGCAGTAGAGATTTTCCTGCCCACCTCCTACCTTCCCACATGCGCTTCTCACCCCATCTTCCTATGAAGATGTATTTGTATTTGTTGGCATCAGCCCAACGCATCCCATCCCCCCATCACGGCTGACACAGACTTCATGTATATAAGCAGGATGCCTCCCATGAGATAAAGTAGGAGAAAATAATGCTATCCCCGTCATAGAAATCAGGAAACAAGGCAACCGGAAAAAGAACAAAAAGGAAACTTTACCTGCATGTTTGGTTGGATCGTAAGAAAAAACAGACAAGAGGTACCGAAACCCAGGTCTCGTTAGGGACAACATTACATCTGAGTAGCTGAAAAGAATACAAAAAGGCACGTGTTACATTTCTTTACAAAGTCAAGGCCTGTGGAAGACCAGATGCAGGGAGGGAAGCCTAGCTTTCCTTTCCTCTGTTACGAGTTTAATTCTCCGAAAAAATCACACGAAGTCGAGTCTTATTCTAAACAGCCAGAAATGGGCTCAGCAAATGATGTTACCCACCTAAGCTGGGAGATAGAGAAGACGGGAATCAAAAGGAGCTCTTGGGACTTCCCTGGAGGTCAAGTGGTTAAAACTCTGCACTTCTAAAGCAGGGGTCCTGGGATCAATTCCTGACAGGGGAACTAAGATCCAAATGCCTCGAGGAACAGACCGGAAAAAAAAAAAAAACAAAGGAAGCCAGGCTCAGGAAGGAGCCCCTCAGACCAGAAGATGTCAAATAAAGTGGAGGAGAGGCTCCTTCCAGAGTGACTTGGACCCCGGAGGCCGGTCAGCTTTGAACAAGTATTTCCAGAAGCACTGCCAGTTCTGGGGCAGTGGTTCCCAGACCAGGCTGGTATCGAGATGACCTGGGCATCCATGGGAAGAAAAGATGCCTGGGTGTCAGTCATCCCAAGACTGAGTCAGTAGGTTTGCTGTGGGGCTGGGGATGCTGCAGTCTAAAAATATTCTGGGTGATGGGGTGGTTGCCAGGGGCTCAGATAAGAGGCACAAAACAATCCCTCTCCTCTTTTTAGCTGGACAGAAGACTCATAAACGGGCTTCCCAGGTGGCGCTATTGGTAAAAAAGCCATCTCCCAGTGCAGGAGACATAAGAGATGCAGGTTCGATCCCTGGGCCAGGAATATCCTCTGGAGGAGGGCATGGCAACTCACTCCAGTCTTCTTGCTTGGACAATCCCATGGACAGAGGAACTTGGTGGGCTACAGTCCACAGGCTCACAAAGAGTCAGATACAACTGAAGTGACTTAGCACGCCCGTGTGCAAGACTGATAAACAGGTCGAAATTCAAGAACATTAAAGTTCTGCAAGTATGGCATGACCCCTGAGTGCTACTGCAACTGTCCTTTGGAGCAGGTGTCCTGGGCGGCAGGCAATACCACTTCCCAGCCATGTCTGATGGGTTCAGAGTGGGGACCAGATGCTAACAGGGCCCATCAGCAGACCAACCAGGAGACAGAATGATGAATTTGACCGATCAGATGACTCCACTGGGAAACTGAGTTAGATCCAAAGGGAAGTTGGTCATAGATGGACCTAGAGATTGTCATACTGAGTGAAGAAGTCAGACAGAAAAGGATAAATATCCTATGACATCCCTTATATACAGAATCTAAAAAGAAATGATACAAATGAATTTATTTACAAAACAGAAACAGATTTGCAGTCTTAAGAGAATAAATTTACCGTTACCAGGGGCAGAGGGGAAGGATGGAGGAAGGGATAGTTAGGGAGTTTGGGATGGACGCAATGCTGTATTTAAAATGGAGAGCCAAGAAGGTCCTACAGTACAGCACAGGGAACTCTGCTCAATATTATGTGGCAGCCTGGACGGGAGGGGAGTTTGGGGAAGAACGGCTATATGTATATGTATGGCTGAGTCCCTCTGCTGTCCACCTGAAAATATCATAAAGTGTTAATGGGCTATACTCCAATATAAAATATTGTCTGTTGTCATTAGTAGATAAGTTGTGTCTGACTCTTTGCGACACCACAGACTGTAGCCCACCAGGCTCCTCTGTCCATGGAATTCTCCAGGCAAGAATACTGGAGTGGGTTGGCCATTCCCTTCTCCAGGGGATCTTCCTGACCCAGGGATTCAACCCATGTCTCCTGCATGGAAAGGTGGATTCTTTACCACTAAGTCACCAGGGAAGCCCCTAATATAAAATTAAAAGTTCAAAAGAAAAAAAAAAAAAGAGGAGTTAATGGTTCACTGTGGTCTTTGAACTAAACCCTGAAGTTGCTGTTCTGGGCGGTGGCTGGAGCTGAGAAGGCTAAGGGCTATGAGTCAGATACATGTGAGCAGGAGTGTGTCAGCAGAGAAAGCTGAGTGCTGAGGCAGGAGGACAGAGGAGATGCACACAAGGAGGTGAGTGGCAGTGAGAGAGACAGACAGAGGTCAACAGGCTGCAGAGCTCTGGGTAGGGCGCTTTGGCACTTGGCATATGGGTTTCCACCAGGTCCAGTTGTGAAGCCAGCCCTGTCTGGAGCCCTGGGAGAAATCAGAGAGACTGTCTAGGGTGGAGATTAGGAGGACGGGCTCGCCAAGGTCCCCAAGCTCAAAGTCCAACCTCTCCACCTACTGGCTGTGTAAGCTTGACGAAGTCTTTACCCCTTTGTGCCTCAAGTTTCCCCATCTGTTAAATGGGGATAAGACCAGCAGTGAACGCACAGGCGGTTGTGAGGATTCAGTGAGCTCACACATAGAAAGTGCTTAGAACAGTGTGTATTCAGCACTTGTATGTGCTTGTAAGCACTTGTATTAAGCACAGTATGTGTTAAGAAGTCAGTGACTTCTTCCTTCGGCATCCATGACATCAACGCCCCTAAAACTCGAGCTGTTTGAGCTGGTCGCTCTTCCGCGCATGTCAGAGAACCAGCCCTAAGCAAACTTCTGAGCAGAAACCTTCGAGTCTTAACTTTCCGATTATCATTTTTAACAAGAAAGAACTCGCTGTCCCCAGGAAGTGATGAGTCAGATGGGTTCGGCAGGGTGTCCTGGGGCTCACCAGCATCCTTCTTCTTGGAATGCAGACTTTCTCAACTTGTTTCCAAAAATTCAGAAAAACAAGAGATCTGATTGATGTCAGACAAAAGGCCTAAGTGTCACAGCAGAAAACACAGCAGTTCTCGCCCAGATGTAATCTCAGCAGGAAGACACCCAGTACTGAGGGCAGGACTGGGATAAAGCACTAAGTACCTTAAATGTAAGATAAAGTCACGGAGCTGTCCAATGGCTCAAAATAAACAGTTATTCCGGAAACAAAGGCCAGTGTTCTCAGGAGTTCTTGGGGCTGTGACCACAGACACACTCACACACACACACAGATGGCTGAAAGGGGAGAAAAGAGAAGAAGGGCACCAGGAATACAGAGTCCAGAGGAGCCTCATGACTCTTTCTTACCATGAATTAAACAGTTCAGGGGCCATTTGGAAGGCCTTCATTTCTAGGACGGAAGAGGCAATAGTAGCTGCTGGGAAACTGTATTTCCCTGGCTTTCAGTCTAATTTGTTCTCAATTATTGACTCAACACATACTTATTAAGCTTTTACTATGCGTTAGGAGAAGGAAATGGCCGCCCACTCCAGTATTCTTGAAGCCTGGAAAATCCCACGGACGAAGGAGCCTGGTAGGCTACAGTCCATGGGATCGCAAAGAGTCGGACACGACTGAGTGACTTCACTTTCACTTACTATGCGTTAACATTTTATATCTATTTGGGGTTGGCCAAAAAGTTTGTTTGGGTTTTTTCCACAAGCAGCTTTCGGAAAAGAACAGAACTGGAAATACAGAAACGACGAGGGCCAATACCAACGTGCGCTTGTTCAGTTATTTCTCCAGCATCGTGTGTTTTTAGACACAATAGGAACTTAATGTGTATTTGTTGAACACTGGAACGAAAGTTTCCGGTAACAGGAGAACTGAAGTGATCGTTGAAGGAGGGCGTACAGGGGAGAGGCAGGAACAGTCCCGCTAAGGATGGTCCTTCAGGGAACGATGACTTTCAAGCATGTGAGGTAGGGAAGGGTCCCAGAGAGGGAAGAAGAGAGGCACAGTGTCAGAAAGAAAAGGGAAAAACACATATTAAGAGGATGTGGCACGGTCTAATTAAAAAAAGATGAGGTGTGGCAACAAGCCTAATTGGTCAAACAATTCACTTTTAAAATCTGAGACTTCATTTCACCGATGTGTAGTCCCAACCCTTTTGGCCACGTGCTACGAGTCTGCCTCCATAAAACTAAATAATTCAATATTTATGTGCTACACCCACATGAGTCTGTGAATGACATCTGGGTTGGAAAGTACACAGGAAGGATCACATTTCACTCAGTAGCCTTCTTATAGTTTAATTTTCTAATTAGACCAGGTACAGACGAATGGCCACTCAAAATACCCAGATCAAAAGCCCTAGTACAGTAACGGCTAATATTTAAACTGTCATTTAGGGTCGACACTTTCTGCACGTGTCATTTCTTTCCATTCCCACAACAGCCATATGAGGGGGCCGAGGCATGGGCGTGGCTTTAACTATTTTTATTTGTTTTATTTTATCTTCTGGCTGCACTACGAAGCATGTGGGATCTGGTTCCTACACCAGGGATCTCCTGTAGTGCAAGTGTGGAATCTTAATCCCTGGACCAGCGGGGACGTCCCTGAATCTCAATTTTGTCATGCACTTGCTTGCCACCCTGTGGACATATAACTTTTAACCTCTCTGACCTTACTTCCTCATCTGTAAAATGGGAATAATGATGGCCTAATACCTCACAGGGCGACTTTGTGGAGGAACTTGTTGATCGACATAAAGCATTTCAACAAAGTCTGGCACATGGCAATAATCCAACAAATATTATTAGCTGGTAGGGTCAGTGGCAACCCACTCCAGTGTTCTTGCCTGGAGAATCCCAGGGACAGGGGAGCCTGGTGGGCTGCCATCTATGGGGTCACACAGAGTCGGACACGACTGAAGTGACTTAGCAGCAGCAGCAGGGTCAGTGGGAGTGAGGAGGGTGGTATGAGTAGAAACATTACAGTTTTACAGAGGAGTAAACTGAGGCTTAGAGGAACTGAATGTTCTGACTAGAGTAACATGGCTTAGAAGTGACAGAGCCACAAGTCTTGCGCCTGTGTCCCCACGGCCAAATCCTATACTTTTTAGACCAAGATACTGTTGGATACAGGTCTTCTAATTCCAAATACAACAAGCTATTCCAAACTAGTAAAAGTCTAGGAATCTTCTAGAAACCAGAAAAAGTATGAGATACTGAATTAAGGCTAAAAAGGGGAGAGGGGGGAAACAACATAATTAAAGAAACCAAATCACTAACCGTTTGCGATCACTTGGATTAACAGCGACTAAGGCTCCTCTGTCCCAAATCCTATCAAATTTGCCAATATTTGCTCTACCAGAAAGAAAAAGAGAAAAAAAAATTCTATAAGAAAAACCGAATCTTTAACAAGACAGGGTTCCCCATGGTATGTGCTAGAACCTTACCAGCGGTTAAGGAATTGGGATCTCACAGATGCTTTCCCTCAGAATCTCTAGGGATGTGCTGACACATGTGTACACGTGTGTGTGTGTGTGTGTGTGTGTGTGTGTGTGTAGCTGTCCATTTCCGCCTGGTTCTAGGCACTGGTGGCAGCAGCTTGGACTTGGGAGCACAAAGGAAGCATGAGGGACAGTTTGCAACAACTCTGCTCTCAGCCCCTGGAACAGGTACAGGAACTCTCAGAAGAGATCTCCCCTCTGTCCGTCTAAGACTGAAATGCATTTCCGTTACAGACACAGGTGTGAAGTGGAAGACATTTTCTTCCCCTCCTTTTCCCTACCTTCCTAGGATCAAAATAATTTTTCCAGAGCTTAGAAGTTACCCAAGGACAAAGATATCACGTGTGCAGACATGTAGGCTCCAGTAAAACCAGCTGCAGAACACAGACTCAAATGAATGTTTTTCATGGATGCTACTGCAAATTGGACGGAAGTGATAAAAAGATTCTCAACCTACCTCATCACTGTCTAGCAAACACTCAGATTTTTAAAAGTGGAGAGGAAGACATCAGTCCTACCTGGGAAGATCAAAAAGGTTGCAGCAATACAATGAAATGTTCCCTGAAGAACTCTGCAATGAAAAAGTAAAAAAAAAAAAAACATTTTATTAAGAGGTACCTGAATGGTTAGAGGAAAAAAAAAGAAAAAGAGGGGATAAAACAGAGCATAGGTAGTAAAGAATATGTAATTAAAAACATAAAGGACATAATTTCACGGCAAATCATCTTCACACATCATTTGTTAAATGTTTATTTTTTAAATTGTAAAATAAATATGGACCACATTATAAAGAATTTCAGAGAAGGCAATGGCACCCCACTCCAGTACTCTTGCCTGGAAAATCCCATGGATGGAGGAGCCTGGTAGGCTGCAGTCCATGGGGTCGCTCAGAGTCAAACTTGACTGGGCGACTTCACTTTCACTTTTCACTTTCATGCATTGGAGAAGGAAATGGCAACCCACTCCAGTGTTCCTGCCTGGAGAATCCCAGGGACGGGGGAGCCTGGTGGGCTGCTGTCTATGGGGCTGCATAGAGTTGGACACGACTGAAGTGACTTAGCAGCAGCAGCATAAAGAATTTACATAATAAAGAAAAAACCTGCCTGCCACCATCTGAACAGTGATTTTCAATCATTTCGGTGAGTTCCTCTCGATTTTTTCCCTCTCACTTCCTGCACCTTGCAACTTTCGCAAATATTTTTTAACTGAAAATAATGGCACTTTAAAAAATTAAAAACCAAAAAAAAACACAAAAAAACATTAAAAACCAGTATGGGATTCTTTGGGATCAACTCAAAAAAAAAAAAAAAAAGGAAAGGAAAATCAGAGATTGGTTAACCCTGAAAATCAATTAGCACTTACTCTGGAACTTGTTAAATTTTAGCAAGGTTCCCTTTAGCAGAATCTTGACATTTTAACTCCCTTAAAGACGAGCACACAGATTGCTCAGTTACCAGGCAGACATTTTAAAAGTGCAGTTCTGTTGACTCCCCAGTTTCTCTCTTTCTTTCACTGGCCGATGAGCATTTATTTCCCAAGCGTCTAGTGGACAGGATTAGCCTGGGTTCTAGAGACTGCAGTAAATGTGATACAGGCCCTGACCCCGGTAAGGACAGCCTGGTGGGGGCAGTGAGGCGTGGGAACAGAGAGCCACCATGATACAGGATGGGCTGTGCGCCCAGAACTGTGGGAACAGAGCAGACAGAGCGGGGACTTCACTTCACTGCCCTCGCTCGGGGAAAGGAAGAACAAAAGGTGGCCACGGATGAACCGGCTAGATGCATCTGCTGATATCACGGCGGTGGACGGTGAGGAGCCCGGGCTTAGGAGAGGGGCAGGGTAGGAGAGGTACTAAAGGGTCTGAAAATATTGGATTTTATTCTGAAATGAGGTGCCAACAGAGGCTACGATGAGAGAAGTGCAGGTCTTTGCAGAAACACAGGGAGGTCTCTGGAAACACAGGGAGGAGGGGTCTAGAGGCCAGGAGAACAGCCCATGAACGTCAATTCAGGCTGCAGATGGGACTCACTGGGGAGGTTTACTCAGACCTGGTGCCAGGCCCCACCTCTAGAGGTTATGACTTAATTAGCCTGAGCGCTGGGAATCTTAAAAGATCCACAGACAATTTCAAAGGTGCCACTGGGGCTGAGACAGAGAAGGCAATGGCACCCCACTCCAGTATTCTTGCCTGGAAAATCCCATGGTCGGAGGAGCCTGGTAGGCTGCAGTCCATGGGGTCGCTAAGAGTCAGACACGACTGAGCGACTTCACTTTCACTTTTCACTTTCACGCACTGGAGAAGAAAATGGCAACCCACTCCAGTATTCTTGCCTGGAGAATCCCAGGGACGGGGGAGCCTGGTAGGCTGCCGTCTATGGGGTCGCACAGAGTCAGCCATGTGGCTTCAGCCACGACTGAAGCGACTTAGCAGCAGCAGCAGCAACTGGGGCTGAGAACCATGGCCCCCAGGAGGACTAGCCTCTGTGGACCGAGGCAACCAGGATTCTTAGATGATCTAAAAACGAACTGGGAGGAAGCTGCAAAATAAAGTACTCTCAAGCTTCCTACTGACCTGAGCGATTAATTTCAATCTTTAGAAGAGAGTACTTTGTGAGAGACTGAATACACAAACTCAGTGGCCAGACTGCACGTACCAACAACTCATGTCTGATAAGAGAACTTGGATCCATAGCCTCTGGAGCAAGCAGCCTGAGAAGTCAAACCGCAACCCTGCAGGGTGGTGGTCAGTTGACCGCCATCCTCCCTGATTTATAACACCACCCCTCCTCCCCGTCTCTTCCAACTCAAACATGCTTCCCAAAGCAATCACTGGGGTGCTGCTCCGAGTTAGCCGATAGCACCTGAAGCCTTCACATCTTTCACCAGGAAGCTTTCCCACCCCACTGCCAGGCTTTGAGCCTCTGCCAAATGCAATTGGCTGACTCCCTCTGAACAAACAGTCTCTACTTGTTCTCATTTGGGTAGATTCTGCTTATTTCCCCATTATTATTCCAAGCTAGTGCAGCAGTTTCACTGGATCATTCTGGTCACAGGCAGAAGACAACTCTCAAATCTATCATTTCCAGCCCAGACACTGCCCCACGCTTTGGAGACAGTTGCCAGTACCCCCTTATCATACCACACATCTTTGCAACTAATCATCTCCAGAACAACGCTCATTTTCTCTGCTCTTCAACTTGTTTCTCCTGTTTCGCCATCCAACCAGTCATCTGAGCTGGAAATGTAACCTCATCACCCTCTGGATTCCCATTCAGTTAATCACCAAGGCCTTCCCAGTGTGACACCCTAAACATGGCTTTAAGCCATCTGTTCCTCTAAGCACCCCATCGCTCTCCCAGTGCAGCCCTTCAAGTTCTTTCCCGGACCACTGCTCACAACCTCCTATCTGGTGTCTCTGCCAGGGGGCTACCGCCCTTCAAACTCACTTCCCTTGAGGCTACAAGGGTGAAAGTGAAAGTGAAGTCGCTCAGTCGAGTCCGACTCTTTGCAACCCCAGGGACTGTAGCCTACCAGGCTCCTCTGTCCATGGGGTTTTCCCGGCAGATACTAGAGTGGGTTGCCATTTCCTTCTCCAGGGGATCTTCCCCACCCAGGGATTGAACCCGGGTCTCCAGCATTGCAGGCAGATGCTTTACCATCTGAGCCACCGTGGCTGGTTGCAAAAGAAAGCCTGGCTGTCACGTTCCCACTTAAAACCCTGTGGTGCAGAATGAGGTACCAGCCTCACAGGGCACCTGAGCTGGCTGACCTGATGCCCTGCCTGTCCCAGCCCTAACTGTCACCACACTTCAGGAAGCTCCCCTTAGGCTGGGTTAGGAAACTTCCCTCTCGGTTTGCTTAATACCCCAAGTCGTTTGACTGAGCTCCCTGTATGACAAACAGTCTCCTATGCTTCTCTTTTCTCCTAAGCTAAGCGGTTCTTTAGGGCAGGGACAGTGTTTTCATCTCTTCCGTGTCTTACGCAGGGTGTGGCACTTGACAGATTCTCAGAAACATTTGTTGATAAATTAAAAAGCCAACAAACCCAAACCAAAAATATGACAAATAAGCTTTGATCTTGGCTTTTCATGTCTATTTGTTCACATCCAGCTATGGTCTATCTTTTTATGTTCCTTATGCTATATAAAGTCCTGGTGAATCTGAAGATTAAGAGGGGTCATCTGATGTGTATAGTGTCTTCACTTACTCATGCTGAGAAAAACCTTTTTTGTGGGGTATGGAAATAATATTTGCCAAAACCAAACACACCTTGAATATTTTGGCTCCAGGAATTTCCATAATTGGTTCTTCTGAGTAAGAAAGATTCTGCTCCGTAAAAAAGTCCCGTATCCCAAGTTCGCTGATTTCCACGCCTACTACACTGTGTCCTCGGTCTGCAAACCTGCATCAAATCATATAATTACAAAGTTTTCTTTCGAGTACAACACTAAATAAAAGCATATACACCAGTGAGCATATATTTTCCTTAATTTTAAGAGATTTGTATGAATTCAGACTCACAGGGTTTCACAGAACATGCAGATCCACAGTAAGCAGATTTATATATTCTCTATATATTCTATATAACATAATCTATATATTCTCAAACCCTATGCTATGTGGAGTTCTGAGAAAAGGGTTTATAGGACCTTGGGGAAATTTTAAAAGCTTGGAAAATTATACCTTAAAATGTTGATTTACTAAAAATGGACCGGATTGGAAGAGTTTTTGATTTAACAGCATCCTATGAATTTGATATGCTTTTCAATCTCTAGAAATCAGCTCTGTCCATTAAAACTTTCAGTGATGAGAGAAGAATCTCTACCTGTGTTGTTCAATCCAGCAGCCACTAACCACATAGCCTAGGGCCCTTGAGACGTGGCTTGTGTGATTGAGTTTAAATAGCCACATGGGGCTGATAAGATATAGTACTGGAATACACAGGGCTAGAACATTAGCATCCGTTTCTGTAACAATGTTAAAATTTCCACTTATCTGCACTAAACCCTATCCAGAAATTTGTTTCATGACCATATGCAAATAGCTAGGATTTTCCTGATTAGCTTTATGGTTACAGAATTCAGTCTTGGGATCTTAGACTTCAGGGAGAACAGCACTCGTGACACAAATACCCAGGTACAGTATTGATTTTTATGCCACATTAAATAAACACATAAGTCATTTATGCTATAATGCAATACATGCCTTCTTAAAAACCACTGCACCATGCAAAATCATGCAATAAAATCATGAAGTTTATGGGAATGGGAGTTGGGATACACATTAAAAAAACTTTACTGTCCCAATGGAATATTATTCAGTCATAAATAATTGAACTCTTGCCATTTACGACAACATGGATGGGCTCTGAGGGTATTACGCTAAGTGAAATGAATCAGTGAAAAACAGCATATAATCTCGCTTACATGTGGAATCTAACAAAAACAAAAACAAGCTTATAGATACAGAGGCCAGACTGGTAGGTGCCAAAGCCTGGGGGTGAGCGATGGGTGAAATGGGTGAAGGAAGTCAAAAAGTACAAATTTTTACACGTGGAAAAATGAAGCATAGCCTACAGTGGACTCACACAGACTGCATTATACTGTAATCCATTGCCCTAAGAAAACCCAAAATCTAAGAAAATGTCCTAAACACTATGTTAATGTCTTTGAGTTTCAGCTAATAGTTTATCTATTCACACTGGATATCTGTATAGACCTTTAATACACAAATTTATTACATAAGTGAAGAATCCTCTAACATAACAACTTTTATACAATAATAGTCATGTCCAACTCTCTGCAGCCCCATGGACTGTAGCCCATCAGGCTCCTCTGTCCATGGAACATTCCAGGTAACCTGGAGCAGGTTGCCATTTCTTACTCCAGGGTTTCTTCCTCATCCAGGGATTGAACCCTCCTCTTTTATGTCTCTTGCATTGGCAGGCAGATTCTTTACCACTGAGCCACCTAGAAAGCCACCTACAATTACAGTAGCTTAGTTCTGGCATTCTTATTATAAATGACTTTAGACCCTAAAGTCTAAAGGAACCTTTAGCAATCACATTTAATCGGCTGTTTCCTTATACCGTTTTCTAATCTTGGTTCAAAGCTTCTGCTAGAACCAGGTTGTTAACACTTATGACAATAAAACAATCTGTTCATAGAGTTAATGTTTTTCTTGCAGGTAGTTTCCAAAGAAATTCTCTTGTCTGATTCAGTGAGTCAGTTAGGATGTAATGTTCTCAATTTTGTGGCCACCTAGACGGAGGAGCCTGGTAGGCTGTGGTCCATGGGGTCGCTAAGAGTCGGACATGACTGAGCGTCTTCACTTTCACTTTCATGCACTGGAGAAGGAAATGGCAACCCACTCCAGTGTTCTTGCCTGGAGAATCCCAGGGACGGGGGAGCCTGGTGGGCTGCCGTCTCTGGGGTTGCGAAGAGTTGGACACGACTGAAGTGACTTAGCAGCAGCAGCAGCAGACTCTTTAAGGCACAGCAGCCACTTGCAAAAGCTCTCAGCTACAAGTTGCGGGAGCGGTGGCAGGCTGCAAAAAGGTCACTGTCCCCACTCAAAAATCCACTCCCAATGCATACACATTCTGTGGTTTGGCCACCTATATTTACATAGGGAACAGAGCATTTTTAAGTTACTGTATTTTTCCACTTACTAATCGTTTTCATATATTTTATTTTTCTTTCCTGCTTGATGATCAAAGTTCTCAGTGTTCATGCTTATAAATAAATAGTACATCTTGGCACATAGATAGGATCTGTACATCAATCATTACAACAAATTCTATATAGGAAACAATTGTCAGGGTAACCCATACTGAGGGTGGCTTGTTAGTTAAAGTGAATTCTTTTCACAGAGAATTACTCACAAGAAACACTTTCTTTATCACTGGTTTTATTAGCAATGATTCATGAAAACAAAAACTCCTACGTGCTGGTTGAGGGAGGGGAGGGTTGAGCTGAACTGTGGACTATATACATTCTTGCCAAAAAGCTGTAATTCATTTTTCTGTCCACCTCTATTTAAAATACATAAAATTAACTTAGCCACATTCCTAAAACACCTACAAAAACTAAACCGTGCACAAAGGTGAAGGAGAATTAAGATGGAAAACTGGTTCCATCTTCCCCTCTCCCATCTCAATGGTTCTAAACTAATTCTTTTTCTTAACTCAACAAGGAAAAAGACAAGTTCACCCTTCTGTTTGGGCAGTGTCCTAACTGTTTGAGAATATTGCCTCTATGAACCCATCAATAATAGTCTACTAAATATAGAATCCCTGTACATTTCCTGAGAAAGGAACTTTTAAAACTTACATCCTATTAAATATTCACCCACAGTATTTATCATCAAGACAAGAGAGTATGTTCATGCTTATTTGCTCATACCATTTCATCTCAACTGCTTTTCCACAAAGGGGAAAAAATACCCGCAGTGCTTTCTCGCCTTTAAGAAAAGTATCCAAATACTTCTTTAATAGCCTGGGAAGAAAAAAAAATTGTTTTAATTAGCCCAAGGCACAGAAGAAAGGACTACAATCATATAATGCTAAGTACCTTTCATGCATTATCTCACATAATATTTCCCAACAACTTTTACTCAGTAGAGAACCTTGGTTATTAAAATCGCCAGTTTACATATGAAGAAACAGGAAGATTAAGCAGCTTGCTCAGTCATGTAGCTAGTGAGGGGTTAACCTGACCCAAACCTGGGATTTTCCTGGTTAGTAATTAAAATCAAAATTTTATTTTTCGTTAGTTGATATGTTTTAAAAATGTATACCTACGTGATAGAGAAGGAATGGCAACCTACTCCAGGATTCTCACCTGGAGAATCCCATGGACAGAGGAGCCTGGCTACATGGGTTACATAATCCATGGGGTCGGAAGAGTCAGACCACCCACCACCACCTGTGTGTATGTTCTAAGGCCAGCTACACAACAGAGAGAACTCATACAATGGCTCTGGAATGATATCCCAACTAGTACTCAGTGTGCAAATGTAATAATAACAACAATGTTCCCTGGGCAGTCAGGGTGGCTGCCTGGACGAAGGAACATCTGTCATGACCACTTTACTTGGCAATGGGCCATCATTTATTGCTGCTGCTTCAAAACTGACTTCTACTACCATTACATTGCTCAGCATGTAGCTCACATTAATTTCTCTCAACTTCTCTTCTTCCACCATGTAGACAGTACTTTAGCATTTGAACATATGCTATTGGAAAGCAAAGTCATAACACCACTACTCTTCAGTATAAAGAGATAGTAGCATTAACATAGCTTGAGCATCTGGGTATGTATAAACACACGTGACCAATGAATAGGTGTTGCAGGGGATTAAAGTAAGACATATTCCAAAAATTGAAGATGCCATCAACTGTAGGTCACACCATGATTTATACTCCACGGGAAGAAATATCACTGCCAATTAAACCATGACATGCCACAGAGGCATTCTGACTTCCAAGATGCTCAAATGTGAAAAACTAAACCTGTGTCTCTTAAAAATCAGTCAAATAATGTGTACCTATATTATTATTTCTATTTCCAAAGTCAGTTTTTGATGGGGCATTTCTGTTATAGACCAACATTTAATATAAACATAAACACTTCTTACTGATGTCCTTGTTCTTGATGAAATCCAGTTTTGTGGTTCACCCACTTTTCTTGCCATTCTTCCAGAGTCAGCACTCGGTCTTTCTGAGCCTCAGTGTTTGGGTACTCTTCACTGTCAAGTAAGGCTCTTGAATCACCCATGGTTTTGTAGATGGTTCTGGCTCACAAACAAATGTCCCCAGTGCCTAAAAATGAAAAATGTCTGTAATGCTGTCATATAAGGGCATTTCAGTTCTATGATAAATGAAATAAAACCCTAATACTTCCAGCAGTGTAGCTTTTAAAAAGTATTTCAATATTCAAGGAAAAGCCACACAAAAGTTACTTTTCAGTGAGTCTGATGTTAACTGCATACCTCATAATCCATATTAGGAAGGATCTTTAAATAAATTGAATTACATCTTAGAGTAAAAGAGTTTAACTTTTTAAAAGAGAGAGGATAAAAAAAATAAACAGGCAGTATAACTTTTGTTAGCTGAGAATTTTTTCTAACATCTCATTCTTTTGCATTGGCAGGCATATTCTTTACCACTGAGCCACTAGGGAAGTCCCTTTAACATCTCGTTCTTTAATTTTGAAAACTTCTTTTAATGTTTACTTGCTGTTTTTAACCAATGTTATGTTGTACACAATTCAGAGTTCAACAGAGTTATGGAAGCAGGTCCCCATTTCTAACGAGAGGCAACCATCTTTAATTCTTTTAGCTGAATCTTGACATATAACTCAAAATATGACTCAAATACCATGCTTATTTTGTATCTTAATTTTTCACTTCTAGGAAGCATCTAGAAAATATCAGCATTTAGCCCTCTTTCAACTTGTCAACACACACAGACACACACACCACCTTCTCATTTTTCCTATTGCATCCGTGCACTTATAGCATATTTGTGATTAAATATTTCAAGTACACATTACAATGACTAGGTAAATACTATTCTCAGCTAAGCCATGTAGAATTCTATGATTACTTTTCCTTTTCTGTACAACTTTTTTATTCTATAGTTAATAACTGTCTGGCTTTTTCATTTATAAAATTTCTATGTATTTATTACTAATTCAGCACTAAGTTCTCCCAATCTCTTATTAGTACACTCCCAGTCTCTTCAGTTATCAGATATCCTATCAACGTCATCTTAGAGAAGAGCCTTCTAACGTGGATGCTCTCTTCTCGTGGTACACAGCCGGCCTTCTGGGGTCCTTCCCGACCATCATCCTGAAGCTTTCTTTTTTATCTTGTGCTGGATCCCCTGTTTCCTTAATTGGCTATCCCCCTCTTTTTTTTTGTTATCACCCTTATATTGGTAAAGTATAACCTTCAGCAGCTTTCTGAGAAAGGGTGTATGGGAGAAAAGGGTTTCTTCTGCAACTTTACATGTATAAAGTATCTTCATACTATTCCCTACCCACTGGCAACCCACTCCAATATTCTTGCCTAGAAAATCCCATGGACAGAGGGGCGTGGAGGACTACAATCCATGGGGTTGCCAAGAGTCGGACGTGACTGAGCCACTGAGCATTCCCCATCCTTGATGTACAGTTTTGCTGGGTAAGAATTCTCAGGTGGAAAACATTTTCACTCACAATTCTGAAGAAATCATTCCCTTATCATCTAGCTTGCAGAGTTAATGCTTAAATTCAAAGACATTCGGATTCCGATGGTTTTTCCACGTGGCCAATAGTTTTCTCTCTCTCAAAGCTTTGCTTTGTCCCTTAGTTTGTGCAATTTCATAATTCTATGCTTTACTCTGGGTCCACTTTCATCTGTTTGGTGTAGTTCTTTTAATCTGGAAGCTCATATTCTTCAATTCTGGAAGAAGTCTTGAATTATTCAGATGATTTTGATCCCCTCCCCTCTTTTTTTCTATTTCTCTTTCTCAGACCCCTTTTATGTGGTTGTAGAACTTCCCAAATGGCTTAAGTGGTAAAGAATCTGCCTACAGTACGGCAAACACAGGTTCGATCCCTGAATTGGGAAGATTCCCTGGAGAAGGAAATAATGACAGTACATTCTAGTATTCTTGCCTGGGAAATTCCATGGACAGAGGAGCCTGGCGGGCTACAATCCATGAGTTCCCAAGAGAGTAAGACACCACTGAGCGACTAAACAACAATAACAATAGAATCTCCTGACCCAATACTATAAATCGCTCATATTTTTTTTATTTTCTAGCTCTTCACTGTTTTGCCCTATTTTTTGAGAAATCACCTTATTTTTATCTATTTAGTTCTTCTTTCCTGCTTTCAAGTCTTTACTTCTTAAGAGCTCCTTTTTGTGTCTGATGCTCTCTTTTCATTTTATTTTTATGTACAGAATGGCTATAATATTTTCTTTTATTTACCTGCATGGTTTGTTACTGAGTCACTTTTTCTGTTGGTTTCGTCTTCTGTCTTCCAAACTAGTGACTGTCCGTAAATGCCTAGCAATTGTTTAGTCACTCAGTCATGTCTGATTTTGTGACCCTATGGACTGTAGCCTACCAGGCTTCTCTGTCCATTTAATTTTCCAGACAAGAATACTGGAGTGGGTTGCCATTTCCTTCTCCAGGGGATCTTCTTGACCCAGGGATTGAGCTTGCATCTCCAGCTTGGCAGGTGGATTCTTTACCACTGAGCCGCCAGGGAAGCCCCCTTACCTACTCACATTTAAGAGTAAATACCAAAAAGCTGATTATAAGGTTAAGTTTGTGGATGGAGCTTACTGACTCTAAGCTTTAGTGTAGAATGATATGAGCAGATACCATTTGGAAACTTAGATGTCATGATCTTTATTTATTTATTTGGATTCAAGACTTTCCAAAAATGGACCTTCTAATTCCTGTTGAAAGCTTGAGTCCTTGGGACCATGATTCTATACTCACATGCGGCTGCTGCTAAGTCACTTCAGTCGTGTTCAACTCTGTGCGACCCCATAGACGGCAGCCCACCAGGCTCCCCCGTCCCTGGGATTCTCCAGGCAGGAACAGGGGAGTGGGTTGCCATTTCCTTCTCCAACGCATGAAAGTGAAAAGTTAAAGTGAAGTCCCTCAGCCGTGTCCGACTCTTCCCAACCCCATGGACTGCAGCCTACCAGGCTCCTCTGCCCGTGAGAAAAGGATAAAAGCAGAAGGAGGTGCCAGCATTCATTCACTTGTGTTCAGTTAATTTCTCTATGGATGGGAGTATGGTGCTCCCATCCCCAGCTGTGAACTGTATCTTCCCAGTCCAAAGACTGTACCCTCTCCAGGGAATAAACCTGCAAACGTCTGGTGATGCCGTGAGGAGCAGGAGGTTGAGGAAGGGATCAGGAACTTAGCTTTTCAGGAATCAGAATTTCAAACAATTGCCTTAATTTAGACTAGACCCTTCCATTTCCCAGAGATACCTGGTGCCGCTAACTTGTGAGCACGGGGGAATTCTATACTCCAAGTAGGATTGCTCACTGGCTTCCCCATTGCTGGTTTAGAATTTAGCTTTCTTCAGTCTGCAAAATCCTTCACTACTTGTCCATCTGCTTTCTTGATTTAGAAATTTTATTCTCTTCTGTCCTTCCTTTATGCCTTTAAAAATCCTGTTGTTTTGGTGGAGTTTCAGGAAGGAATAAAAGCAGACGCATGGATTCAGTATCCCACCTCTATCCCACAAGTCTGCATTTTCAAATAATTTTCTCAAACCTTTTTTTTTTTTTGAATGGAAAATGCATACAAAAGTGCTGACCTAAAGAAAAACACACAACCTAAGAGTTATGAGTGTCAATTTTATTTGGGGACCTCACTGAGGACAATAGCCTGGGAGAGAACCTTTCAGGGGCACAGCCTTTCAGAGCATAGCTCCGGGAAAATGCTCCAAATATGTATGTTCTGCATACATAAGATGTTTTTTGTTTTTGTTTTTTTTTAACTAGGAAAAATATGTAGCCTAGTGTGCGTATGCATGCTAAGTCACTTCAGTCGTGCCTGACTCTTTGCGACCCTATGGACAGTAACCCGCCAGGCTCCTCTATCCATGGGGATTCTCCAGAATACTGGAGAGGGTTGCCATGCCCTCCTTCAGGGGATCTTCCCCACCGAGATTGAACCTGCATCTCCTGTGGCTCCTGCATTGCAGGCAGATTCTTTACCGCTGAGTTACTGAGGAAGCCCATAGTCTAGCATACATCTTGGTAAAAGATTACTGCTAATCACAAAGAACAGATACTTTAAGTTGATTTTAGTGATTTCTGTGTACAAAAAGTTGCAGAAATCTGGGACCGCTGTAATTCTCCCTGAAGCATGCTATTTAGGGGCCATTGATCCAAAACACATAATGCCTCACTCTTATTTTCCTTCCTGAAGTTCTGAAACACTTGGGGAATATCACTCTCTGCAGGGGGTTGCAATTTAACCCTTAGTATAACTGGATGATGAGCAATACTCTTTGTTCCTTTTTTTTTTTCCTTTACAAAGAGAACTAAGGAAAAAAGACATGCGACCATAACTGCAAATCTACCTGAAGGTATGTGGAAAATGTCTGTCTTTTCAATATGAAATTTGTTACATAAGGACAATATAACACAATAGTTCTAACATATCCTTTGAATCATTAGTGAAACTAATTTGGTTTGGATTACACTAGCAGGCTAATCTTAGTGGAGTTAATGATTCATCTATGAGAACAGCAAACATCACGGAAAAGAATTTCTTCAAGAAAAAGTTCCCTTTATGACAAATTGGGCTTCAGTGTGCTTAGGATTTAATGGAGAAGGCACCTCCCTTGGAATTAAGAACACAAATCACTTTCCAGCAAACAGTTGTTAACAAATGGCTTTTGAAAGGCCCTGACATGTCAGGAGGTGATTCTTGAATCTTCTGAGAGGTGGGAGGAGTATCTGACTATATTGTGTACAGAAAAGCGAATTGTAGTTTTCCCATTTCCATTTTCAGCCACAAATTTTGACACCTGAACTTGAGCCTGATTAAAACAGTTCTCTACTTAAAAGGGAAGCATTATTTTATCATGGAACAAGGGCAGCCTATTGGGCTTCCCATCTAGCTCAGTCGGTAAAGAATCGGACTGACATAAGCAATATTCTCTTTGAATGTGCCTGCAATGCAGGAGACCAGGGTTCGATCCCTGGGTCGGGAAGATTCCCCAGAGAAGGAAATGGCAACCCACTTCCCTCTTCTTGCCTGGAGAATCCCATGGACAGAGGAGCCTGGCAGGCTCCAGTCTATGGGGTCGCAGGAGTCACGACTGAACAAAGCACAAGCGCAGCCTGGAATAGTTCAGCTCCGAAACGACTGAGTGGCTAACAGCAACAACCTCTCCTCCCAGCAGGCACCAATGGTAAAGAGCCTGCCTGCCAGTGCAGGAGACATAAGAGACCTGGGTTCAATCCCTGGGTCAGGAGGATCCCCTGGAGAAGGAAATGGTGATCCACTCCAGTATTCTTGCCTGGAGAATCCCATGGACAGAGCAGCCTGATGAGCTACAGTCCATGGGGTTGCAAAGAGTTAGATACGACTGAAGCAACTTAACACAAATACCCCTCTCACACAGACTCGGTATCATGAATATAATTTAGTAATTTCTTAGCTGCTCTCATAGCTTCTCAACATGTACTTAACTTGTCCAAGTCCCTTTCTGGAGAAAGAAAAAATTTCCTTCTATAACAAGATAAAACTGCAAAATTATAAGAATCAGGACAGGCTAATTTCACAATCATATCTTACCCATACACAGAAATAGCAGATGTGCACAAATCTCCGTGGGTGTTCTCCCAAGTCTGGTTTCCTCCTCACCTTTTCAATAAAACCACGTTTCTGCTTTAAATTTATTTAAAAATTTTAGCAAATTGAAAATTTAGTAAATTGAAGTTAAATTTTCCTAAGTTAAAATTAGTAAAATTCAGTAAATTTACTTTAAAATTTTGGTAAATTGTAGAATTTAGAAAACTGAAGTAAATTTAAAATTGAAGATTTTAAACTCAAGTGCACAAATTTTAAGTGTGGCTCAGTGATTTCGTTTTACATATGCACACACCTATGCATTTACCACGGAGCAAGACACAGGATATTTACAACACCCCATTTCTCCCACTTCCCCGCCCCCACGCACCATTCATTATTCTGGCAAGTATTTCTCTTTTCTTAAAATCAACCATACCCGACAGTGATTTGGCGGTCACTTTAATCAGGGACTCAGAAAGGTCATTTATTACCCATTCCCACTAGGCTCCCTGAGTCCATTTCAGGGCGCGGATTGCCGGGCGGTGCGCGCACGGTGGGGTGCCCCGTTCCCGATTCCGATCACACACTCACACTCGCAAACGGCCCGTTGGTCACCGTACCTTCCTCCGCGCCCGGCGGCCCCTACCTCGTGCGCTGTCCGCCCGCCGGCCGCTGACTCTGACGCTGCCCAGGGGCGGTAAGGGCTGAAGACCCGCACCCCCGGCTCAGCCCCGCCCCGGGCCCGCCCCTCCCGCGGCGCACAGACCCCGCCCCCTCCCCAAGCGCCCTGGCTTTGCGCAGCGGCGGAAATGGCCAGGGCGGGGCGAGCCGCGCGGCAGAGGCGAAGGCGGGGACCCGACTCCTCCCCGGTCCTGCCGGCTCCTCCCACCACGGGTCACGTCGTGACAGGGGCGGAAGCGGCGGCGGCGGCGGCCGAGTTGAGGCTGCGGCTCGCGGCGCGGATCCTGCTGTCCTGTGCGCGAGGTGCGCGGCCCCGGAGAGGCGCCCGCAGCCCGGGGCGGCGCGCTCGGTCTCGCCTGCGCTCCGAGGTGGGGGGGAGGGGGGACCGCGGCTCCGGGGGCGGCGTGGGGGCGCGGCGGATTTCTGGTGACAGCTCTGCACAAAGCAGCCTGGCCGGGGTGCAAGCTCTCCTGCCCCTGAGCCGCGCTCCTCGCCCGGGTGCGAGGTGGACTGGTCCCTTGGGGCTCTACCTCCGTCCCCGGGTTGGAAAGGGGCGAGGGGTGCGGGGGAGGGTCCCAGCCCGAGGAATGGGCGGGAGGGGTGGATTCCTGGCCTGGGGTGTTGGAGCGACCGGCTTCCCGGATTCCTCGCGGTGTTGCTGGTTAATCCACCTCCCCACAATGTTTGCTTTCTGTACAGGGGTGCCGTCTCCCCGCGCCTCCTTGCACGCCTCCAGCGCAAAGGTGAGCCTGGGGAGGCTGCGGCTTCTCCGACTTCGGAGGAGTCGAGAGAGCTTTTCGGAAAGCGAGGCGGCTGCCGCTGGCACAGGGAGCCTTTGGGGGCTCCCTCCTGGGGGCTGACAGAGCCCTGTCACCGGGGAAAGGCTGCTGCGAGGAAGGGGGCACCCACCGTCCAGGGGCTGGAACTCTGTCGCTTGCCTCCCAGCTTTGAGAGCGTGGCGGCGAGAAGCCGGCACGGCCTCGCAGGTGCTGTTAGCTGGACTTCAGAGCAGGGACCACGCGTTAAGACGCGATCGGCATTGCCAGGTTGCTGGGGTGATTCCTCCGGGACCCGGGACCCCGAGGGGGCGGCCCGATTTCGGTAGCTGTTAGTCAACAGCCCAGCAGCTGGCAGGTGAAAGAGGAAGGAAGAGACAGGCCCAGCTGTAGCGAAATGGGGGTTCTGTGACCTGGAACCTAGCCAGATGGAGGCCAGGCCTTCCCTCCGGAGAGCCTGCAAGCGTTTGGAGGATCGGTCACTCCACTTGTGCACACACAGCTCAAGGCTTTTACACTTTGATTGGTTGGTGGTTTTTTTTTTTTAAACCGACTTTAGTGGAAGAAAGGTGAGTGGGAGGGAAGGTTTTCTTCAGGACGTATGGGAGAAAATGACCATCAATAATTAATTATCCTCCGTGCAGAGAAAGCCGTCAACAAAGCATTCGGGCAATTGCACTGGATCCATATGTCTGAAAGTTGATTCTTGTGGATGCAGTTTTAAGTGGCCCGAAGGGGAATTTTTGCCCCTGTTGTCTCTGGAGAAGTTTCTAGTAGTTTGTCCAGTTTGGAGAAATTATGTTAATGCCGCTATACATTTTTATTTCAACCTGGAGTTCTTTAATTCATATTTTTATGGATTCTGTGTGGGTTTTTTTTTCTTCAGTGTTTTGAATAAGTTACTTCTGAAAAAATCTTGGAACTTACTAAACGAGAAATCTAGACATTGATATATTCACACATATTTAGGTACCCTCCACAACCATTTTTTCCTTTCTTTTGTCATATTAAGAGAAAACCAAAGCTACGAATTTAAAATTAGGAAGAACTATGCTTATAAGGTCATACTGAACCTGAAACAAATTGATTATATTTAAAGTTAGGTGTGTTTATTAATTTGAAGAACCAGGTGGGAAAGCACTTCCAGTATACTAATTTGTTTTACTAACACTTGGTCAGTATTTCTAAGATTATATTTAAAAGCATAAGTAACTGTAGTCCTTCCAATTTAAAATTTTTTCCTCCATTTGAGGCCCCAAGAACCCAGCAACAGTGAAAATAAAGAAATTACAGTGTCAAAAAAGAATGAAGGTACATAACTGTTAATTGTATAATTAAAGGTGAAAATGTACTACTCTGAAAATCTTCAATCATACTTATCCCAGACCACACAGATTTCTTAACGGCTTTCATAGCTAATGTTTTCATTTCCTCTTAACCATTTCTTGGATTACATCATTCTTTTGCAATCAAAAATATGTTTTTCAGTATACAGTTAAGTTAAAATGTTTGATGAAATTTCCAGAAATTATGCTTTCTTTTGAGAGTGCTTGCATTCCCAGGTAACATGGCCAAATGTTGCTTAAACTGCTTTTATTTGCATTTCTAAACTGCACATTAGGCTCAAATATTTTTGCTGCAATACTTAACATATACAGTGTACATGTTTACATATGCTTTATTCGTGGTTCATTTTATGAATAATGTAGGTTATAAGTTTTATGTAAAGAGATTGTAAATTATTTTGAAAATGTGAGCCAAAAGCCCTTCTTAGGGTATAAGAATTAAGGTAGACAGTAGTACTTTTTAAAACCACCTAGTGCTTTATCCCTGAGAAGGCAATGGCACCCACTCCAGTACTCTTGCCTGAAAAATCCAATGGGCGGAGGAGCCTGGTAGGCTGCAGTCCATGGAGTCGCTAAGAGTCGGACACAACTGAGCGACTTCACTTTCACTTTTCATTTTCATGCATTGGAGAAGGAAATGGCAACCCACTCCAGTGTTCTTGCCTGGAGAATCCCAGGGACAGGGGAGCCTGGTGCTCTGCCGTCTATGGGGTCGCACAGAGTCGGACACGACTGAAGCGACTTAGTAGCAGCAGCAGCAGCAGTGCTTTATCCAGCTACATAATGAGTCCTGTAGGACTAATGGCAATTTTTTAAATGGCTAAGAGCTGTAATGCATTTCAGAATATGTATACAGTATATTTGTTCCTATATTAACATGATTTTGAGAAAGTGAAGACTGAGTCAAAGAAAAACCATCCATAACGTTGGTGTCAAGATTTCTCAAAGTTGATGTAGATGGCAGATTGAAAGTTTTTACATGTGATGTTCATAAATCCATAACTTACAAATGTTAATGTAAATAGTGAAAGTGAAGTCGCTCAGTCGTGTCCGACTCTTTGCGACCCTGTGGACTGTAGCCTACCAGAATCCATGGGATTCTCCAGGCAAGAGTACTGGAGTGGGTTGCCATTTCCTTCTCCAGGGGATCTTCGAGATCCAGGGATTGAACCCGGGTCTCCCTCATTGCAGGCAGACACTTTAACCTCTCAGCCACCAGGGAAGCCCAGGTGTAAATAGTAAGATCACAGTTTATAGTGAATCAATAGGATTACAAGCCCTTCAAAGCTTTTCCCTAAGATTAAGATCATATATGTGGGATTTGTATCTTAACAACACTTCTCCACTTTCAAATTCCACTTTCAATTCCTTATCTGTAGTATGTCCTATTTATTTCTCATGCTGTTGTGAGTATGTGTGTGAAGTAAATATGGATCAGGGAAGGAGATGTCTGATAACTGTAGGATCCATATACTAGCGAGTACTTAGTTACGCTAAGCATTTTTCATTTCTTATTTAAGTTAATTGAAAAAAATGGTAGTATGACAAGTCAATCATTCATGGATTTATGCATCATTTTTTTTGCATAGACTTTTGATTCTTAATGTTTTAACTGTGCTGTGATTAAACTAGTTTGAGAACTCAGTTTGTCCAGTGACTGTCTAATCCAGATTCCTATATTCAGTAGTGACCAGATAGTGTGTCTGAGATTTATTTGTTGGGTTTTACTGAGAAGGAATGAATGCTTTTTCTTTTTAAAGTATGGTGGTGGGTGGTGGTATCGTCACTAAGTTGTGTCCAGCTCTTGCCACCCCATGGACTGTAGCCTGTCTATAGGGTCCTCTTTCCATGGGACTTTCCAGGCAAGAATACTGGAGTGGGTTGCCATTTCCTTTTCCAGGGGATCTTCCCAACCCAGGAATCAAACCAAGGTCTCTTGCATTGCAGGCAGATTCTTTACCAACTGAGCTACGAGGGAAGCCTGTATACTTTTTAAAGTAAAATAGATCAAAATTTGGGAACTAAGACATAGTGAGAAAGAGAGGAACATAAACAAAAATATTTTTACTCATTGAATTTTATAAACAGTAGTGTCTTGTTTATAGATCATTCATTTCTATATATGTAAAATGTATATACTACTAATGGGTAACATTTATTGAGTACTTATACTAGGCCTGGTGCTTTCAATTAATTATTTTACTTAATCCTCACACCATTACTAGGGTACACACTGCTCCTGCTGCTGCGTCGCTTCAGTCGTGTTCGACTCTGTGTGAGAACACTGAGGCTTAGTCTTAGCATAAATAACTTGAAAGCAGTGGTTTTACATTCAGGCCATCTAACTGTAGGGCATGTACTCTTACCACCAAAACTACCTAATAACTTGACTCCAGAGTGTTGAAAGTATTAGCAGATGCTCTTATTTAATGTTTTCTGTTTTGTTTTCTGTTTTGTTTTGTGCTTTTTGACAGATTTTCTGATACAATGGCGACCTCACGGGGGAGAACGAAGAAAAAAGCATCTTTTGATCATTCTCCAGATAGCCTTCCTTTGAGGAGTTCCGGTAGGCAGGTATCGCTTATTTGTTCATTCATTGACCCTGTTTTGAGCCAACAGACTTATTGTGATTGGTTCTGAAGAATTAGAGATGAAAAGAGTAGAATTCCAGCCCTCAAGGAACTTGTAGTCTAGTGGAAAAATTCATCTTGGGACTTCAGTGTGATTAAGTGGTAGAATGTAGGGGAAAAAGCTTATCTGGCAGAGATAAAGGCATTGCTGTG
Organism: Bison bison bison; assembly: GCF_000754665.1. NCBI lineage: Eukaryota > Metazoa > Chordata > Mammalia > Artiodactyla > Bovidae > Bison > Bison bison. The sequence goes on from NW_011494846.1 coordinate 4,412,273, forward strand.
AAACAGCACAGGGTGGTTCAGCTGTGTGGTTGCCTCCAGGATGTGAGCTGGGGCTAGATCATGCTTGGCTTGATGTCATTCATAGGAATTTGGACCTCAGCTTGTAATAGTTAATTGGGTGCTGTTGATAGCTTACTTGCTGCCATCTTTCTTGTAGGGCCATTTTTTTTTTTTTAAGGAAAATATTGAATGATGTAATTCTTTCTCTAGAATTTGTCTACAGATTTTTATTGTAGTTTTAAAATCTACAATACTGAGAGGATAGAACTTCTCTAAGCAAAGAGAACAATCTTAATTTGAAAGTGGCTTTCATTTTGTATGATACAGCCTAAAAAAATTTCTTTTTAATTTTTTATTGGTTAGACTATCTGGGTTAGATAATCAATATTGAAGTAGAGTTGAAACAGCTTTTTCCTAAAAGAAGCTAGTATGCATTTTCCGTCTCTACTCAGAGACCTGTTTTCGAAGTGCTGGTTCCAGATTTCTAGCAGATTAGTGAATTGTTTGCACAATGCAGTCTCAAGGAAATTGCTGTTACCGTCAGCCCCTACCCCACTGTCAGAATGCTGTTGATCTTCACACTTAGAACTTCTAACCTGGAAGTGATTTCAGGAGTAAACCTCCCACCACCTCCACCCTGGGCCACGCCAGTGTTGATCTTAACCTCAGCTGGTTCTTTCTCAGGCAAAGAAAAAGGCCACGGAGACGACGGATGAGGATGAAGATGGTGGGTCGGAGAAGAAGTACCGGAAATGTGAAAAAGCAGGCTGTACAGCCACATGTCCTGTGTGCTTTGCAAGTACTTCTGAAAGGTCTGTTTAGACGGCGTGTCTTGGCCTCACCTTCCTGCCAATGAGCACATTCATCCTCAAAGATAGTCTTCCTAAAGATTCATAGAGATACTGCTATCCTGCAGTAGAGACATTGCTGGTACATTTTGTACACATCATACCCCACTGCTCACTCCCCCGTTAGACTAGCCTGTATCAGCTCTGCACAGTGACCAACCCCCTGTGCTCACATTGCATCCCCCATAGTTGTACCTCTGGAGGTTGGGAATGGGGGGATAGTTTGAGGATGAGATGGGGTAAGAGGTAAGGGGGGAGTAGCAAGAACCTTGAGCTTCCTACAGAGATCAGTGTTTGCTTATTTCTCTGGGCTGCTTTTCTCCCTCTTACAGCACACCTCCGCCTCCAAAGATACACACAGGGCTCATTCAAACTACATAGCTAACTGCACTCTTGCCATTTTTGTTGGGATGATCCAAGCATGACCTTTTACTTCCACCGGAAAAAATCTTCAGTTAAGATTCAATGAAACGTGGAAAACAAATTCTTTCTTTTTTTTAAATCACAAAGAAGTGGTGGTGTTAGTGTTCATAGTGGCTTTATAGTTCATTCTTTTGCTACATTATTGGCTGGGTGGCAGGTTTTATTTGCCAGATTGCCCATGGGATGGTCCGATCCCAACTGGCCAGATGTTGCTACTAGAGACCACACTTCCCTCCTCCACACACATGTGGCAAGCCTGCTGCCGTCCCTTCTTTCACGTCCTAAAACCGTATCATCGCTCCATGGAGTCCTGATAAAACTAAGTCCCAGGGCCTTTTGATGAGCAGGCAGCTGGGTACCGCTGATCCCTGTGTCCTCCCCATGCATTGTTCTCTGTCAGTCAACCGTTTCATTTGTTCTCTTGTAATATCCAGTCATTAGGATTCTAAGTGAAGGTAAGGCAAGATGGGCTCATAGGAGGTGTTTGATAAATGTTAACCAAAAAAGTGAGATGTGTTTATTTGTTACCAAAGCTATCTGTTTTTGCTATTTTCAGATGTGCCAAAAATGGCTACACATCCCGATGGTATCACCTCTCCTGTGGGGAGCATTTCTGTAATGAATGCTTTGACCATTACTACAGAAGGTTTGTTCTGATGACTGTTGGAAGTGTTTGGGGTGGAAGGGATGGTGGCTTGGGCAGTGGGCGGTGGTGGGGGTCAGATAGTTAAGTCTGAGCACCCCCCTCCCCGGGTTACTGAATTATTTCACTGTTTCATCCATACCTGAGCTGACTACAGGTGTGCCAGAACTTTGATGCTGTAGTTTGCATGTGTGTATGCTTGCGTGTGCACACTCAGAGCTCAGAAAGTATCTGCCATGAGACAGTTATTCTCTGTAGTTCACAAATTCTGAAAAATTTAGGAGCTGCTTTTCTCTTCTATGCCAGTGCAAAGGGGCAGGAATGAAAAGATTTTGTGGGGGATGCTGACAGCTAGAGGGTGCTGGACAGACCATCCCTTCTTGATAGTTTTAGATACTAAAAATGCAACCTGTTTTATGCGTGCTATGATAACTTACTCCTCCCCCCTTATAATATGGCTAGTTAAGTCCTTCACATAAGATTTCTATCTGCCTCCTGTTTTGAAAACCTGAATAGCTTATTGTTTGATATATTTATTTTTATTGTTTTTCAGCCATAAGGATGGATATGACAAATATACTACATGGAAAAAAATATGGACAAGCAATGGAAAAACTGAGCCTAGTCCCAAAGCTTTCATGGCAGACCAGCAGCTCCCCTACTGGGTAAAAAAGATAAAACTGTATGATTTTGTGAAGCATTTATAGCGCTTCCCTGGTAGCTCCAGGGTAAAGAATCCACCTGCCAAGCAGGAAATGGGAATTTGATCCGTGGGTCAGGAAGATCCCCTGGAGAAGGAGATGACAACCCACTCCAGTCGTTCTTGCCTGGGTGATCTCATGGACAGAGGAGCCTGGCAGGCTACAGTCCACGGGGTAGCAAAGAGTTGGACACAACTGAGCAACTAAACAGCAAACGCATTTATAGCTCCAAATGCAGGAGGAATGGATGAAAATTCCAATGGGAAGTTTTCTTTAATTACATTTATTCTTTCTGTAACTATGAAAGCAAATCACTTTTTTTATTTTTGTGGAAAAATCACCTCACTTGACCTGCAGCATAAAGAAGAAACTAAAGACTCATTACCAGCTGGTGATAGCCAGTGCTAAGTCTGGTCCATATCTCACTTCTTTGTTCATGTTTTTCTGTGTTTATTTAAACACAATTTCACACTTAGTATGCAAATCCTAATTAGGTTTAGAATCATACTTTGCATGTAAGTTTTTAGTAGCTTTTAGGTTTTTTTTTTAATTAATTTAACTTTATTTTTTTCTATTTAGCCATTCTTTGAAAACACACTTTAGTGATTGTATATATAATATAAATATACCATCATTCAATAAATTATTTGCTAATTTATTTAATGTTACAGGTAATTTGAGCTTTTCTCTGCATACCTTAAAATTTTTCTTAATTGAAGTGAGATTTACATAACTTTAAATTCACAAAATATTCACAAGGGAAACTCAAGAGGAAAGAACACACACACACACTTATGACTGATTCGCATTGTTGTGCTGCAGAAACCAATACATTGTAAAGCAATTACCCTCCAATTAAAGAATACATTTTAAAAAGTTTTTTTTAATTAACCCTTTTAAAATGTACAACTCAGCATTCAGTACATTCACAGTGTGGTCCAGTCACCACCAATATCCAGTTCCAGAACATTTCATCATCCACAAAGGAGACCTGTGCCCACTCAGCCGTTACCTCTCATTCCTCCCTACCTCTACCCCCTGGCAACCGCTGATCTGCTTTCTTCCTTTCTGAATTTACCATTTTGGATGCTTTATATAAAGGAGTCAGGCAGTGTGTGACCTTTTACATTTGGCTTCTTTCACTTAACCTCATGCATTTGATGCTGAATGCTTGTTAATCCAGATCATGTGGAGGAGATGGCAAAGGAAGAGATGGAAGAAATGCCCACTCAAGAGGTGCTGACTCACTGACCTTGACTTCTTACTCTCCATCTAGGTTCAATGTACAAAACCTGAGTGTAGGAAATGGAGGCAGCTTACCAAGGAGATCCAGCTGACTCCCCAGATAGCAAAGACCTACCGATGTGGGATGAAACCAAATACTGCTGTTAAGGTATGCTGTCTTTGGTTTTCTGTTTAAATTAATTGATGGGTTAGTTTTCTGTTTAAATTAATTGATGGGTCAGTCGGTAGTAATGGCGTATATTTTTCCTTTATCGTATGGATCATTGTATCAGGATGGTACTGTCCCATGTATAAAGAGAACCTCCATTACAATAGCTTAACCGATTAAGCCTTTTATTTTTCTCTCATTTATAAACAGTTTAGAAGCAGGCAGTCCAGAGTTGGTATAGTTGCCCAGGGAATTCTTCTAGCTTCCAACTCTCTCACAAGATCATTACTGCACCGTCAGCCATCATTCCAAGGTCAAAGCAGAAAAGATGGGAAAGGCTGGAGTAAGCCAAGTCTCTCCTCCTTTTACTGGGAAACCAGGAGCTTTCCTGGAAGTTCCAACACTAGATTTCTATTTATAGCTCTTTGGCCAGGACGGGATCTCACAGCTACTCTGAACAACAGTGGGGACAAAGGAAGAAGATATTCCATAACTGTTGCATGTTTTATATTTTATAACTGGAGGGAAATCTTTCATAACAGCATGGAAATTAGGATCCTGTTAGGAAAGAGAAAAGGATGAATATGTTTGGGCTCAATAGACAGGAGTTTGAGCAAATGCAGAGATAGTGAAGGACAGAGAAGCCTGGCATGCTGCAGTTGATGGGGTTGCAAAGAGTTGGATGTGACTGAATGAC
>NW_011494846.1:4417077-4444587 GCF_000754665.1 Bison bison bison
ATGACAACAATAATATGTTTGGGCTTTTAGCAGTTTTTCTTAATTGGTATATTGTGCCTCTTTGGAGATTTGACAGTTGCTTAGCGTTTAAAAATGTGCTAATTGCTTCAAAGTGTTAAAGCATTCATCTATAGAATGTGTCTTGTTTTATCAGTACATTAAAGAATATTTGGAATTGTAATCTCAGATGCAAGATGCTTTTCCTTTCTGAAAATTTTGACTTAATTCACAGAATTCACCCTCTTAAAGTATATAATTCAGTGGTTTGTAGTATTAATATATTCATAGATATGCAGTTATCACCAGCAAAATATTTTCTTAGTTCAAATTCTTCTTTAAAGATGAATGAGAAAACATTTGAAAAGCTTTATAAAGTTTATGATCAAGTTTTTCAAAGTCTGGGATTTAAATTCCAAATATTATTGAAGTAACTCATAATTATTAATATATTTGAATGATTTTGCAAAGTAAACTGGTGAGAAAAATGGTATGAATATTTAGGAGTTCTGTTTTCTATAGTTTTAAATTTTACATAAGCATTACATGAATATAATCTCAAGTTTAAAAAAGTAAATTGAACATATGTGTGCATATGTAAGTACATGCACACGCGTAATATGTAAATGAAAAATGAAAGTCCCCTTTAAACCATCTTTTTATTCCCACTCTAATAGATAACAACTCTTAATGACTCATTTATCCTACTAGAACTTTCTTTATGCTCTCATTATGTATTTATGGTAGGCACATTTTTTTTAAAGCGCTGGAAACAAGTATCTAAACTACTTTTTAAAGGTTAAAGAAGTATAGCTTAGAGTGATCATAGCCTCTAAGCATGATATATCTTTTAAATCCCCTCTGCCCAGGAAATCCTCCCTTGAGACCCTCTAGCTCCATTCTGATTGATTACCATCTATTAGCCTCAACTTTTGAAATATTTATTTAAATGGTGTTTATTGACTCAGAGACCCTTTGGTTTTCAGCTTGGTCTTCTGTCAAGGACAAAGTCTGGAAAGGTTTATTTGTAAAACAACATTAAAAAGAATGGTAGCAAACAACCACACTGTTTGGTGCTCACTGTTTGTTATTTAATATATCTTGAAGATGCTTCTGTCTCAGTGCATAGACATCTCTTTCCCTGGAAAGACTGTGTAATACATAGTCCACTGAATGGATAGATCATAATGAATTCGGCGTGATCGAAGGGCATTTAGGTGACGTCTAAATGTTTATCGTCAGTGACTGCGCTGTAGTGAATAGCTTGGTGCCTGTGCAAGTTTTATTTATGTATTTTTGGTTTTGGCTGGCCTGGGTCTTCCTTGCTGTGCACAGGCTTTCTGTAGTTGCGGCGAGCGGGGGCTACTCTTCATTGCAGTGCGAGGGCCTCGCGCTGCCGTGGCTTCTCTTGTTGCAGACACAGGCTTAGGCTAACGGGCTCCAGCCTGCGGGCTTAGTGGTTGTGGCTCGTGAGCTCTAGAATTCTGACTCAGTAGCCGTGGCGTCCGGGCTTAGCTGCTCTGAGACGTATGGGATCATCCCAGCTCAGGGATGGAACCTGTGTCCCCTGCATTGGCAGGCAGATTCTTATATTCTGTGCCACCAGGGAAGTCCTATCAAGCTGTTTTAATTTGAAATAATTCTTAGACCCACAAGAGGATTTATAATTTGTGTGTAAGGGATAAAGAATGAAGTTGAACACTCACCGTGTCCCCACCCCCAATTTTAGAAACAGAGCGTGACCAATGCCTCTGTAACTCCCTGGGTGCCCCTCAGTGGTTATCTTCCTCTGCCTCTCCTGCAAGAGCAAGCAGTATTTCCAATTTCGTATTTATTATTCCTCTGCTTTTTGTTTTTGAGTTGATACATATGTATGAAACCCTAAATAACATGTGAAGTTTTGCATATTTTATGTCGGTTGGAAGTTGTACCCTGTTGTTTGCGTTCTTCTGCAGCTTTCTTCTTTTCCTTAACACTGAGGTTTTTTGGTTGCCTCCATGTTGATGCCTACGGCTCTGAGTCATTAATTGTCCCTGCTGTGTAATTTTGCATTGTGTGAATCTACCATAGCGTGTCTGTTCTCTTGTTCATAGGCGTGTGAGGGTTGTTTCTAGTGTGGGGCTGTCATGTTCTTTCATGTCTCTCCTAGTGCTGTGCTGGGCTGTGCTCAGTCACTCAGTCGTATCCAACTCTTTGTGACCCCATGGATGGTAGCCCACCAGGCTCCTCTGTCCATGGAATTTTCCATCAAGAATATTGGAGTGGGTTGCCATTTCCTGTTCCAGTTTTCCTAGTGCACACGTGCATAGTTTCTCTGGAATATATTCCAAGGGCTAGATTTCCCAGACCATATGGTATGCCAGTCTTCAGTTTATTTAGGTAACTTTTTAAATTGAAATATACAAACAGAAAGTGCACAAGTCAAAATGCCATAGCTCAGTGAATTTTCAGAGTCCACATTTAGCCAGGTCCCAGTAAAGAAAGCTGAGCGCCAAAGGATTGATACTTTTGAACTGTGGTGTTGGAGAAGACTCTTGAGAGTTCCTTGGACAGCAAGGAAATCAAACCAGTCAATCTGAGAAGAATCAACCCTGAATATTCATTGCAAGGACTGATGCTTCCAATACTTTGGCCACCTGATGTGAAGAACTGACTCACTGGAAAAGACCCTGATGCTGGGAAAGATTGAAGGCAGGAGGAGAAGGGGATGACAGAGGATGAGATGGTTGGATGGCATCACCAACTCGATGGACATGAGTTTGAGCAAGCTCCAGGAGTTGGTGATGGACAGGGAAGCCTGGCGTGCTGCAGTCCATGGGGTCACAAAGAGTCGGATACAACTGAGCAACTGAACTGAATTGAACAGTTAAGAAATTGACCAGCCTCGAAGAAGCACCCTTGCACCACCTTTCACTCAGAGAGTCCATCCCTTTCCCCTGCCCAGAGTAACTACTTACTTCCTCTTCTCCCCCATCCAAATACTAACCAGGCCGACCCTGCTTAGCTTCTGAGATCAGAGAGGACAGGCGCTTTCAGGGTGGTATGGCTATAGGTCCCTACTTACCCTTCCAACTTACAGCACTGTGGATGTTGCTTCCTTTCGAACTTTATGTAAATGGCATAATACAGTATGCATGCTTTTGGGTGTGGCTTCTTTCAACTCACCGTTACATTTGGAAGGTGCATCATACTGTAATTAATGTGCGTTGCAATTTCCTCTCGTTGCTATGCCATTGTTTGACTGTAGTACAGTTTGTTTCTGCCTTCTACTCTTGATGGACTTCTGGCTTGTGCTTAGCTTTTCTCTCTTACAAACTATGCTTCTTCAGGAATTTTCTAATCCTTTTCTTGGTGCACGTGGACGAGCGTCTCTCTAGAAAATACAGGCATGCCTTGTTCTATTGCACTTCGCTTTTTTGCCCTTTACAGATATGCATTTTTACAAATTGAAGCTTTGTGACAACTCTGCATTGTCAGATGATGGTTAGCATTTTTAGCAATAAAGTATTTTTATTTTATGTATTTATTTATTTTTGGCGGTGCTGAATCCTCATTTTGGCACAAGGACTCTGGGGCACTTGGACTCTGTAGTTTTAGCACACTGGCTTAGTTGCCCCAAGGCATGTGGGATCTTCCCTGACCAGTGATCAAACCCCCGTCCCCTGCACTGGCAGGCGGATTCTTAACCACTGGACCATCATGGCAGTCCCTGAGGTATTTTTTAATTAAAGTATGTGCAGGTTTCTTTTTTTAAGCTATTGCACACTTAATATACTATCAGTTCAGTTCAGTCGCTCAGTCGTGTCCGACTCTTTGCGACCCCATGAATTGCAGCACGCCAGGCCTCCCTGTCCATCACCAACTCCCGGAGTTCACTCAGACTCACATCCATCGAGTCAGTGATGCCATCCAGCCATCTCATCCTCTGTCGTCCCCTTCTCCTCCTGCCCCCAATCCCTCCCAGCATCAGAGTCTTTTCCAATGAGTCAACTCTTTGCATGAGGTGGCCAAAGTACTGGAGTTTCAGCTTCAGCATCATTCCCTCCAAAGAAATCCCAGGGCTGATCTCCGTCAGAATGGACTGGTTGGATCTCCTTGCAGTCCAAGGGACTCTCAAGAGTCTTCTCCAGCACCACAATTCAAAAACATCAATTCTTCGGTGCTCAGCCGTCTTCACAGTCCAACTCTCACATCCATACATGACCACAGGAAAAACCATAGCCTTGACTAGATGGACCTTTGTTGGCAAAGTAATGTCTCTGCTTTTGAATATGCTATCTAGGTTGGTCGTAACTTTCCTTCCAAGGAGTAAGCGTCTTTTCAGTGTAAACATAACTTTTATATGCACTGGGAAACCAAAAAATTCTTTTGAGTCACTTTTATTGTGACGCTTGCTTTATTGCAATGGTTGGTCTCAAACTGAGCCCACAATGTCTCTGAGATGTCTATAGAGCAAGACTAGAACTGTTGGGCATAATGCAGTCATATCTGCAGGGCTTGATTCCAGGACCCTGCAGGTATCAAAATCTGAAGATGCTGAAGTCCTTTGTATAACATGGCATCGTATTGCATATAACCTACACACATCCTCTCATATACTTTAGTTCATCTTTAGGTTACTTTTAATACTTCATATAATGTAAATTCTATATAAATAGTTGCTGGTGCATGGAAAATTCAGATTTTACTTTTTGGAACTTTCTGCAATTTTTTTGAGTATTTTTTAATCCAAGACTGACTGAATTTGTGGATGTGGAACCGATCGCAGTATGTACATCTTCAGTTATACAAGATAATGCCAAATTATCACACATTTAAAGGTTTCATATTTTGTCAGATTCTTCTCCAGAATTATTACACATTGTTGTAGGTTGCCACCGAGGACATCGTTGCAAGAGGAGCTGTCTTCCTCGCACCCTCACTCATGTGGGTGTTTTATCACACTTTCTCTTTTCCAGTCTAATTGATGAAAAGAGATATCTTATTAAAGGTAAACTGACACTTAGGACTGTATTTTAGGGACTTCCCAGGAGGTCCAGTGGTTAAGACTTCACCTTCAGTGCAGGGGGTATACATTCGAGCGCTGGTCAGGGATCTAACGTCCCACATGCCTTGGGGCCAAAAAACCCAGAAGCAATAGGATAACACATTCAATAAAGACTTTAAAAATGGTCCACATCAAGGCTCTTTAAAAAAAAAAAAAAGACTGTATTTTATAATTAAACCTGATTAATATTTTTTGTCTTGTTTTGCAGCCTGAGACCTCAGACCATTGTTCCCTCCCAGAGGATCTAGTGAGTATTTCTGCATGTTTCAGATTAGCCAGCGTTACACTTTCAGCGATAAGTACGATAAGTGAAACACAGTAACAGTGTTATGAGTGTCTTTATTTGGTTGCTGATCAAAGGCTTTTTAATCTCCCGTGATAACTATGTGATGAAAATGCTAGCAGGAATGGTGTTGTGAGTGATCCTCACCCAACTTGAAAAAAAAAAAAAACACACTCAAATTTTATCGCTTTATGTTTAAAGGAAATAAAAACGCAGAAACTGACACCGTGCCTTCCTACAAGGATCAGACTTGTTATACTTGTTTTCCAAGGGGGACTTTATGACCTTCTCGCCACTTGAATCGTTCCAGGAAACGAACAAGAGGCCCATGATTTGATGGTCTTGGCCTAGATTCAGCTGTGAGAGGGTTCTCGTGTTATTCTGACCTCATTGTAACTGCTTTGTCCCGTCTCTGCCCAGATGTGGAAGGGGCAGCAGCTGGCAAAGCCTGGCCACGTGTCGCTTGTCTTAGGAAACTTTGCTCCCTGAGCTGACTGATTTTGCCACATAAGCCAGATCCTATGGCTATTTCAGAAGATGATTTTTTTTTAAATTATGGGTTTCTGAGTTATTCTGCATGACAGTGATTCAGGATTGTTAGTTTGTAGTTTTTCTAGGTGTGAAACTCAGGGAATGTGATTGATGTTAAGGCAGAGGGCGAAATGACACGTGGCAGGTCTGTTCTGTTACATAAAGGGCTGCATGAGACACACATATTAAAAAGAATAAATAAATAGCTTACACACACATATACCCACATTAAAAAAAAATAGCTGTACCCTCAAGCATTTCTACAGTAAAGCAGTGGCCCAAATAATTTCTGGATTCAGGGTAAACGAGATGACATTATAGAAAGAAAGGAAAAAATGACTTTAAATACAGTTTAAAAAATTACTTTATGAATATCTCCCCTACTATTCAGACCATTGTGCTCTCAAGGAATCTGAACTTTAGGACAGGGGCCATATTCTTGGGATATAAGAACCTTAAAAAGTTCCGAAGAGTCGTCCCTGGATGTTCATATGCCAGTTACTTATTTTTGTCTTCAGTTGAGAAAGAGTCTGGGGCAGGTTTATGAAATGGAACTTTCCTTCTTTTTGGTCCAGCCCAGGCTGGTCAAGGGTAGCCAAAACTAAAACAAGCCTTGAGGACAAAGATTGCAAACTGAAAAGCCATCAGGGGCCAGGCAAGTAAAATGAACGTGTGAGGGACTTTCCTGGTGGTCCAGTGGTTAAGACTTTGCCTTCCAGTGCAGGAGGTGGGGTTTCGATTCCTGGTCGGGGAGCTGAGATCTCACATGCCTCATGGCCGAAAAAAACAAAAGGTGTATAACAGAAGCAATATTGTAGCAGATTTAATAAGTTAAAAAAAAAGGTCTGCAGCAAAAAAAGAAAAAAAACTGGGTGAAGCAGCTGGGAATAATTTATGAGGGATGTTGGGGCTTGTAGTAAGCTGAGAAAATGCTTGCCTGAGATTTGGACTCTGAAGGGCAAATAATGCATTTTTAATTGACAAACCACAGCTTGATGGCAGGTGGCATTTGCTTGGAGACTGGAGAACTAACATCAGAGGGTTCCTGAGCCCAGGATTCTCCTCTATTAGATTCCTAGAATTCCTGGAGCATACATTCAAGATCATGTTTAGCTAAGTCTGCCTAGTATAGGATTTCGGCAGTGTTGCTTAAGAAGCAGGTAAATTTTATTTTTATCACAGCCGTCATCACCAGGCTGCTTTGATCAAACGACTCCATATGTTAACTCAAAATCTTGAATATGATCACATATTTTAAGACCAAAAATAGTTTCTTCAGTCTACATGGAGCATCTGATTTTGCTGATTGTCATGTACTTTTCCCTCTGAAAAAAATTTCTAGTAACCTCTGGCAAAAAGCAGTAATATTTGACTGCTACTTCAGAGAATTTTTTTTTTGCTGAATTTTGCAGTTTCCATTATCTTTGAATCCTAAAAGGGGGAAGGACCAGGTGATAAATGATTCCTGAACAGAAGGAAGTTCCTCGTGTCAGACTTAAACAAACCTAGGCTTCCAGGAGAGTCAGTGGAGGCACCATTAAGACTTATCTGGTGTTGGGACATCCCTGGTGGTCCCGTGGCTGAGGCTCTGTACTCCCAACGCAGGGGGCACGCTTTTGATTCCTGGTCAAGGCACTGGGTCCCTCATGCCACAGGACGCAGCCAGAAAAAAAAAAAAAAAAAAAAGACTTAACTGGTGTTGGCGTTTTTTGCTGGGGGAAAGAGAGACCTTTTGCTGAGATCTGAAGGAACTTGGCCTAAGAAACCTTCTCTCCAGGTCTCCTCAGGGGTCTTGGTTTCTGAATCTGCCTGTGTAGGACTCTGGCCTAGGCTTGAGGAGTGGGCGAAGGCAAAGGAGAAGGGTTGGGGATGAATGAGGATGAGTGACATGGCAAGAACCCTGTGTCCTTGGTGGGCCCTGCAAGTCCATTTCTTGTCCGCCATCGTCCCTCTCTGTCTTGCTCTCCCCCTTGCAGAGAGTGTCAGAAGTGCCCAACCACTGGTGGTACTCCATGCTCATCTTACCTCCTTTGCTGAAAGACAGCGTGGCCGCACCCCTGCTCTCGGCCTACTACCCAGACTGTGTGGGCATGAGTCCGTCCTGCACCAGCACGCACCGCGTGACCAGCGACGCCAGCCCCGGGAAGCTGGAGCACCCCAAGGCGGTCCCCTCTGTGCTGGGTGAGAGCTGGGCCTGGCCCTCCCTGCCTTCCCTCCCCTACCTTGCCCTGGAAATGTGTGGGTGAGCAGAATGGAAAAGATGGTTTCTTTGTTTGGTTGTTTTAAATGTGTTCACTTAGTACAAAGCACCTCATTATTTCATGAATCTGGTTTTACTGTGGATCACTCGTATTATTTATATACATTTGTTCATTTTCCCCTTAATCATTGGGAAGGCCTGTAACACTTGTCTAGGAATCGTACCTACGGAGTTTAATGAGCATTTCTTCGAAAGTTGGATAGCTGCGTAATTTGATGATCGTGCCTACTCTGACACGCCGGAAGAAAGTTTTGACTCAAGCCACTCTTCTTTTTTCTCTTTGAGTCATTCTGCTTCTAATTATGCCATTGATAATTGTAGTCAAATGACCCACTCTTGAAAAAACTTCAGGTCAAGGCAAGCAGACTGATGACTGTTTACTTTCAGGGGATTTACAAAATTCTCCATCAGAATTCTCTGTGTACAAGCGAGAATTCTAGATCGCCTCCTGCACACTGCTGCTGCTGCTGCTAAGTCACTTCAGTCGTGTCCAACTCTGTGTGACCCCATAGACGGCAGCCCTCCAGACTCCCCCGTCCCTGGGATTCTCCAGGCAAGAACACTGGAGTGGGTTGCCATTTCCTTCTCCAATGCAGGAAAGGGAAAAGTGAAAGTGAAGTCGCTCAGTCGTGTCCGACCCTCAGCGACCCCATGGACCGCAGCCTTCCAGGCTCCTCCGTCCATGGGATTTTCTGGGCAGGAGTACTGGAGGGGGTGCCATTGCAGACTAACAGACTTCATCTTTGGTGCAAGTAGATTTTGACATTGTGGGCTTTTACTTTAACTAGTAGCACTGGACCCTCTAAAAATGTGGATGTGCTCAAAATCACAACTGAAGCGATAAATCCCAGTGTTACCGCAGGTGGAATGAAACAGGCCCTAAGACGCTAATTAGTCGGTATGTACACATATGAAGGGCAGTTTGGCAGTGTGAATCAAAAACCTTATAATAGATCCTCTTTGGATGTAGGAATTTATCCTAAATTATCAAAGATTATCAAAAGTAAGTCCAAAGATGTGTGGCGTTGTTTATAGTAGTAAAATAATTGGATAAAATAAAAATGCCCAGAAATAGGGGAGAAGATAATAAATAAGATAGCATTGTATGCCCATGGAAGTCATATTTAATGACATGGGACAATGTTCTTGAAAAGCAGGTAAGAAAAACAGCCTTTTCAGTGCATTTTTTGGGCTTTTTTTCTTTCTTTCCTAGAAACAGAACGTAGGTTAGACTGAGTTTAACACCACTCAAGGATTATCAGGGGTTAGTCTTCTAATTCGGAGAAGGCAATGGCACCCCATTCCAGCACTCTTGCCTGAAAAATCCCATGGACAGAGGAGCCTGGTGGGCTGCAGTCCATTGGGTCGCAAAGAGTCGGACACGACTGAGCGACTTCCCTTTCACTTTTCACTTTTCACTTTCCTGCACTGGAGAAGGAAATGGCAACCCACTCCAGTGTTCTTGCCTGGAGAATCCCAGGACGGGTGAGGCTGGTGGGCTGCTGTCTATGGTCACAGAGTCGGTGTGATTGAAGCGACTTAGCAGCAGCAGCAGCAGCAGCAGCAGTCTTCTAATTAAAAAAACTCCAATAATAGTTTCTTTTAAGATATATTTCCATGGGGATTTGGCATTCAGTTGGGTTTTGAATTTCAGGTTTGCAAAATGAAGTTGTTGTTCAGTTGCTAAGTCATGTCCAACTCTTTGCAACCCTGTGGCCTGTAGCATACCAGGCTTCCCTGTCGTTCACTGTCTCCTAGACCTTGCTAAATCTCATGTCCATTGAGTCAATAATGCCATCCGACCATCTTATCCTCTGTTGCCCCCTTCTCCTCCTGCCTTCAATCTTTCCCAGCATCAGGGTCTTTTCCAGTGAGTCGGCTCTTCATATCAGGTGGCCAATGTATTGGCGCTTCAGTTTCAGCATCAGTCCTTCCAATGAATATTCAGGGTTGATTTCCTTTAGGATTGATTGGTTGGATCTCCTTGCAGTCCAAGGGAACTCTCAAGAGTCTTCTCTAACATCACAGATTGCAAGATGAAGACATTCTGGAAATCTGTTGAGAAACAATGTGAATATGTAACACTCAAACATGATTAAGATGGCAGATTTTATAGCACATGTTTTTCTTTAACAAAAATTTTAAAAAAAATTTCTGTGCCACAGAAATTGAATTTGTGAAGAAAGAATGGGGAAATATTTTTTAATTTCCACCTAGCAGGTCTAATTGGACAGAGGAAGTGGA
Source organism: Bison bison bison (assembly GCF_000754665.1). Classification (NCBI taxonomy): domain Eukaryota; kingdom Metazoa; phylum Chordata; class Mammalia; order Artiodactyla; family Bovidae; genus Bison; species Bison bison. The sequence continues at coordinate 4,427,440 of NW_011494846.1, forward strand.
GGCATTTACGTAGGACAGACCAGGAAGCTTGTCTAGGCCCTTCTTTCTGGTTTGGTTTTGTTTCTGCTCTTCAGCTTACCCTGGGTTTCCCTGGTGGCCCAGACAGTAAAGAATCTGCCTGCAATGAAGAGACCCAGGTTCGATCCCTGGGTCGGGAAGATCCCTTGGAGAACGAAATGGCAACCCACTTCAGTATTCATGCCTGGAGAATCCGATGGACCGAGGAACCTGGCGGGCGATAGTCCATGGGGTCGCTAAGAGTCGTACACCACTGAGTGACTAACGCTTAACCAGATTTGGAATTTACAGCCTGTGAGATTTACTCCTTTGCTTCTCCCTCAGTTCCAGGCATGAACCGGTACTTCCAGCCTTTCTACCAACCCAACGAGTGCGGCAAAGCCTTGTGTGTGAGGCCAGACGTGATGGAGCTGGATGAGCTGTACGAGTTCCCGGAGTATTCGAGGGACCCCACCATGTACCTGGCTCTGAGGAATCTCGTCCTCGCCCTGTGGTTCACTAACTGCAAGGTGAGTGGGGGGCAGGTTGGCCAGCAGCACGTGGACACAGACTTCTCTTAGAGGGGTGGCTTGATCTTTAGATCTGTGTGTCTCCACCACACGTTTGGGTGGGGGCTGTCCTGTGCATTGTAGGGAGTTTAGGCAGCATCCCTGGCCTGTACCCACTAGATGCCATAGCAACCACCATCCCCCCCAACCCGGTGTGATAGCCAAAAATGTCTCCAGATATTGCCAAACGGGGCAAAGTCTCACCACCTGAAAACCACCGCGTTAGACCACGTGTCACCAGAATTCTCGACTCTAGTGAGTGAGTGTACAGTGCAAAGTTGGGTCAAGGAGTTCCGATGACAATGCCGGGAGAAAAAAGAATAAAACATTAAAGATTGAATCATAAATCCCCCAGAGGACAGGAATTCTTCCTCAGTTTGTTATCCTCAGGCATCTGAAACCAGTGATTGGTGCTTTTCTGGGACTGAATGAATGTTAGTGGCTTCAAACAGCACTTACCTTGAAAGGGATGAAGGTAAATTGGGGGATGGACCGGGTGGGGGGACTACAATTTTTTTTTAAGCAAAGTCTTCCCTGACCCTCATATTTTTCCAATTTATTAATTTCTTCTGCAATTATTTGAGTGACTGCTGAATGTAGAACATTTTGCCAGACTGCCAGTCTTGGTTAAAGAAAGATACTCTGGGTCTGCCCTGGTATTTCATTGAATTAGACCCCAGCCCTAGATGATTTGATTAAGTTACAGCTGTAAATGCAGTTGATATGAATTACACCCAGGTGAGTGGGCTGCGAATTTCCTCTCCAGCAGCCTTAAAGTAGATATTAAACTAAATAGCAAACATTTGCTGAACTAAACAAAACTGTGGTCAGAATTTTCCTGTAAATAAGCTGTGAAGGAAGATGCACTTTTCAGAAACAGCCTTGGGTTCATTTTTCTCGACATTTCTTTTTAGTTGACTTTGAAATTGGACTTACACTGTGAAAGACTCTGATTTAAAAAGTCCTCCACTTACCAGTGTGGATCTATTTTAATTTGTAATAAGATCATAAGATGTATCTATTTAATACTCTAGTGGGAAAACTCAAATATGGTTGCTTTTAAGGAGTCAGAAAAACAAACAAGGAGTCAGACTAAATATTTATTTTTTAAGTCATGAATACAAACACATTTTTTAATCTTCTGCAGCAATCCAAGCCAATGTTGTACATGTTATTTCTTTCGTATTTTGAGCCTGTAGTCATCTTCCTGTGTTTGATCAGGTTCTCTTGGAGCTGGGGGTTGGGGACAAGTAGAAGAAAGGCCAGAGTGGGCACCTCCCTGCTGCGCCCCATGGCCCAAACCTGTTCTGATTTCACGACCCTGCAAGGAGGCCACCTTATTCTTGAATCTTTGAGATGAACCAACTCTTACCAAAGCTTCTGGAGTAAACAAAGTCAGGGTCTTTTTTTTTTTTTTCCTGAAAAGTTCCTAAGTCTGTTCCTCCTACATCTTATCAGTGATGCTGCTAAGTCACTTCAGTCGTGTCCGACTCTGTGCGACCGCATAGACAGCAGCCCACCAGGCTCCCCTGTCCCTGGGATTCTCCAGGCAAGAACACTGGAGTGGGTTGCCATTTCCTTCTCCAGTGTATGAAAGGGAAAAGTGAAAGTGAAGTCACTCAGTCGGGTCTGACTCTTTGCAACCCCACGGATTGCAGCCCACCAGGCTCCTCCGCCCATGGGATTTTCCAGGCAAGAGTACTGGAGTGGGGTGCCATTGCCTTCTCCTATCAGTGATGAGAACACAGCTTTTTCAGATCCCAGGGCCAGCAGCAGCTTGGGTTTCTATAACGGCCTTTGTTGTGTGATTTTTTGAGTCAGGAATATATCTGTGGTGTGCTCTGCACCCACACTCCCCATATCGGTCATTCTCTGCAAGGGGAAACCTAGGTGATAAAACAGAGATTGCCATGTGCCTCTTGTTCCTTTCTTTCTTCCTTCACCAGGCAGACCTCCCTTTGGTCTTACTATGACTTAGTGATAAATGGTAGATTCCAGTTACCCTGGGAGGTTTTTTTTTTTTTGGTAGCTCAGATGGTAAAGAATCTGCCTGCAGTTTAGGAGACCAGGGTTCGATCCTTGGGTTGGGAAGATCCCCTGGAGAAGAGAGTGGCAATCCACTCCAGTATTCTTGCCTGGAGAATTCCATGGACAGAGGAGCCTGGTGGGCTACAGTTCATGGGGTCACAAAGAGTCGGACACAACTGAGCACTAACACACCATACAAAACGTGCACGTTGACATTTATCATTTTTACCATTTTAATCATTGTAAAATGTACAATTCAGTGGCATTAAGTACATACACAGTGTTGTATAACCACCAGTTCTGTGCAGTTCCAGAACTTTTTCATTACTCTAAGAGGAAACCCCACACCCATTAAACAGTGACTCCCCACTCCTTTCTTCCCCCAGCTTCTGGCAACCCTAGCCTACTTTCTGGGCCTCCCTGGTAGCTCAGCTGGTAAAGAATCTGCCTGTGATGCAGGAGACCCTGGTTCAATTTCTAAGTCAGGAAGTTCCCCGGAGAAGGGATAAGCTACCCACTCCAGTGTTCTTGGGCTTCCCTGATAGCTCAGATGGTTAAGAGTGCGCGTGCAGTGTGGGAGACCTGGGTTCGATCCCTGGGTTGGGAAGATCCCCTAGAGTAGGGCATGGAAACCTCCTCTAGTACTCTTGCCTGGAGAATCCCATGGACACAGGAGCCTGGCAGGCTACAGTCCATGGGGTCGCACAGAGTTGGACATGACTGAGTGACTAAGCACAGCACTGCCTACTTCCTGTCTCTATAAAATCTGCCTATTCTGGGTGCTTCACATAAATGGAATCCTATAACACGTGGCTTTTGTAACCAGCTTCTTTACTTAGCATGGCATTTTCAAGGTTCTTCCCGGTTGTAGCGTACGTCAGTACTCTGTTTCTTTTTATGACCAAATCCTATTCCGTTATGGGTAGACCACCTTTCGCTTTATACCGTCACCCACTGACGGACGCTTGGATCATTCCCGCCTTTTGGCACTTCGAATACTGCTGCCGTGCATTGAGCTCTTTCATACATAGGAATAGAATTCATGCATTGAGCTCTTTCATACATAGGAATAGAATTGTTGTGTCATGTGGTCATCCTGTGTTTTCCCTTTTTGAGGAACCAAGACTTGTTTTCGGTCAGTTAGTTTAACAATCTGGTTTTATTTCCAAACACAGGAAGCTCTTACTCCTCAGAAATGTATTCCTCACATCATCGTCCGGGGTCTCGTGCGCATTCGATGTGTTCAGGAGGTGGAGAGGATACTTTATTTTATGACAAGGAAAGGTCTCATCAACACAGGAGTTCTCAGCGTTGGCCCTGACCAGCATCTTCTGCCTAAAGATTACCACAATGTAGGTGACCGTAACTCTAGCAGTGCTGCTACCGACGGTCATGATACGTGATCGTACGTTAACAATACAAGTAAAACTCACATTATCGCTGTAAAAGCTTTAGCGAGACTTTTGTAGATTATGCGTTTCTTCAGGGAAAAGAATATAAACCGCTGTTCCCCTCGACGGTAGAAAAGAGGAAGGGGTGGATGGCTTAGGACAAGTACTGATGTGTTCTTTAGGGAAATAACTTTCTACAAACGGGACAGCAAAGAAATGCAGATGAACTAACGTTGCTTGGCAGTTGGCTCCTTCTAGTACATTTTTTTCATTGCTCTAATTGGATTTTTGTTTCTTTTTTTCTTTTCGTAAAGAAATCAGTCATCATTATTGGGGCTGGTCCAGCCGGATTAGCAGCTGCTAGGCAACTGCATAACTTTGGAATTAAGGTAAGACTTGGGGGACATGGAGGCGAAAACAGATGGTTAACTGCTCCTTTGGTCCAAATTTTCTAAGACTTGGAAACTAGTTCCTGATTTTAGCAAAGAATGCTGCATATATTATATGGTCCACGGGGTCGCAAGAATCGGACATGACTTAGCAACTAAACTACCATATTTGGAGTAGCCTTCTACCCCAAGGAAAGATACTCTTTTTTTAATTTTCATATCAAAATGCATTTTATTAATTTTAGAAATCCTTTATTTTGTGTGTGTGTTGGTTTCTGCCATACAATGATGAGTATCAGCCATAATTATACATATATATTCCCTCCCTCTTGACCTCTGTTCCCCCCCATCCCTAGGTCATCACAACAAACCTAACTGGGCTCCTTGTGTTAAATAGCAGCTTCCCACTAGCTAGCTATATTATTTCTTTTTATCTAGTGTGTTGCCTTATTCTACTTGTTAAAAATTAGCCGAAATAGAGTCGATTACAAAAAAATTGTGCAATTCAGTGTCTAATTTCCATTAGATTCATTCAAGTCTCCCAGATTTCTGGGACTTCCTAGGTCTGACTCATTTCTCCATTTTTTAAAAACTTGTTTTGCAAGGACTTTGGTTTTCCATTAAACCAAACGTGAAAATCAATTTGGTAGAATTGAATTAGTCTTTCGCTGTGCTCTGTGTGGCTAAAAGAATCAACATTTTTCACAGCATCTTCTGTACTGGCGGAGTTTCAGAAATGAGAAAGTTTTCAGTGGTTATGCCTCAGAGGTTTTCCTTTTGGTGGAATGCAAGATCTACATCTTGGATTCTATATATACTACTGACAAAAACGGGAGAATCTGAGTTGAGTTTATAGGAAGTGTGTTTGCATTTCAAAATATTGTCTAAGAGGTATTAAGCAGTGAGGTATTTTAATTGGCCATATGTATATTTCAGCAATAGATATTAGGACCAAGGTTTCTTGTTTTTTGCTTGGGAAATTCACATTATGTTACAGGGAAAGTTATTCCTGAAAAAAACTGTATGTATACATATATATTTATATATATAACTGAATCACTTTATGGTACACCAGAAGCATTGTAAGTCAACTATATCTCGATTAAAAAAAAGTTATTTCTAGCCAAAGTCAGGGGAGGATTTTAGCATTCAGCCTTCCTCTTATAAATGAAAAAAGAAACTAGATGGATGGTTCTGGGTTCATCTGAAGTCAGAAAGAAGGTGGAGAGTCACGAGTTGTAGCTTTCTAGTTGGAGGAAATGAGTTTAGGTCCGAGGAAGAAGAATATTCAAGAGACCTCTATTGTTCTCCCCTTTCTCTGGGGAAACACCCCTCCTGGTTAGGAAATAGATTCCTCTGAGTAACCTCAGAGATGCTTAGCTCGGGGAGCCTCCTGGAGCCATCTGAAGGAGTGCTCCTAGGGCTCCAGAAGCGAAAGGACAGCTTTTGCACTGAAGAGACTTCCCATTTTCAGCTTCTACAACCAAGGGCAGGGTCACTGTCTGAGGCACAGGGCTATCCACCTGAGAGCAGCTCCCCTGCCTCCAGCATCAGAAGTTTGGAGGAGATAAAGTAGTCTGGCTGTGGGACCAGTCTGTGCTGGCCAAGCCCACGGGGTTGTGCTTAGAATCACATGTGATTTTTTTTCGTCTGTTTTGCCAATACGTTCATTTGTGTCATAGATCCTACATATAAGTGATGTCATATGGTATTTGTCTTTCTCTTTCTGACTTACTTCACTTAGTATGATCATCTCTAGGTCCATCCATGCTGGTGCGAATGGCATTATTTTGTTCTTTTTTTGCGGCTGAATAGTATTCCAGTGTGTGTGTGTGTGTGTGTGTGTGTATGTGTACATATACACACACCGCATCTTCTTTTTCCATTCATCTGTCGATGGCCACTTGGGTTGTTTCCACATCTTGGCTGTTGTGAATGGTGCTGCTATGGACATGCTGTGGACATGGGGATGCGTGTATCTTTTTGAATTAAAATTTTGTCCAGAGAGATGCCCAGGAATAGAATTGCTGGATCCTTGACACACTGCCCTCTTTCTAAAGTCGTTGTTCTAATAATATGGTAATATATTACCTAGATGCAAAACTCGTCTTCTCTGTCACTTTACCTTTGTAAAGTGGGATGACTGTTCCATCTTCTTCAGCTTCTCCGATCGTCTGTCTTTTTAGGTGACTGTCCTGGAGGCCAAAGACAGAATCGGAGGCCGAGTATGGGATGATAAGTCTTTCACAGGCGTCACGGTGGGACGAGGAGCCCAGATTGTCAACGGCTGTGTTAACAACCCAGTAGCACTCATGTGTGAACAAGTGAGTTTCTTTAAGATTTGTACTGTAGATGAACAAAAGATGGTCTCAGTTTGCTTGTGTGCAGTATTAATATGCCTCTAGATAACATGTAATAAACGCAGAATGATTTGTTGCCCCTCATCCCCTCTGAAAAGTAAATAAGAACAAGTACAATCTTCCTTTCTCTGAAGGTGGAACTGGAAAACTTAATCCCCCCTCCCCCACCCCGCCCAGTCTGTAATTATATTTGTGTGTTAATTTGCAGGCCACTTAATTAGCTTATTGCTGTAGGGTTGCCAGATTAAGCAAACAAAAATACAGAATGCCAATTTAAATTTGACTTTCAGATAAACACCAATAATTTTTTTGATATAAGTATGTCCCAGTATCACATGGAATGTTTTGCATGCACTATTTGGGACCTATTTATACTTAAAAAAAAAAAGTATTCATTGTTTATCTGAGAATTAACTGGGCTTCCTGTCTCTCATTGGGCAACCCTACCTGATTTCTTTGAAGACCAAGGCTTTTTGTGAACTATTGACTGACGGTCAGTTCAGCCTCAACTTCTATGAGTGTCTGTGCGTTTGTGTGCTCTTTCCCGTGAGATCCCACAGAGGAGAGAGGGTGTCAGAGCAGGGAGGGGCGGTGCGCAGCACTAGCGTCTGAAGCATGGATAAATCTTGGTGGAGGGCATGGCCCGGAAGCAGTTGTTGGCGCCCCCCCATTCTCCAGTGCCATGCTGGTTTTTCACTGCCTTCCTTTGTGGTCATGACCTGATCAGCCTGTATTTTTGAGAGATCCTGACTGACCCTTTGCTCCCCGAGAGCTCTGTCTGATTGCAGCTTAGAACCTGTACCTATTTTTTCCAGGGAAAACTTTTCACCTTCTTATTCTTATTATTTTGAAGCTTGGCATCAGCATGCATAAGTTTGGAGAAAGATGTGACTTAATTCAGGAAGGTGGAAGAATAACTGACCCCACTATTGACAAGCGCATGGATTTTCATTTTAATGCTCTCTTGGATGTGGTCTCTGAGTGGAGGAAGGATAAGACTCAGCTCCAAGATGTCCCTTTAGGAGGTATGGGGAGAATGGTGTTCTGATTGTTCCATCTGAGTCTCATTCTAACCTAAGCTTGATCAGCGGTAGCATCATTCATCCACAAGCCTGGGTGGACCCAATGAGAATAGTCCTTCGGAGCATCCCTTTTGGACTGGCCATTCCACAAAGGGGAGCTAAACTGCCTCAGGGACCTTTAGATGTGTGTGTGTGCATGCGTGCACACATACAGCTTACTTCACACAATAGCCAATGTTTAAAAAAAAATCACATGTTTAATTTTCAATTTCCCAGAAGAGCTTGCTTTTAAGAAAGCATGTGATAAGCTCTATGTGAATAACTAGCCACCATATAACGACTTTTCTAGATAAGAGTTTCAATGTGCCAGGATTTCTTTTCCTTTTTCAGACAGGTTAAGATTTTTTTTATATATATATTTTGTTTAAGAATGCAAGACTCTGTATTATAATTTAAGAATTTTAATCCAAAACTTTCAGGCTTTGGTACCAAATGGACCATATTCACCACAACCCCCTAGAAAACCTAACAGTAACAGCTCATTTCCCTGAGGGGGCCAGCTGAGATCTTACTATATTGCTGCTTAAATTGATATTTATTTAACCTATGATTTCATGACCTGAATGTATTCATTTGTAATTCTCGGGAGCATACTGGACTCTCTTACATTGTGAGCATTTTAACTCAACTGTCAGGGTGTTAATTGGCTTCAGCTTTGTGTTTCTGTGTGAGGGTTCTGGCATACGCTCCATCTCTGTTCCGGGTAAATTTCTCAGCAGGGATTGTCTGTCTCTTCTTTTAATCCTCTTGTCCCACCCCACCCGCCATGACCTCAATACTTCACCTCTGAGACCCACCCACTTTCTAACCGCCCTTAGTAAAAGTGTTGACAGACAAACCATAACAGAACATTTTTAGAAACGTCCTGGGGTTGACTGGGATCATTTAGCCAAATGTGGTAGTGCCCAGACCAAGTGGCAAGTTGTTGGATTTTCTGGAAGACAGCGACTAGGCAGACTCGCAGGATGTTCTCAGAATTTGTTTAGTGTTTGTGTGATAGTTGCTGGGCGGCGTTCTCTTTACGATTCTTTCAGGGTCATCATCTACAGAAATTAACAATGTTATTTTGGCTTTACTTAAAACAAGTTATTAAGGGAGGGCCAACAATATTTACTCTATAAGTAGTTGTTTTATCATAGTGATATATTTTTTTGAAAAGCTTTAGTAATAATGCCCCCATCTCTACATGAGGTTACATTAGAGCCTGCCTAGTGGTATCTCAGCTGTCTGAGCTCTCACCTTATTAGACTTAGCTCAAAAGACAAAAGTATAAGTAGTTAGAAGCTAGAGTGAATTTCACAAAGCAGATGGACTAACGCTTTAAAATGTTATTTACGTAGAAATCACATTAAGGCTTCTCTCAGCCTGCTTCTACTTTAATTTTATGTACTATTTTAGCAATCTTGGTGCTTCCCATACCTTTACGAAACCTAAAGGAAAACAAAAACTGCATGGCGGGAGACAAGGATGGGATTGGTATGAGAAGGTACTGAAACTGGAAAAAACCCAGAGGTCTAGGAACAAGATCGTAGCACAAAGATGCCGTGGACGTCTCCATACAGCAGTCTAGCGTGAGAATGGAACATATTCTGGAGAAGGGAATGGCAACCCACTCCAGTATTCTTGCTGCCACCCCCTGCCAAAAAAAAAAAGTGGCTCAAAGAATGGAACATGTTAATGAGAATCTTCAGTTGTCGAAAAAAAAAGTTAACTGGTACAAAGTTCTGTTTCTAGTCAAGCATGTGCAGAATACCTTATAGAAGCTTTGAGTCTGCCGTGTCTCCGCTGGATGGTTGTCATCACTGGGAACATTATAAAGAAGTCATTTTTGCTGAGATATTTGTCAGGCACAAGCCTTTTCCCCCTCCACCTCCCCTCAAAAGGAATCTAAGACAATCATCGGAATGATAACACAAGGATGTGTATATGTAGTTGAAAGTTCTAGTTGAATGGGATAGATAAGTGCTGGGGGTTGATAAGCAAGGGAGCGATTCCTGAGGCTGGCAGTGACCAGGTGATGCTGGTCTATAAAGGATGGATGGGACCGGGGTGCGGGGGGAGGGCATTCCAGAGGAGAAGCATGGTAGTAGCAGATGTTGCAGGGTTGGCATTTACCAGGAAAAGATTGAGTGAGTGGGCAGGTGGGGTTTGCTGTCTTTGGAAAGGCTAAAAATGTGCTCACTCTGTCTGGCTGTGGGTTTTGGAATTTATTACATAGGCAATGGAGAACCAGTAATTAAAGTTGTTGAGCTAGAGAGTTGCCTTTGTGAAAGTCCATGGTGGAATATTTGGAATGTTTGCAAGAGATGATAGCCAGTCATCAGTCTGTGATAGATCTTTTGGTCGAGATGAACTGTTATAAGAACTTGACTTTAAGGTGGTGCAGTAGGAGCGGAAAGGGAATGGGAGTTCTCTCTCTGTATTTATATATACGGAGGTTACTTTTCCTTTATCTCAAGCAAAAGAAAAAATTGGTTCTCCACTAAGCAGAAGTGAAACAGGGTTGAAGACATAGGGCCCTCATAGCTTCGTGCCCCATTAAGATATGCTTTTCCTTCCTGAGAGAAACCAACCTTGTCAAGACATTTACCCTTTCCCCCGGGACTACCTGGGAAAGATCTTCCAAAGTTTGGGGCCTTGCGGGTTGACGGAGGTGGAGTGCAAAGGATAAGGAATTGGACCATAATGTCCAAACTGGTTTTTTTTTTTTTTTTTTCTGCTTTGCTCCATTCCCATTGCAGAAAAGATAGAGGAGATCTACAAAGCTTTTATCAAAGAGTCTGGAATCCAGTTCAGTGAGCTGGAGGAGCAGGTGCTTCAGTTCCATCTCAGCAACCTGGAATATGCCTGTGGCAGCAACCTCCATCAGGTGGGCTTGGAACATGCTTGTTTCTCTGTGTGCGTGTTTACATATCGAAATGTTGAGCCCGCGATGGTCTGGATAACGGGGATCAATGGGTCTGCTGCTTAAAAGTCCCAGAACCACAGCTTTAGAGTATACAAATCCCATGGTGGTTTTGAAACAAATTCTTTAAAGCAGGAGAACCTTTAAAGAAGCATTGTTTCTGCAAATAATGACTGTGAAGATGCTCATGCTATAAACCTGAACACAGGCAGGCTTTGTGCTGAGGGGCAGGGGTCACAGGCTTGTGTCTGTCCACTGTCCTCTTCAGGGGGCCCTCAAGGCGTGCCTGTGCAACCGGGAGCTGAAAATACTGCTCTTAAGAAGCCAGAATAGAGCATCTTTGCACTTAGGATCTGTTTGTCTTGCTAAAATAAATTTAAAATTGCCTAGGTCAGGAAGATCCCCTAGAGAAGGAAATGGCTACCCACTCCAGTGTTCTTGTGTGGAGAATTACATAGAGCCTGGCGTTGCAAAGAGTTGGACACGACTGAACAACTAACTTTCACTTTTCCATTCATGTCACCAACTCTGATCATATGACTTGGATATGCTGCACGTTGAATCACGGTTCTGTAGCTGATCCCCAACTTAATTATCCTCTTTGGTAGGGGTGGGCGAGGGACAACAACTGATGTTTGCATTCAGTGATTCTTTGCAATTGGAATAACACTTTTCCAAAATCATGCTGCATTTCAGCTTCTATGGAATTTCCATGTCGAAGACATCTAGGTGGCATATTTCTATATGGAGTTGACCAGATGTGGGTCTCCTCTCATGGAATTCTCCCTTTCCAGTGTTGTTGATGTATAATACATCTTTTTGTCAGGGAGTGGTACCCATGGCCAAATCATATGTACCTTTTGTTCTAAAATAAGCTTTCCTGTGCATTACTGAGAAATTTCCTTCCCCTGGCAGCAGTATCCACCTGGCTCCGGCTGCTCGTCCATCAGCCCCGCTCCCTTCCTGTTTCACCCTCTGTCCTCCTGCCTGGGATGGCTTTCCCCACCCTGGGTTCCTCTTCTCGTGCCTTAGGTGCAGGCCACAGGTTTTCCACCATCTTGTTTTCCAACCTCTCCTGGTGTTTCCCAGGTGTCTGCTCGCTCCTGGGACCACAATGAATTCTTCGCCCAGTTCGCTGGTGACCACACCCTCCTCACTCCCGGATACTCCGTCATCTTAGAAAAACTGGCTGAGGGACTGGACATCCGGCTCAGGTCTCCCGTGAGTGTCCACAGCGGTGGGTGGCTCAGGTTTGGTGGTGTTTGGCGCATGTGAAGTTTGGGATTTGTAGATTACATGGCAGACAGGCGCCTGCTTTGATGTCCAGCCAGTCTCTGCAGGTACTTTTGATACTGTGATCAGTTGCATTATCCTTGTCGGTTAGGTCACTGCTGTTGTTGGAAACAATAGTGACTGAGATGCACTGTTATTAATAATCAAGCGTTCGGGTTGCTCACCACCTCCCTGATCCAGCACGGTTCTTTTCACACTTAAATTTTCCCTTCAGATATACATTTCTATGAAATCATATTGTACATGGTTATAACTATAGAGGCAATTACGTATATATGTCTGTATTTCACCTTACATGATGTTATAAAGATTTTTCCATATTCTGACATAATGTTTATAAATTTTAATGACTGAGTGAGAGTTCCCTGAAGGAAGTGATAACTGTTTAGTTCTTCGAATGCCAGGAAGTGGTTCCCCATAGCCTTGGAAATGTAAACTCCCATCATCAAAGAATTGGAGAGGACCCCAGATCGTGTGGTTCCATCCCTCATTGTTTTCCATGATTGCTTTTCTTGAGCAGGTACAGAGTATTGACTATTCTGGAGATGAAGTGCAAGTTACCACTACCAGTGGAGCAGTGTGTACAGCACAGAAGGTAAGCGCTGTGCGAGCACTGCGTGCTGCCAGGGGCCTGGGAGTGAGGGAGACCAGGCTTTTCCACCCAGCAGTTTGCCTCTAGCCATCTCCCTGGAACCTTATTTGACCTCTGCAGAATTCTGTATCTCCTCTAGTTGTGTGTGGATGTACACATCAGATTTAATTCTTTGACCAGCATATAGATTCATGGCAGATGGAATTCTGGGTACTGCTGCATTAGTTCTGAGAGTTGAACAAGGAAAGAAATTCTTTGGCCAAATAAGTTTGTAAAGTATGATATATGAGTCTATGTTTCGGGTTAAATAAGAGCATTTTAAAGGCTCTGAGAAGTCCTGCATTTTAGCAACCTCTTTAACTTTGTGTAATTCAGTGGTTTCTAAGTGGGTGGTGTCTTTGTTTTTGTACCACAGAACCTTTTTTCAGGTCGAGAACACTCTGTGTTTTTGTCTTGAAACTGGCAGAAGTACTTTTATGTCATTTGAATTTTTTGTAAACAGCTTTAGTAGACGGTCTGTGAAAGGTGCTGTAATGTAATAAATGAAATCACATTGAGATTTCTGTAGTGTTGGAAAACAAAGTATTGGGGGTGGAGGGGGCTTAATAAACCCCATCGATTTATTTAATTATGTCTGAAGTGTTTACCAAAAAGTGTAACTGATGAACTACCACTAGTTCCTAGATTAGCTGTGTTTTATGCTTTTTCAGTTAACTAAAAATATTTCATTTGCATGTCAAATGGGAAAGACATAGTGTATAATTCTAGGGGGGATGGATAATTCTTCATATTGTTCCTGCCATTAACTAGCTAGGTAGTGAGTATTGGTCATATAGACTTTGGACTAGCAGTAGTTCTCAGCCCTGGCTGTACTTCTGAATCACCTATGGTGCTGGTTTAGTCACTAAGTCATGTCTGACTCTTTGCGACCCCATGGACTGTAACCCACAAGGCTCCTCTGTCCATGGGATTTTCCAGGCAAGAATACTGGAATGGGTTGTCATTTCCTTCTCTGGGTAGAATCTCCTGGGAGGTGCTTAACAGAAAGGTTACAGAGCCCCACCCCACGTAGGTTCTTGCTGAACTCGTCTGGTCATGTTTTTAAAGCTTCCCAGGTGATTCCAACATGTGACCAGAGTTGAAAACCACTTGTCAGTAGCATCCATATTTGTGATTCCCCAGGTGAGAATCAGGCCAATATCTAATATTCCTCCTAATGGTAAAAAAATTTTTTAAATACTACCTTATAAAATTGTAGGCTTCTCTTGTGGCTGAAGCTGAAACTCCAGTACTTTGGCCAGCTCATGCGAAGAGCTGACTCATTGGAAAAGACTGATGCTGGGAGGGATTGGGGGCAGGAGAAGGGGACGACAGAGGATGAGATGGCTGGATGACATCACTGACTCGATGGACATGAGTTTGAGTGAACTCTGGGAGTTGGTGATGGACAGGGAGGCCTGGCGTGCTGCGATTCATGGGGTCGCAAAGAGTCAGACATGACTGAGCGACTGAACTGAACTGAACTGAAGTTATGGCTCAGATGGTAGAGTCTGTCTGCAAAGCAGGAGACCTGGGTTTAATCCCTGGATTGGGAAGATCCCCTGGAGAAGGGCATGACAACCCGCCACAGTATTCTTATCTGGAGAATCCCATGGACAGAGAAGCCTGGTGGGCTACAGTTCATGGGGTTGCGTAGACTCAGACCTGACTGAGTGACTGACACTCACAGGCCTTATAAAACTGCAAGTCAGCTCGCGGCTCAGGACGACACGCTAGGTGTACTAACCCTGCTGTGTCACCCTCTGCCTGACCCTGACCCGGCCCATTTACTCTTTTTCTTTGTATTCTGGCTTTTAGAGAAATTAGAGTTTCAGGCTGTGATTCAAAAAGCCTGCTCTGACATGACGAAAGCAGATACTTTTAGTAGTCAGCACGCATCACACAGTTTCAATTGGACGTTACCCAGCGTATAAGTGAAAGATTTCCAGCCCAACAGGGTACATTGATAAACACTTGACAGACTGTAAATGGTTCATTATCTCCCACAGGTGTTAGTCACTGTACCACTGGCTTTACTGCAGAAAGGTGCCATTCAGTTTAACCCACCGTTGTCAGACAAGAAGATGAAGGCCATCAACAGCTTAGGAGCAGGCATCATTGAAAAGGTGACTGAATTACGTAAGCCTGGAAACTGGAGAGATGAGTATCAGATGACAGGGATCCCCAAACTTCTGGTATTGGGAAATAGGTGATTTTTGAATCCACATCACATTCGAAGACTTCCTTTTCCTTTGAGTAATTGTTCCTGAAGAGTACAGAAGGATATCATCAAAACAAAAAGAGCAGAGCGGACGGAGCTCTGCAAGTTTTGATTCAGGAGAAAGACTTTTCATTATTCAGGGTTTGAACTGGGTATATAAATAGGCAATTCTTTTTTTTTTGTCCTGCTTTCCATATCTACTCTTCACTAGTAGTAGTAGTAATAGTAGTTTAGTCGCTAAGTCATGTCTGACTCTTGCCACCCCCATGGACTATAGCCTACCAGACTCCTCTGTCCATGGGATTCTCCAGGCAAGAATACTGGAGTGGGTTGCCATTTCCTTCTCCAGGGGTTCTTCCTGACCCAGAGATGAAATCTGGGTCTCTTGCACTGCAGGCAGATTCTTTACCAACTGAGCTACCAGGGAACCCCTCATACCCTTCACTGATTAGCCCCAATGAGGAGAGTGTTTCTACTTTCTTTGCCTTGAAAAACTATATTAGCAGAATCTGCCAGTGCTGCAGTAGGTACCAGCAGACTTATGAGTAGTAAGACTTTTATCTCCTGAACATAAGCTTCAAGACTAAGTCTCAGCAGTGCTCTGCATCTTCGGATTAGCCTAGAGGTTGTCAGTGGGTCCCACCATTATCCGTGGGAGGACAGGACTGAATAGCATTAAAAAACATGTTCACAGAGAGAACAAAGGATAGAAGAATGGAAAGGGAGTATGTTTGAGTTTTTTGGAACATCTTTTTTTTTTTTTTTAACAAGTATTTAAGAGCTATGGGTGGCTTCTTAGCGATTGCCACACTTTTGATTTCAGTGAACTCTTAATAACCACCTTTCTCTTGCTTGCTTTCCAGATTGCCTTGCAATTTCCTTATAGGTTTTGGGACAGTAAAGTTCAAGGGGCCGACTTTTTTGGTCACGTTCCTCCTAGTGCCAGCAAGCGAGGGCTTTTTGCCGTGTTCTATGACATGGATCCCCAGGTAAAGTCATGGGTGTTAGAACGTGGCTTGAATTCCCTTGTTAACAGTTTAGAATTTGATTTGGTAATTACCCCCATGTCAAGCCCAGGAGCTAATGGACATTGTGGACACTCTGGATGTCTGTTTGTATGCTGGGGGGACACTTGCAGGGCATGTTTTCCTATAGGAAAGGAGCCCCTGTATCTCTCATATTTTCTTAAAGGACTAATGTTGGTCCCTGGTAAATGAATTCATTGCCATGGAAGTGGAAGAATTCTTCCGAATTCCTCTTAGGGAGAGTTGGTGATAGCACAGTAATGAATGGTACTTGAAATATACTCCCCAAGGGTCCTCTGGAGGGGAGAGGGGCAGGTATGATTGGCCCACATGAGGGCGGATCTGGGATTCACTGGACGTGATTGGTTGGGGGAGGACCCAGGACCACCTGGGCTTGAACGTGATGGTTGTGCTGATGTCCTGCCAAAGCTTCACAGTTGTTTTTCCTCGGGCCCGTTTGTCCCAAGACACTATCTTCAAAAGTTCCACATGGGAGCCAAGAGCAGAATGTCCTTACTATTCAAGAAGGGGTTTTTTCCCCCCATTATTTTATGTGCAGAGTTCCCTTCTCAGTCACATTCCATTTCTTCTAAAAGTTCTTAGAAGGGAAAAGCCAAGAGAATCCGGGGGTTTGATATGTAGGTGACTTCTGGAGTTTTTCCAGCAGGGAGCAATAAAATGCATAAATGAAGGTGGGTGGCCCGGGCCACAGGACAGTAGGAAATGATGATCTGTGACTTGTGAGGATGAGGGCCAAAAGGTCATTTGGGTTTTTGCACGAGACCGGATGGTAACACCCGAATGAACTTTTTGGCCAACCCAGTGCTTAGACCCGAGCATCTGGAGACTTGGGTCCTCAAAGCCCGGCCTGTAAAGTGCTTTTCCCGTCACGTGTCCAGAAGCAGCACAGCGTGCTGATGTCGGTGATTGCGGGAGAGGCGGTGGCGGCCGTCAGGAGCCTGGAGGACAAGCAGGTGCTGCAGCAGTGCATGGCCACCCTGCGCGAGCTCTTCAAGGAGCAGGTCAGACACACGCCCTTTGAAAAGAGAAAAACACGCTTGCCACTGACTTCCCGTGCTCTTCAGAGTGGCACGGACCCAAAGCAAGTCTGTTCCTACCGAGCACGAAGGGGCTCAGGGCCATGGGCCACAGTCTTCCTCTCTCTCTTTTAATATCCAAGTGTTAATTGCTTGGCTGTGTCCAACCCTTTGCGACCCCATGGACTGTAGCCTGCTAGGCTCCTCTGTCCATGGAATG
>NW_011494846.1:4444687-4472155 GCF_000754665.1 Bison bison bison
ATGGAATGGGTTGCTGTGCCCTCCTCCAGGGGATCTTCCTGACCCCGGGATTGAACCTGAGTCTCCCACATTGCAGGCAGGTTCTTTACCATCTATCTGAGTCACCAGGGAGGCCCCAACTTTCCTCTTAGGCATTAGTTTACTCGGGCCACCATGACAGACTGCCCCAGACTGGGTAGTCCAAGCAGCAAAAATTCATTGTCTCACAATTAAGGAGGCTAGACACCAGATTGAGGGGTTGGGGAGGGGAAGTTGGTTTCTCCTGAGGCCTCCCGCCTTGGCTCACAGAAGGCTGCTTCCCCCGTGTCCTTGCGTGGTCTCGCCTCTGTCTATGTTGTCTGTGTTCAAATCCTCTCTTCTTAGAAGGGCACTTGGCATCCTGGATTAAGGCCCACCTGAATGACCTCATCAAAGTCCTATCTCCAATAGAGTTGCTTTCTGAGGTCCTGCGGGTTAGGGTTTCATCATCTGAATTTGAGTAGGGGGACACAGTGAGGCTCACAATAGTACCCCATTCCTCCTTTTACATTCTCTTCCTTTTTTTCCTCATATCATGCACACCCCCTTTCTCTCCTCAAGAGGGAAGACTCAGCATTTTCCACAGATCCTCTATTTGGGTATCCTGTTCCCAAACCTCGCAAGCTTTGACAGTTTTCCATTCAAAGGGACCTTGGCCAGAATTTTCTTGCACCCCCCCCACTGCTAGTCTCTTTCCCTTTTCTCCAAGAAGCTCAAGGTACTTTCTACTCTCCAGTTTACTAAATCTCACCGTCTCTGGAGATTTATAAATGGCACGATGTATATCCTTTCCCGATAAAGGAGCAGAAGTAGAAAGAAGAGAAATGACGCAGAACATAACGTACATTAGAAAGAGGGGGGCCCTCGGGGTACTGCTTATTTTACATGGTGCAAGTCTCTCTCAAAATAGTCCCTCGCCTGGGACTTTTGTCTCAAAATTCGTTTTCAAATCAGTTATTTGGAACTTAGCACACAGTTTGCACAGAAATCTGTTTCATGGTGGCGCTTGGCAGGGGTCAGCCTACAGAATTATCTGAAACATGACCGGTGTAGCTGTTCTGTGGAGAAGCCTGTTGAGAATTCCAGTCAGAGGTCCTCAGACCCTGCCCGTCCCTCTCCTCCTCTGGTCCAGCGTGTTCCAGGTGATGAGAAGGGGAATGTGTGTGTGTTAGTCGCTCAGTCATGTCCGACTCTTGGCGACCCCATGGACTGTAGCCCGCCAGGCTCCTCTGTCCATGGATTTCTCCAGGCAAGAATACTGGAGTGGGCTGCCATGCCCTCCTTCAGGGGATCTTCCCAACCCAGGGACCGAACCTGGGTCTCCTGCATTGGTAGGCAGATTCTTTACTGTCTGAGCCTCCAGGGAAGCCCCAGGGAAGAGGAATGCCTGGACTCTTAGCCTTTGGTGATGACCCCTGGTAGGTGGGGAAATTGTCTCTGGCAGAAGGACAAGGTGTTGAAGTAAGGAGACATGTGGGTGTTGGGCAAAGTCAGAAAGACGGGGCAGTGACAAAGGAAGAGACACAGATACGGAGGCTTGGGCAGAGCAACAGGCGGGCAGGAGGGTCATATGGGAACTGCTGTCCCAGAATGCCACAGGGATTAACTCACTTTCCGGATGGAGGGCGGGCTGTAATTTTAGAACGGTTGGGTTGCAACCAGTCCAAGTCCCTTCCGATCCCTTCTGCTTGACACAGGAGGTCCCAGATCCCACCAAGTACTTTGTCACCCGCTGGAGCACGGACCCCTGGATCCAGATGGCCTACAGCTTCGTGAAGACGGGGGGCAGCGGGGAGGCCTATGACATCCTTGCTGAGGAAATACAAGGAACCGTCTTTTTTGCTGGCGAGGTGGGTTTCGTCACTCTGACCCTGACTGCTTTCATTTGGATCACTTGCTTTTAGCTGAACTGGTCTGCGTTCAGAGTTTAAAAGCAACGTCAAATACCTTCAAGTCTTGTGGCAACGACGGCAGGTACCCTGACAATATCCTCCTCAAATTCCCCGAGCAGCCATTTTTAACTCTTTTTGCTGTTTTCTTCTGGAGTTTACTTCATGTCTTAAGATTTTTACATTGTTGTCTTTGGATTTAAGAAGTTAAGACATTACCTCCAGACTTCCTGTCAGGTTAAAGACTTAGCCTGTTTCATCTCTTCCCTGTTTACTTCACAATTTAATTTTAAATTAGTGTCAGTGCTTATATGATGTGGTTGCTTACTGCTGAGCCAGGAAGGCCACCGCCGATTCTTTTCTTACACAGCTGTTTCCTCTTCAGTCATAGTAGCCTCTTCTTCCGTTAGCTTAACTCTTTTTATGCTGCTGCTGCTAAGTCGCTTCAGTTGTGTCTGACTCTCTGCAACCCCAGAGACAGCCGCCTACCAGGCTCCCCTGTCCCTGGGATTCTCCAGGCAAGAACACTGGAGTGGGTTGCCATTTCCTTCTCCAGTGCATGCATGCATGTTAAGTTGCTTCAGTCATGTCTGACTCTGTGCAACCCCATGGACAGCAGCCCATCAGGCTCCTCTTGTCTATGGAATTCTCCAGGCAAGAATACCGGAGTGGGTTGCCATTTCCTTCTTCATAACTCTTTTTATACCACTTCTTAAGCCTCCCCACTTTTTTCTGTTGTTGTTGAGCCATGCCTGGGAATCTTAATTCCCCAACCAGGGAGCCAACTC
Source organism: Bison bison bison (assembly GCF_000754665.1). Taxonomy (NCBI): domain Eukaryota; kingdom Metazoa; phylum Chordata; class Mammalia; order Artiodactyla; family Bovidae; genus Bison; species Bison bison. Next base: position 4,447,383 of record NW_011494846.1, read on the forward strand.
ATGCCCCCTGCAATGGAAACACAGAGTTGCAAAATCCTAACCACTGGACCACCAGGGAAGTTGCAAGCCTCCCCACTTTGTGGACAGCCTGTAGGTTCCCTTCCTTGAAACCCCCTTTCCTGACATCTTCTCTTTGCTGTAGTTTATCTTGGGGACTCCTGCAGATCTGTCCTCCCAGGATTCCTCCTTACCACTTTGCAGGGTTGGGGTTCATACTTCCTAGAACCCTCTTTTCAGTATTTTTTAAAATTATGATAACAACAAAAACAGATTTCTGGGGTTGAATTAGTTTGCTTTTGCTGTTCCCCACCCCCCACATCTCTGTAGTTCATCAAAATAGAGTAAATTCTCAGCACTCTTTTCGTCTTCATACCCTAATACCGTTTAGGATTATACTGGTCTCCTCGATTCATCTAAAATAGTGTTTTTTAATATTTTCAGGGTTTTTGAATTATTACAAAAGAATATCATTTTAAAACCAGCTGACTTTGATTTCCTCTTTGGGCTATAAAGCACCAACTTTGTAGGAACAGAACATAATGGTTGCATTCCAGGCCACAAGTGTCAACTGCTTCCAAAAGATGGCCCTAATAGGGCCAAAGGGCCATGAACAGGCTTTAGAAGTTTTGACTTTTCTTTGCTGCTTTGATACAATTGCTACCTCAGTTGAGTTGCTCAGTTGTGTCCAACTCTTTGCAACCCCATGGCCTGCAGCACACCAGGCTTCCTTGTCCATCACCAACTCCCAGAGTTTACTTAAACTCAAGTCCACTAAGTCAGTCCATCCAAGCATCTCATCCTCTGTCGTCCCCTTTCCTGCCTGCAATCTTTCCCAACATCAGGGTCTTTTCCAGTGAGTCAGTTCTTCACATCAGGTGGCCAAAGTATTGGAGTTTCATGTTCGGCATCAGTCCTTTCAATGAATATTCAGGACTGATTTCCTTCAGGATGGACTGGTTGGATCTCCTTACAGTCCAAGGGACTCTCAAGAGTCTTCTCTGGTTACTACCTCATCTTCTTATAAAAGGGCTTCCCCAGTGGTTCAGTGGTAAAGAATTTGCCTGCAATGCAGGACACCTGAATTCAATTCCTTGTCAGAAAGATACCCTGGAGGAGGGCATGGCACCCACTCTATTATTCTTGCCTAGAGAATCCCATGGACAGAGGAACTTGAACAGTCAGACATGACTGAAGCGACTAAGTACTTCTTAACCCATTTCTTTTGAGGTTTCTATTGCTCTGCTACTCTTTTCCCAAGTAATGGTGTTCCCCCCGACCTCCTGATCATCCTCCCACTTTAAAAGTCTGTGGCACCAGGATGTTTTTCCATTTCATGCCAGCTATCAGTTTGGGTGACATGTAACCTAAATTCACATGGAACTTCATCTTTCTTATATTCCCTTTTCTATGACCTACTTGACTACGTTTTAGCTACTCTTCTCCCATAATCACATCCCAGATTTTGTCTTGGTTGCATGCGGGCTCAGTCACTTCAGTCACGTCCGACTCTTTGTGACCTCATGGACTATATATGACAGGCTTCTCTGTCCATGGACTTTTCCAGGCAAGAATACCTAACAATGACAGAGAATACCTAACGGTTGTAAATCCAAGCCTAACTTTCCTGTCCTGGTTTGCTTATTCTCTTCCCACTATAACCTCCTTGCAGGTGAGGTTTTCTCTGTTGATAGTCACCTTTTGTCTTTCCCCTCTGTTTGTTAAACTTCTTGTTAATACTCATCCAGCAAAACTCCAGACAAGGATGAACTGATTCACTTCTTGTGCTTGTTTGACTTACCACTGATTGTCTGATGGGAGGGGGCTGTGTCTTACTCATTATTCTTAACTCCAGTACCTGGCATATATAATACCTTCATGAATGTCACACAGTACTACTTCACACGAGTGCTGACTGTGTAGAATGAATTTGGTGAAACACGGTGAAATAAGCCAGAAATGTTCAGGTGCTGTGATGGGTGAGTCGAGTGTTCCTGTGAGCACACAGGAGGGGCAACATTTTAGGAGGATGGGAGAAAAGTGTAAATTCATACTATATTTTGATAGTCATCTAAATTTCTTATACATGATCTCAAATTATAATTTCTTTTTTTAACAGGCAACAAACAGGCATTTCCCACAGACTGTTACAGGGGCATATTTGAGTGGTGTTCGAGAAGCAAGCAAGATTGCAGCATTTTAAATAGAATTTGTCTGGACGCAGCTTTCTTCTGTATCCCAAAGGGAAAGGTTTGAAAAACATGTTAGACCTCACTTTGATAAAATCAAACAATCCTCTCTAGGTAGCAAAACTTGAATGTTCTAAGGTGGTATGATAATATAAACCAGTTTTTACCATTCTGAAAGCATGGGTTACAAGAATCCTTTTATAAGCACTTATATTTAATAGCATTTTCCATTGGTCTGACTAGTGCTAAATGTTCCAATTTCAGAGTAAGGCAGAATATAACCTTCAGTTAAGACCTTGGATATGATTCTTCCATGGTTAAGAGATCCCCTTGAAATCTGACTTTTTTTTTGGCTGACCAATTTTCACACATTGAAAAACCAAGTCAAGCAGGAATCATTAAAAAAAAAACAAAGCCATGTACGTCTGTGACAATTTATCAGTATCTTTGCCAATGAGCCTTAAGATTTTTATATAGTTCTAATATTGAGCTTTTACTTAAATTTAGATAGAAATCTCCCCTTTTTGGATACAGTACAAACTCTTCCAAGATAAATAAAACTTCTATTTTATATTGTACGTATTTCCTCCCATTAGGTGTTCAAAAGAAATTTAAATTCAGGTATCTTTTATAATAAAACATATTAGATCTGTGCACTCATTGGCAAAATTTTCGATTCAGCAGTACAGGTGTGGTATCATTGAGAATGGAGAAGAGATTGTGTGGTCTTCGTACTTTAGATGCAGAATATGGCTGTTTTTCTTAAGAGCCATGTTTGTGCAGATGGCACATTTTAAACAGCCTTAACTTTGGCAACCACTAGCATAAGGGTCTTGTCAGAATAATTTAATAAAAGTCTCTCCCTACTGCCTCTTTTTAAAATAACTGATTAAGTCTCTAGGAATATTTTTTATAGAATTATGTTTTCAGTATTCCATAGGCAGGTCCACTGGAAAACTGCAGAAAAATGTGAAATATCCTGGGATAAATATTACACATTTTATAAGCCATATCTTAAAAGCCTGAGAACATAGTAAATATTTACTTTTTCCTTCTTTCACTCATGACAAATAAATACACACTGATTTCAGGGTCTACAGGATGCCCATCTTGCCAAGAAACTTCAGTTTACAGGTTAGAAATATGGGTAACTTAAGTGCTTGTTTTAAAAAGTCTTTGAAGAATTCTTTCAGTATGTTGGTCAGCTTAAAAAAGGACTCAAAATGACTTTGAAACCACTTTTCAAAATATTAGGTATTTTTAAAATTTAAAGTCAGGTTGTAAGTAGAAATTGTATTTTATGCAAAGATTATATGGTGAACTTTAGCAAGAGCTTAGACCCACCTCCCTCCCCAGAAGTATGATACAACTGAAAGAAAAAAGCAGTAAATTGGTTTCAAAGTTAACAGGAAAAGGTTGATATTTAGGGTTATCTAATGAAAGTCATTGGTACTGATTGGGAAGTATTCTGCTTCAAGTGTTTCCTGTATTAAAATGTTTAAATAGCATGTGTCAAGTGATAAATGCAAAACACTTTAAGTTGAAATGGTTCACAGTCCGTCATTACTTTGGTTTCTGGGCACTTAAACTTGTATAGTGCTATAAGCAAACAAGAGGGGGGACCTACCTAAATAAAGTACGGTAAACCCTCATTTCCTGTCTCAAGTGACATCACCTAACATTTTGTTCTTTAAGGAGCCACGGTACTTTTTTTTTTCTTATTTGAGTATGTTTTTCACTGCTGCCTGAAGATTTAATAGCAGTGAATATATATGTGTTTCAACTGCAGACTGTGAACAGCTGATTGTGTAAAACTGCTTAATAAAACGTGTTTTTCAAATACACTGTGCACTGTAGTGATGAAAACACACTCCTCAGCAGATACATCTTCACCACAGTGTTTCAGACACACCAACTCAATCCCTTCAACCTCCAAACCTCTTTAGACTGTGCAGGTCATAGGCATTACTGTGTATCCTTTTCAAGTGAATGATCACAGATAACTCTGATCAACTTAGTTTTGTGAGAGCACAAGCTCCCCTCACCCCGATTTCTTTGTAATGTATTTTTTCAAAGTAAAAGCGATCAATTACCAGCAATGAGCCCTCCAAATTATATGGGCTACAAGGCTAATGAATCCATTAAAAAAAAATCTCTACTCTGAAATACATGTTAAGATATCAAATGCAAAGAGACAGAGGTGTTGATTTATTGTTTTTATTGACAAGGTTTATAGGAACAAATCAAGTATTTAAAACCAAAGGCCAGTTCTCAAGTCTCATTTAGTTGTTTATTTCAACCTTTCTTTAATGTCTTAATAACTTTATCAAGAAACAAGTCAAACCTGTGAAAATACCTGTTAGTAGTCAACATATTTTTATAAATCTCTACTATGATGCAAAGATATTTTAAACACTCAATGGTTCATCAAGGGCCTAATTCTCACATAAGCAGCAGTTTTAAAATTCAGATTATTTAATAAGTTCATTAAGACAATCAAAAGACAAAATTAGTCTTATTCAGGAGTGGTCTATGTGTTGATCACCTAGAATCCTGATTGGCCAAAATTTAACACCCCTGATTCTGTGAATATGTTACGTTTCTTTAACATTTTAAGTCCATCACTTTTGAAAAATACTTTGTCAGATACCCACTACTGTCTACACATTATCATCTTGTGGCATTATAATCGATACTTTCAACCATAATTATAAAGGTAGCCAGGTTTCCTGTAAATACCAGCTTTTTATGTGGGCAAAAGCAGTTAAAAATCAGTATATTTATTTGAAGCCAAATGTGCTTCTACTTGATCCAGATCCCCCCAATTTTTGAAGTTTTGATGTGTTGATTTGGTCTACCCTTAATATAAAATGTATCTACAGACACTTGCAGAGTTAACACTCAAACTATAAATTGATGACACTTCGAGGCAAAGCAGAGAACTATCTATTGCTTCAGTGTTTTCTTCACTGAATTCTGACTTTCACTGCTCCGTCATACCTTCTGGTTGAACACTGTCATTTCATAGTTTGTAACTGTAAAGATACCTACTTATATGAGTTTAAAAATTGATCTGCACAAAAGAAATAAAAAAACTTTATATACAACAAATTCGTTTTTAAAAATACAAAAATAACATCTGTCACTCCTGTCATGCTGACAATTTGACATATATATACATGCAGGAGAAAAGTTCCAATTTAGTCATCTGGGCAGCTGAAGCTCATACATTTTTAACATGATGAACACACTGCCACTGGTTTTAACACTGACAGACGTGTATTCAAAATATTTTATCTACTAAATACTGCAACAGTCTCTGCATGTATAAATGCCAATTACCATAGTTTCTGTTCTACTTGATTAGAAGTATGACTTAAGCTAATATTGCGCGCATACACTAAAAACTACAACAGTTCAAGAATCTATAGTCTTATATAAAGAAATCCAAAATGTACAAAATACAACTATAAAAGCAAGGGACAATTACTGTAGCCATGCAAAAATTTAAACTAAAAACTGCATAAAAATGCAATTTAAAACAGCAAACGCAATTCACCTAACACTCAAGATAAAAAGGTCAGCAGGAAGTTCTACCAACAACGCTTGCAAAGATTTAGAAAAGGAAATACATTCTCTTTGCTGGTATAATGGTATATAAATCAGATCTTTAGCTCCATGGGCACAGGTCATCTGTCTCTGTCCTCTTTCTCAAGAAATCAGCTGTAACAAAAGAGAAAACACTTCCTCATACCCAAAATGCAGTATGTGGTACACACAAATCAAAACCTCACTTTACTTTTTAACTTCTACCTTACTACTGTGACCCTGGGAAATCAGCTGGGCTCAGTAAAAGCCTACAGCTACTGTGATTTTCTCCTGCCTTTGGTGGACAGAAGGACCGTGTGCTCAAGTGGTCACGTGAGCTCCTTGGAGCTGCCTGCCTGCCCACGTACACTGAGCCCGTATCTCCATCTGAGGCCAAGTTTTGTCACTAATGTTCTATTTTTAAGCTCTAAAATGGGGATGAAAATTACTATCTTCTCCTATCTATTTTGAGGAAATTTTGAGCAACAAATATTTAGTGACATAAATATTTTGAAAAATATGTAGTATTTACACGTAATTTCTTTTGTCTTATTAAGTCCAAAATGATCAAAACTGGAAAAGTTGGATAGTTACCTCTTTAACAGTTGTTTTTATGAACTCTTTTCTTTCAGTTAAGTCATAAGCAGGATAACTTTCATATACCTATAGTGAAAAGGGAAAACAAAAGTAGATTTAAAAATCCAATAACATACTCTCTTTGGATAATGAAATCTGTGCTATGGACAAAGAGGTACATGTAGCTTTGAACAGTACATGCTAACCACCACTGGTTCATTCACCATGTAGAATTCTACAGCAAATGAGTAGTTTTAATAATACTGTATATAAAGCAGAAAATAAACTAGCGTGCAAATATTTTCAGTGTTTTATATAGTAGGAGTACAGCTGAATTAACAATATACATGCATGAGGAAACCATCTAGAAAGATCTTAGCTAAGTGGATTAAATTCTTTATATTGGTAGGTTACCTGTCAGTCATCTTTTAAAGGTATCCTTTTATTTCTTCTGTTACAGCATCTAATGCATTTATGATTCCTCAACTTCAACTCTGATGAATTTCAGCCTCCACATCACTGCTCCATCCCTTCCCCAAAGCTATTATCACTGAGATCCAGTTATATCTTTGAGTCCACTCCTAAATTTTTAGCCTTTAGATTTCTCAACCTGATACTTGCTGCTTGGTTTCACAGTGACTCCTGGTCCTGACCTGCCCATATACACCTAGCTGGCTTCACTCCTACTGTACAATTCAAGGTCAGCAAACCTTTTCCGCAGAAAATGTTTCCAGCTTTCCAATGACAGTTTTGGTCACAACTACTCAGCCATGCCACTGCAGCGTAAATGCTTCCATAGGCAATACTCAAAGGAGTGGCTATGGCTGTGGTACAATGGCCCACAGGCTGTATTTTGCCAACCTCTGGGAACATGGTCAATCATTTACATTACTCTAATGGTTTGCCCTTTGTTCTTTCTCTGCAAAACTCCAACCCTTAATTTGTCTAACTACCAATTTTTCTACCGTTAAGTTCTGCAGGAAAATGTAACAAATTTGAAAAGAATGGTCTTTTATCAACTCTACTTGAATAAAGTTAAAAAAAGAATGGTCCTGTTTTAAGTTCGTGGTATTCAACGTCACAGCCTCCCTAGAAATCCCAAGGAGTTCTAATTAGGTCCCCCTTGCATTCTTACCAGCGGCAACTTTATCCCCTTATTTGTGTCCCACACACTTGCTCTCAGTTGAGAAGGCATTACTCTGAATTTCCTCAACTTTCTGACTTGCCTCTTCTCCAATTCATGTGTACAGGATCCATCAACAGTTCTGTCTCTACCTTTGCAGGGACCCATCTCTCAAGGCTCGGGACCTTCAGCTTCTCCTTTCTCACAACTGTCCCTTAGCTGAACACAAGCTTCTACTCTCCCTCCCTGACCTTAAAAAATATTTTATCAGCTTGTATCATTCTCCAATTACTAACACATAAACTTTAACTAATTCACTTTCCTATTAATTCTCAGTCAAAGGGATAACCCTGGCATCTACCATCCTGCAGAACTGCTATCAGGCAAACAATTCTCTCTGCATTTGCGGAGTCCAAAAAACCCTCATGATCTTCTCACCCGACCTCTCCATGTTATTAATAATCCCCTTAGAATTACATAAATGTGTTCACAAAGTCATTAAAATGAACAGTACTTGTCTTCCTTCAACTTTCCTTTCAGTCTCTTCTCTCAGAGGAGACCAGCTATCAGTTTGCTATTATTCTTCCAGATCTTTAGAACTGAGTTTATATACAAACATATAAACGTGTCAATGGCAATACAGTCTTTCTGTATTTACATAACAGGGAAATACCTGTTTTAAAAACTTGCAAATACCTGGAAGGTTTTTCGATGTTCTTTTGAACTGCTACACAGCATTCCAAAAGTATAGACGTACAGTTTAAACATTTCCCTACTGAAGGCCATTTAGGTTGTTTCTGATTTTTCAGTATTACAGACAGGCTGAACATTATTGAAATCATTTTGTGTAGATGTGACTATGTCTTTAAGATAGAGACCTAGAAATGGAATTGCTAGGTTAAAGGGTACTTGCCATTTAAATTTTAACGTATTACCTAACTCCCCAAAGTTGTTACAATTCATAGAAGATGAAAGTACATTTCCTTATACCACTTCTAACACCTATCCCAGTGCCTGATGTGTAGCAGAGGCTCAGCTAATGTTGAATGAATAAGAAAAACAATAATATCTTTAAAAACTTAAGAATATTCCACTTTTAGTACATTTAAAATTTTAGTTTCATTTTACCATAAGAAACCAGATTCTAAAATCTAATCTCAACCTAGAGTATGGAATCATATTCAAGACTAGATCATTTCCTGAGAAGTATCAGAAGAATTTCACAGAAGTTTGAGCTAAGAATCTAACCTGGAATCTAACCTTCTCATTTATCATAGTAGTACTCAAAGTAAAGTAGCCCAAGAGATTCTGCTTGGTTAAACTAACATAATCTAGGGATGCATCAATAAAAATTGTTTCCAGGTTAGGAAAAAAGATTATTCCTATGCAGTTTGGAATGTATCACTTCAACTTCAGTCACTGTATACATTTTACTGTTTGTTTATAAAATGACTCCAATAGGGCAGAGGTTTTGACTACTTTACTGAAAGTGGTACCCCAGCACCTACAAGAACAGCTGGCATGTAGTAGTTCTATAAATACTTGTTCAATGAATGAAAGCATGTAAGAATCTAGCTTTGACCTGAGGGATGGGTGAAAGATTTTTTTCAAATAAAAGGAAAATAATCTCGGTATCTGTCCATTACCTCTTTGCAAATCTGCTTCATTGTGACTTCCTCCAAGTTAGCACTGGCCAATAATTTCTTTACTGTTTCCTTTAACTCTTCATCTGTAGGAGGTTTCTTCAATTTTTTAATTAAAGGTTCATCATCTGAACTATCCTCAGATTCACTTTCTAAAAGTAAGATATTTTATGACATGAAAATAAGTTTTTTCTTACATAGAAAAGTAAATTAATATTCAAGACAGATCAGGAAAGATTCTATAAGCATTCATCAGATTCTTGAAAAGGTACTAAATTTAAAAAATTATAGATCACCACTCTACAGTACCTATAAAACACACACTGAAATTTTTGTCAATTTTGAAAAATTATAAATACACAAAACTGGTATACTCCCCTCAATGTTCTTCACAGTTTACCTAGTTTTCATATATGTTTAAAAACCATACTATAGCATATAAGTTGTATCTTTAGGGTTGCTGAAAATGTGTCATTTCTAACGTACCTTTTTTGGAACTATTTTGATTCTTCTTGGTGGTACTGCTATCTGCCTTCTTAACATTAGCACTTTTTACAGATTTTTTACTTTTAGGAGTGGCTTTCTGTTTGGGCTTTTCTCTTTTGGATGTCTTTTTTGGTGGCTGTTGGAAATAAAAACAAAGTACATGCATTGATGAGTGACTAACTGTCATTCCTCTACTTGTCCACACCCCTCAACAATACTAGAGGAACTTAATTAGTCAATATCACCAGTGAAAAATTATTACTAACTGTCCACTTCTGAGATGAGTAACATTCAAGGAACTTAATTTTATCCCAACACAGGACTAGTCAGGTGAGGTAAAGAATCAAACTTTAAAAATAATAGGTGCTCACATTTCTTACACACTATGGAGAGAAAACTTTATATGCAGAAGACTTTACTCTTGGGGGGAAAAAACTGTAAAATATAAGTACTATTAATATTCTATTATTTATTGTCAGTCTCTCCCAACTAAAAGGTTAAGTTCCAAGAGAACAAGGATTTTTTTGAACTTTTTGGGTTCACTGATGTATCCCTAACTCCTAGAATAGTGCAAAGTAGTTTCTCAATAACTTTTTATAAACATATGAGGAAATGAAGGCTCAGAGAGGTTTTGTCCAGTCACATGATAAAATAAAGAGCTTCAAACAGATCTTACTCCAGATCCTGTTTCTTAAACACTAACTCAGAGCTAATCAAATAAAAGCAAAATACACACATATGGAGATTAAAATGACAAAATTACAGTTTTAAAAAAAATCCTTAGTATGTCAGTCACTCAACTATGTCCGACTCTTTGCAACCCCACTGACTGCAGCCCGCTGGGCTCCTCTGTCCATGGGATTCTCCAGGCAAGAACCCTGGAGGGGGCGGCCATTAATCTATGTGACAAACTCATGGTAGGAATTCAGTAAAGTATCTTTTTCATAATGTAAGTGCTGGCACAGGGAAACAGTGAAAGCTGAATAGTAACATAAACTCTGTAGAAACTCATGTGTTTCATCTTGAGCAGAGAGGCAATCAAATAATTCACATCACGTGCTTTAGCCTTACAGGTGCTAAAAACCACTTCAGCTGCCCTGAAAATAAGATACTGGGTACAGGAAAGAGATGTTAGGTACTCTGGAAAACAGGGAATCTCAAAAAGACAGACCTTGACATTGCAACAGTAGACAATTTTTGGAAGTTAAGGCAAACAAGATCATCCAGTACTTTGGAGGTAATGAAAAGAGGCCCTGGGAAAACTGAGAAGGAAAGTAAAAAACCACACCCACTTAAATTCTACACAACCTTTAAGTTTTCATTACTTTCATTCCCTCTCCTCTACTTAGGAAAATTTCCCTCAGGAGTCTAAACCTCTCTCAGCAATCACATTCTCCAAATGTTTTGGCCAATATGATTAATCGGCAGCCCCCACAGTACTTGACCTACAATTTATTTGCTCTGTCTTTATGGAAGGTTTTGTGAAGCAGTCAATTAGAATACAGGTTTTTAGAGCCAAACTTCCTGATTCAAGTCCTGACTTCACCAGTGAGCAATTTTGAATTCTCAGACAAATCACTTATCGTTCCTGTGTCTGATTCCGCATCTGCAAAGTAGAGGTAATAATACTAGACCTGGCTAAATTTAACATTCAACCCCCAAACTCATCTTAGACACTGGGATACATTTTACAATCTACATTTAAATGATGCCTTCCAGGCACTGCAGATTCGACCAACTATGGCCATATCTGTAGAACTTCTGTGAAGATCAGGTGAGTGAATACATAAAAGGCACCAAAGAAAACATTTAATGTATTTATGTGTTTCAAAGTCTAGGTATTTACATGTCTGTTCTCCCACTACACTGCAAGTTTCTTAGGGGCCTATCTGACAATCTCCATGAGAAGAGACACCTATCTAATTTAGCTCTGTCCTTATAAACTACAAGAGCACCTGCCATAAAGTAGCCACTTCAATATTTCTGGCTATGTTCATCTGTATCATTTGCAGGATCTGGTTTATCTGTACTCTGAACCCAGAATGTGGTTAAAAATTAAAAGGAAAATGAAAAAGGCATTCGTACAGCACTGCTTTCATATACACACGCTCATATGACCTAAAAAACAAAGCAAAAAAAAAAAAACCCCACAATGACAAACAGCTGACATTACTATAAATGAGGAAAATACATCTGTGCAGTTAAGTGGAACAATACCTTACAGCCAGTAAGAAGCAAGACCCTGGTTAGGTCCAGCGTGCCTCCTACTGCACTAGCTGTTCATAGAGATGACCAAAGTAGCTACAGGTCAAACTACTGAACTGAACCAGTGCAGCAAGTCAATACCATGATCTAACTCACTGTCACATACAAATGTTACTGATAATAACAAAGAATTAAAAGTGCTGGGAGAAAATACAGCAAGGCAACAAAATGTAACCAAACTCAGTATTAGGACTATCTCTGGCCCTTTCCTCCAAACTCTGTATGGGCTCCAGGATCATTTCTCTAGAATCTTTTTTTGGTGATGCTAAGATGGGCCTTTCATGTAATTCAATTTTGTATCATTTTCTCCAAACCCCTTTCTTTCCTTATGCCAACCTCTGTTTATCCTTTAAGGCTCAGATCAAACTGTTACCTCCCGTGAGGCTTCCCTCTCTGGATCTTTGCTCCCTACCTGCTCATAGAAAGAAAGAAATACTCGAGCTTGAGCAAACCACTTTCTTAACTCTTTATTTTCCTGTACTTTTCCCCTCCTAAGCTTTGACCTCTCCCCTCCTGCCAACTAGATTGAACGGCTTAACACCGAGACTTTATCTTGTTTCTTGATCTCCACTGCCAAGTTTAGAACTACCACTTAGCCGTTGCTATGTAATTATTTGGAAAACTGAGATGGGAAAAGATCCTTGGAGACTATAGATAACTTTTCAAGATCTATTCTAATTCCAAGGTTCTATTTCATTAGAATCACTCTGCTAGCTAAGACGTTTTTTCTATCAATAGCAGTTAGCCAAACTTTTTGATTTTTAGTATCTGTCTTTTGGCACAACTTATCTAAATAGGTTGTAAACTTTAAGAGAAAGAGAACAAAAAATTAAGGGTGGGGGCTGGGGCCTATGTATTTCTTAAAAGCCCCACAGCTTACTCACCTAGCTGTAAACTACGTAAAACGAGAGAAATGTATGGTTTAGGTCTGTCACCAAGCCTTTTCTATGAAGTGCAAATAATAAATATTTTAGCTTTTGCTGGCCCCTTATGGTCATTGTTGTACAATCTTCCTCTTTTGTCTTTTACAAATACTAAAAAAATGGAAAAACCACCCTTGGCTTCTAGGCTGTATGAAACTGGATCTGCATACAGGCCATAGTTTGCCAACTCCTGGTCTAGGTCATGAATTACTGGAGACACACAGAGAACAGGCAGAATCAGAGAGATCAACAGGTTGAACTTTACACCAGCAGACGTGGATATATGCCCGTGTTAAACTTCCCTAAAGCTACTGCTTAAAATCAGATTTGGATATAGAGCTGAAGACAGAAGTATATGAACTAGCAGCTCTGGAAAGCTGGATAATTAATATCCAAAGCAAAAAATAAGAATGTACCACCTTCTCTCATGGAGTCAAGACTACACAAGATTCAAGATGTAAAGTACGTGGCACATGGCAGATTCTCAATAGTATCCTCCTTGCTGTCAGTTGCTCGGTCGTGTCTGACTTTTCTACGACCCCATGGACTGTAGCCCACCAGGCTCCCCTATCAGTGAGATTTCTCAGGCAAGAATACTGGAGTGGGTTGCCATTTTCTTCTCCAGGGGATGTTCCTGACCCAGGGGTCAAACCAGGTCTCCAGCATTGCAGGAGGATTCTTTACCGCTGAGCCACTGTGGAAGCCCGTCCTCGTCATGCACCAGTAGAGGCTTACTGAAAGACTGGTAGCTCTCCCCACCTAAACAGTCAGTTCTTGGAAGACAGAAGACATGTCTCTTTTTCTCCACTTAGCTAAATGCTCAGGTAGAATAAGCAATCATTTTGAAGAAACGAGAATGCTAAATCTGTCCCCAGAGGTTGTATTACTCACACAAGGCCCAACCACGTGGGTTCTCTGTAGTCTGGCTTCAGTGTATACTGCTCTAGCTTCATCTCTAGCTGCTTTACTTCTGGACAAACCACCTAACCACAGACAAGTGTGGAGTACCTTTCTACGCCCCATCTTTGGTCACATGGCCAACTTTCCTTTCTATTCCCAAAGTCAATTACAATTGGTTTTCTTCCAACCTCTTCCCAAAGCTTTCCCTCATCAACACAGAGATGCTCTTTCTTTTAAAATCCTGTACCAAGTATCACGCAAGTGATATTTGGGTAGAAAATATCTTCTGTAACCCCAACAGCACATAGCACACTCTCAATTTATTGAACTGAGCAATCGAAAAGTGATTATATTAAAAATTAAGATCTGGCCTCCTATTTTAAGTCTTTTAAAAAGTATTTTGAATATTTTAGTAATTACAATAAACACATTATGTAGCATTATACAGGAAAAATGCTGGAAGTACTCATGACAGTTGCATTTAACAGGAAGTAAGATTTTGAGTCTTTCAGCAAAATGTATGGAAAAAAATTAGGTGAAAAATGAAAGAAAAAAAAAAAAGAATAAAGAAAAAGCTAGTTTCCAAGTTGGGATTTATTTCTAGATTCTGGCTTGCCTTTTCTGAAGATGCTGTGAGTGGTTCAATCAGAACCATCAGTATTGTAGGTATTTTTGATGCACTAAAGGGAAACAGATAAAAGGGAAACCAACTAACTGCTGCTGGTAATTTCAGACAGTACAATGTACTGTAATCTAAACTTTTTACAATGTACAGTAATAATAGAAATCTTTAAAAATTTGAAGATTTTCCACGTGTCTGATAACCATGAAGGCACAGAAGCAGGGGAATGACACAAGCACTTTTTGAAGGGAGGCAAAAAAAACCCTTGGGAGAAGGCTTACCTATCTTTTATTGGGAGCAGGGCTATTGAAGGAGGGTCTCCAAAAAAGACGCCTGTCACACAGAGCCAGAATCCTGTCCTCACAGCAGAAAGGTTGTACTGGGTGAACAGATGAACAAAATAAGTATTAGCTTCTAATACACTATCCTTTTAACAACTTGGCTGAGAAAACTTGAGAACGCCAAGAGTAAAGAATGTGCAAGCCTTGCTCTAACCCACAAGAGACCAGGAAAGCAAGTTTAACTCTAAATAGATTTTATTACGGTAATTATTCACTTTTGCCTTCCAACAAAAGGTTCCAATAGTTTATATATTCTGTAATTCCTTTGATCATATGGAGGTGGGGTAGGGAGATTATTTTTTAAGACATAATTAAGGCCTAACAAAGCTTTCACGTTCACCCTCCCACTACTACCAAATAATTCCTCAAATGGTCCAAATGTTCCAAAACTGCAAAATTCTCTGACTGGGTAAACACTGCATGATGGCTCACTCAATATCCCACTTTTTATCTGTCTTCCTCCAACAGAAGCAGGAGAGCTAACACCTGGGTCTTTCCAGCTTCCCCTACAGCCAGCGGTGGCCAGGTAATAATGCTCTGGCCCATGCAATGCACATGGATCTCTCTGGTGAAAAGTATCCTTGCCAGGGGAGAAAACACCAAAAGAAAACTTTTTACCCTTCTCTATCTGGCACCGGGACACAATGCCTAAAGGTAAAAGGCATTATTTTAAAGGTAAAATAATCTTCCTGATATCATGAGGTTAAATGGCACACATCAAGATGGGGGCTCAGGAAGAGACAGTCCCCTAAATTCTTAATACTTTTCTTGAGCCGCTGTCCTGGCCCAGAATTGCCTGTTTGTGGATTCCTTGTCCTGAAAGAAAAAGTAACTCCCGTTTCGGACATTAGTAGCAGGGGTTTTAAGTACAGAGCTGAAGATATTCCTGATGTATTTGAGAATCTTCAGATAAATTCAATACTCACAAAGTAAATATTCACAATTAGTTTTATACTTTCCTAGACATAAAGAGTGTTTATAAAACACTAGGAAACAAAAACTGAAGAAGCACTAAGCCAGCTCTTAAGGGTCTAAAACATTATTAGAGTTGTCTTCACTAATGTGGAAAGCACTGCTTCTCCTTTCTCTGTACTCTTCAGTGAGTCTTCTGTGCTTAAGGTGACACGTAGTGAAAGGCACGCCTGAGTGTGGTTTAATCTCAGCAATCTCCTAAAAATCTATTCCAATATGGGAATCAATTGATTTTCATAATAAGTAATTAAACCTCTATTCTCTCTTTGTAAAGAAAACCTCACATACCAGTTTCTGCCTGGTTCCAGACTGCTCTCCTTCTACCACCCTGAGTAATAACCAAATGTCCAAGAGCCAAGATGATAGGTAATTTGTAACAGCTCTTTTATAAAGAAATAAAGATAGAGCTGATTTACAACAGCTCTTTTACAAAGAAATTATTACCCAGTCACTCTCAGAAAGAGCATCTTCTTGTTTGAATTAATTCTAAAGTAAAAGAGAATGAAAAATGGTTGTGAACCCCTCACTATGTATCACAGAAACAGAGGTACAGGTACAGAGAACCTCAAACAAAGTATCTCAGCAATTGCTGGCTAACACGCTAAATGTGACATACTTCATATAAAAGACTAAAAGAACAAAAAACCCTGCCAATTCTTTAAGTACAGTTTTCATTGAGTTTAATCCTGTATTTTAAAAATAATAAACTTACTTATAAATTAAGCATCCTGCTCTTTCACACAGCTAAATATGAAAAGGACGGTGAATAATACTCAGCCTCACTTAATTGGCTAGTGAACACTATAACTGGATGTCTGCTTAAGACTTCTGACTTCAGCAATATGATATAAATTATATGATCCAAAGCTCTCAATTTACAGAGGAAAGAAGAAACAAGTTCATTTATTTATTCCAAGAATCTAAAATAGAACAAGAAGTTAATCTTAACAGGGAAAAGTTTTATCTATGAAGGAAAAATTCATTTCAGGAAATAAAAATAAAAAACAAAGTAATACTCCACAGAAAAATAATCTGCAAAGAAATTTCTATCTATATGCAATACTCAAATTTTCCCATCAATCAGCAACTCTTCTGTATGGCCTCTTAGAAATAAGAGGTCTTTTCATAGTACTGAACAAAAATATCTCCATTTATGAAGTCCCTAATGAGGCTGCCACTTAACTGAGTCTTCAAAAAATAGAAGAAAAAGGGAAAACAAAGATACCATAGAAATACTATCCCTCCTGCCAGCACTTACCTTTCAAAGGCAACTGGAGCCTTTCACAGTAACGGAATCAGCAATAAAGTTTGTGAGAATGGCCCTAAATGTGAAAGTCTTTAAATGAAAAATAACTGTTTGCGAGAGGGTGATTTAACAGGAAAAACAAAGATTTCTCAGTCCAGATTTTACTAGTATATTTTATGAAGTCTGTCAATACCAACCCAAGCAGAAAAACCATACAGCATGATGATACAGCTTTTATATTGTGTGATGTGTATTAGGTTGGTTGAAAAGTAACCGCGGTTTCAGACCATGAATTTTAAATCAATATAACTAGGCTCAAACACATCTTTATTAATCAAAATAGGAACCATTACAATCAACACATTTTCGCCAACAAGAAATAAGTTGGTTTATTCTTGTAGCGTAAAAATCTGTGCTTCTGGTTTCAATGAACTCTTGGAAAGCATTTTCTGTCTCCTGCTGCTTGTGGAAGAGTCTTCCCTGCAAAAAGTTGTCGAGATGCTTGAAGAAGTTGTAGTCAGTCGGCAAGAGGTCAGGTGAATATGGTGGATGAGGCAAAACTTTGTAGCCCAATTCTTTCAACTTGGGAAGTGTCAGTCACGTGTGACACGCAGTCGCGTGTTGTTGTGGAAGAGAATTGGGCCCTTTCTATTGACCACTGCTGGCTGCAGGTGTTGCAGTTTTGGGTTCATCTCAATGATTTGCTGAGCACACTTCTCGGATACGATTTCGCCAGGATTCAGAAAGCTGTAGTGGCTTAAATGGGACCACCAAACAATGACCATGACCTTTTTTTTGGTGCAAGTGTGGCTTTGGGAAGTGCTATGGACCTTCTTTTCGGTCCAGCCACTGAGCTGGTCTTCACCAGTTGTTGTATAAAATCAACTGTTTGTTGCACATCACAATCCAATCGAGAAACGGTTCATTATTGTTATGTAGAGTAAGACAACACTTCAAAAGAAAAACGTTCTTATTTTCGGTCAGATCACAAGGCACCCACTTATCAATTTTTCCACCTTTCCAATTTGCTTCAAATGCCTAATGACCACAGCATGGTCAACGAGCTCTGCAGCAACTTCTCGTGTAGTTTTAAGAGCATCAGTTTTGATGATGGCTTTCAGCTGGTCACTGTCAACTTCTGATGATTGGCCATGATGCTCCTCATCTTCAAGGCTCTGCTCTCCTTTGCAAAACTTCTTGAACCACCACTGCACTGTACTTTCATAGGCAGTTCCTGGCCCAAACATGTTGCTGATGTTGTGAGTTGTCTCCGCTGCCTTACAACCCATTCTGAACTTGAATAAAAAAATTGCTCAAATTTGCTTTATGTCTAACAATCATTTCTATAGTCTAAAATAAATATAAACAGCAAGTAATAAGTCATTAGCAAAAAAAGGTGAGAAATGCATATTAAAATGAATAATATAACCACATTTAAGAATGTATTCCCCCAAAAAAGTACTCCAATATCAACTGGCAAAGTTCAACAATGTAAAACCGCAATTACTTTTGCACCAACCCAATTATGAATGTCTGAAAAGCTTTTTTTTCCTTCACGGATTTTCATCATTTGACCTGGATTTCTAACAAGATCCTCATTTATGGCACTGTAGAAAGAAAAGCTCTGATTTGTAGTGGGACAGTTCCACGTGTGATCCTTATACAACAACCAAGATAGTCATGAATCAGGAGTTATCTGCATTCACTGACAGCAACTAACTCTACTCAGAACAAAGGGACAATAATCTGGAAAGCAAGGAAAAAACAAGTGTAAAATATCCTCACTTTTAAAGTTACACCTTAGTAATGACAGAAGATTGGATTTAGAAATCTTACATATGATAAAATGTCATCTTAATAATAACAGTAATAGCAGCTAATATTTACTTAATACTGTGCTACGTACTGCTCTAAGTGCTTAATACAACCCTTGGAAGATACTACTACTATTATCCCCATTATACAGAAGGAAATTGAAATACAGTTTTAAGTAATTTGCCCAAAGCCAAACAGTGATGATCAGAACACAGCTGGGATTTGAACTCAGTTTCCAAAGGCCATGCTCCTAACCATAGTACCTCTAAGAAAAAATTAAATGTTTATATTCTATGACAACTTTTCATGCTTTAAATCTGCCTTTGAAAAGGTTTTGCAAAGTTTAATGAACACACACAGTAGATAACCAAAAATGTGTTGAATGAGGAAATCTATTGCAGAATTGCTACTATTACATATTCACATGTAAACAAACATGTTTTCCTCCCACTTCCTTAAAATCTATTCCATAAAAACCTCAGTGCTCAGATTACTCATCTTCCTTCACACCAAAAATATATATTAAGATACTATTTATGAAACACCTGCTGGATCTGTAGTATTCTTTTTAAAACTAGGAAGTGCTTCATAGTTAGCTTTATAGAAGTCTTTATAGAATCTGACATTAAAACACGCACAGATTTTTAAATACCCAAAGACAAACACAAAGCGCAAACCTTTAAAAACATAGTTTACCACGTCTTTATTCTAATAAAGTAGTCATCAACTGAAGGTGATTTTGTCCCCAGGGGACACTTTGCAATGTCTAAAAACACTTTTGGTTTTAACTAAAGGTTGGGGGCAGGGGTGTGCTTACTAGCCTCTAGTAGGCAAACTCTACAATGCACAAGGCAGCCCCCCCTCCACACGGAAAAATCATCTCCACCCAGGTCAAGCCACGTTAACCAAGTCCCTAAGTAAAACAAGGGAGATTACCCAGGCAAGTTCTGATCATAAAAGGGAGCACCAAAACAGGAAAACAGAGTCAGCAAACCACTACTAACAACAGGAAATCATTCCTTGTACCCACTCGTCCTCATCTACTTGGCTAAAGGTACATATCAAGAAGAGGGTAAGCTAACTCCTTAAATGGTTCAGCAACTCTCCTTCCGAACTCTCTGGAAACTAAATATTCTCAACATTTCATTGTTGTTAAGTTGCTAAGTCGTATAACTATTTTGTAACCCCAAGTACTGTTTTAGCCTGCCAGGCTCCTCTGTCCATGGTATTTCCCAGGCAAGAATCCTGGAGCGGGTTGCTATTTCCTTCTCCAAGGGATTTTCCCGACCCAGGGATTGAACCCGTATCTCCTGCATTGGCAGGAGTATTCTTTACCACTGAGTCACCATGGACGTCCCAACATTTAAAAAATACTCCCAAGTAAAAGAAAATGGCAGGCATTCCGAAGTGATACAAAACTTGCCCACCAACAAAATAAACTTCAAATGCTGCCAGTCTCATTAAGTAATCCCAAAGTGAGATAAAATGGTGGTCCTTAAATCCCTTGCTTTTTTGCATAAAACAGAATAAAATAGCACAAGTCAATCAAAAAATACTGATATACTATGAAAAAATTCTAAGATCTCCTTTATGGTCCTGTCACACATACCCCCGCCCCACCTTCATTTATGTACTCTAGTCTCCAAGGTCCAGCTCAAATCCAGTCCACACCAACCTCACTCTTCCAACCAACTCTTGCACTCCGGCACAGTAATAAAACTAAAAGCTCCTTAAGAAAAAGAAAGGGCTTACACTTCATCATTTCTGTGTCTTTGGAATTAAAAACCACCAACATGGTATATATGTTTTCTGACCAATCTATTATACAGATGAATATTTAACTCTCCGCATGAAAAGAAATGAGGAAAAAGTGCCAACATTTTACCTCCTCTTCACTCTCTTTATCTTCATCCTCTGAGGACTCTTCTTTGTTTTTCTTTTCCTCTTCATCACTGCTAGATTCATCTGACAGGATTTCAGGACATTTGGTTCGCTTAGCTTTCCTGGCCATCCCAGAACTGTTCCGTTCCTTTTTGTTGCCTTTGCTAGAACTTTTTTTAGATTTTGGCAATGGCTGCGTAAAATAAAGAATACCAATGAGGTCTTATAAAGAATACCAACGAGATACTACAGTTCCAAGTCAATCACCTGTTTCTGATAACTACTTCTCAACTCAACGGCTTCTTAAATCACGCTTCTTTCCTGACACAAGTTTAGCAGCTTTACAGAGTAATACACCTCTAACTTTACGTGTCACGTTAACCTTTTTGCCTGCATTACCAATAGTTTTTCATTCCTCTGAACACCCAGGCAAGAGACTCTTCACATACTGATATAGGACTAGAAGTCTGAGTGCACACTGTGTGACATTTAAGACTTCTATTTACACTTCACCAGGACAATATTTTCAGTCAGACTCATAATTTATTTCATCCCTATCAACATTAAAACTGTCACTGTCTTCCTGCTTTAGGGGACCCTTCAATCAACAGACTGAGAGACATCATCCATAAAGGAAATAAAACCTCACTTTACACGTCCTGATTTTATGAACCATATAGTTTATATTCATATTACCTAGGGGTTCTACTTTCAGGAATGCCAGGATTATATTCTCACTTATGATTTTAAACACGCAGTTAAGTGTTGAGTATGTTAATTATGAAACTAATTAGGAACTACAAAATAAGTGCCACTGCCATTACCTTGATATTCAATTAAACCTTGCATATTTAAAAAGCAGAGATCACATGAGGAAAATGATTTGATTATATTAACCAACAAATTTAATTTTTAAATGCTTTCTTAGGGGAGTAATTGGTAACTTCAGAAACTGAAAACCATAAAGTAACTTTGCATAAAGATTCTGAAAAGATATACACTGCTGCTGCTAAGTTGCTTCAGTCGTGTCTGACTCTGTGTGACCCCAAAGACGGCAGCCCACCAGGCTCCCCCGTCCCTGGGATTCTCCAGGCAAGAACACTGGAGTGGGTTGCCATTTCCTTCTCCAATGCGTGAAAGTGGAAAGTGGAAGTGAAGTCGCTCAGTCGTGTCCAACTCTTTGCGACCCCACAGACTGCAGCCCACCAGGCTCCTCCACCCATGGGACTCTCCAGGCAAGAGTACTGGAGTGGGGTGCCGTTGCCCTCTCCAGATATACACTGAGGAATTAAAATTATGGGTATCTTTTGTCTTTGTTTTTGCCTATGTTATTTTCTACAATAAGTAGAAACATTAAGAAGAATTCCATAACATTACCTTAAGATACGCAATTGTGTACACGTTCTCGGTAACTTTAAGTGGTATCTCTCACGAATACAGCAGAACCACAGCTCCCTTCCCTTCCGGAACCTCCCAGGCTTCAGAGTCACTGTTACCCACACCAAAATTAAGAAGTGGCTGTTTTGTGTAATGTGGCACTTTCAGGCTATCTACAACCCACGGGACAGCCTCCAGCTTGCCCAACCTACCCTTCTAAAGGCAGACTGGGAAACAGTCAATCTAGGTGCCTCCAGAAACTAAGGTAGTGGACAAAGATATTTCTCAGAGAGGTTCTCCATAAATCTCCTAGAATAAACATATATAGATAATCCCATTATGTGAACTACTGCCATTACCATCTATTACCAGGAACCAATCCATTTTGATGAATTCTTTGATAAGTGTTTGGAGAAAAGCTAACTCTGTCTAAACTCACTATTCATTAAATGAAATCCAAGATATGAATATATTTGAAAAAAGTAATCTCCCTATGTCAGCTCAGGAACCAGATGCAGGTGTTAAGAAAATAATCTGTATGTGAAATCAGTTAAGATGAGGACTGGAATGGGGAGGGGGGGGTGCTGGATAAATCTACACGAGAAAATGAAAGGATGTTTCATCATTCAAGAACCCAATCAAGAAAATTCAACTTCTAAAAATAAATGAAGAGATCTTCATTTTTAAAAAGTAATAATATATAAGTGCCTTAGAACTTTCCTATATTGGTTCTAAAAATAGTTGAATATATTCATCGGAAACCAGTGTCAAGAGCATCATCCCCTTTGAGGAACAAAATCTAACAAACAAGGTAGAAGTACAAAAGCAGAGTAAAACAACGTTAAACCAACACTTTTAAGCACCTTTAAGACTATTCTAGAAGATGAATACTAATGACTTTATAGTGTTTTCCTTAAATGATGGAAGCATATGGTAGCATAGAAAATAGCCTGAGATTGATACCATTAGATTAAGGAGTAATCACCACAAAATCAGATATGAAAAATGGATATAATAAGATGTCATTAAAAAAAAGATAAAACAATGGTTCTCAAAGTATGGTTCACAGACCCTGAGAGTTTCCTAAGACCTTCCCAAAAGCCCTAAAGGTCAGAACTACTTTGACAGTAATACCAAGAAGAGTATTTATTTGCTCTTTTCACTGCCCTGACATTTGTAGTGACTGCTCAAGAAACAAAGGTAGGCAAACCTACTGATACCTTATCGAGACTGAGGCAGAAACTTGGGTTTGTAGTCATTTTACTCCTCACCACCTCATAACCAACCACACACTAGTCCTTGATGTTGACTCTCAACCTCTGAGCACATCTGCACAACATCTGTACAGCAAAATGGGAGGCTCACATGCAGTACTCCCACTGCGTAAGGAAGTTCACGGATTTTCTTGACGAAAAGCATTTGTGCAACTGAGGAGTGAAAGTGCCTGGGAAATACCATGGACAGAGGAGCCTGGTGGACTCCTACAGTCCACGGCCTTGCAAAGTTAGCTACTTTTTTCTTTGGAACATCATTTTTAAAAGGATAATTGAAAAACAATGCCTATTCAGACTTAGTATTTGATAGACATATTGTCAAAAATGATTGTGAGTCTGTCACCTCAAAAAACAAAAACACCAAACTGACAGCACTTGTTTCCAATGATGAATTTCAAAGTTTCAAGTGAAAATTAAATTTTGGAAAGTTTACCTCCACTATCATGGGCCTGACAGCCTCCCAAGTACTTGAAGATTTTTTCCCCCCTGATAATAGTTATGTTAATGAATATGGTTTTTTGACAGTGAAATGTGCTAGCATTTGGAAGATATGCGTAATTCAGGGAATCAGTATTTTCCAAATGGAGGGTACCTATTACAAAATCACACACAGGTAAAAGGTCCAAGTTTATTAACATGGTTTTAAATACTACATTCCAACTAACCTTTAAGACTCTGCCCCACTCCCACAACTGTGGAGGTTTAGTACTGTATCAAAGGCGACTATCCAAAATTACCTGAAATGCTTTTTTAAAATATCCCCCCTTTTTCTAACTACATAGCTGTGTGAAGTTGGATTTTTTTTTCTTATACTTCAAGCAAAACAATACATTATTGCAACAGAAGGAAATGCAGAAGCAAATGAGAATAGATCTGTCTTAAGTCAAGACACAAACAGATCTGCAAAACACAGAATGTCATTCTTCTCATTAAAATTTTGGAAAGTATAGCTATTTTTCAGACAAAATATTACTTTTGTTAACATGCAGTGGGTCTGTTGCTATTTTAGAACTTTTCAGTTTTAATTTAGAATGCAGTATATATCAAAATACTGTACTGTAGCGTATTCTAAATTTAAAAAAAACTGAAAAATTTATTTGACAGTACATATCAAAATCACAGAACTGTACAAAAAAGATCTTCACGACCAAGATAATCACAATGGTGTGATCACTGACCTACAGCCAGACATCCTGGAATGTGAAGTCAAGTGGGCCTTAGAAAGCATCACTACGAACAAAGCTAGTAGAGGTGATGGAATTCCAGTTGAGCTATTCTATCTCAAATCCTGTAATATAATGCTGTAAAAGTGCTGCACTCAATATGCCAGCAAATTTGGAAAACTCAGCAGTGGCCACAGGACTGGAAAAGGTCTGTTTTCATTCCAATCCCAAAGAAAGGCAATGCCAAAGAATGCCCAAACTACTGCACAATTGCACTCATCTCACACGCTATTAAGTAATGCTCAAAATTCTCCAAGCCAGGTTTCAGCAATATGTGAACCATGAACTTCCAGATGTTCAAGTTGGTTTTAGAAAAGGCAGAGGAACCAGAG
>NW_011494846.1:4472711-4479676 GCF_000754665.1 Bison bison bison
TACTCCTTGGAAGGAAAGTTATGACCAACCTAGATAGCATATTCAAAAGCAGAGACATCACTTTGCCAACAAAGGTCCGTCCAGTCAAGGCTATGGTTTTTCCTGTGGTCATGTATGGATGTGAGAGTTGGACTGTGAAGAAGGCTGAGCACCGAAGAATTGATGCTTTTGAACTGTGGTGTTGGAGAAGACTCTTGAGAGTCCCTTGGACTGCAAGAAGATCCAACCAGTCCATTCTGAAGGAGATCGGTCTTGGGTGTTCTTTGGAAGGAATGATGCTAAAACTGAAACTCCAGTACTTTGGCCAGCTCATGCGAAGAGTTGACTCATTGGAAAAGACTCTGATCTGGGAGGGATTGGGGGCAGGAGGAGAAGGGGACAACAGAGGATGAGATGGCTGGATGGCATCACTGACTCGATGGACGTGAGTTTGAGTGAACTCTGGGAGATGGTGATGGACAGGGAGGCCTGGCGTGCTGCAATTCATGGGGTCGCAAAGAGTCGGACACGACTGAACTGAATTGATATATCAAAATGGGCTTCCCTGGTGGCTCAGTCTGTAAGAATAATCTGTCTCCAATTCAGCAGACCTGAGTTCAGTCCCTTGGGTAGGAAGATCCCCTGGAGAAGGAAATGGCAACCCATTCTAGTATTCTTGCCTGGGAAATCCCATGGACAGAGGAGCCTGGTGGGTTATCATCTATGGGGTCACAAAGAGATATGATTTAGGGACTAAGTCACCACTACCAAATATCAAAATAACTCACATAAACAAAAGCTCTAGAGGTCCTCATTAAGTTTAAGAAAATCATAGGGTCTTGAAGCTAAACACATTTGAAAACCACTAAGGAAAAGTTGAATTAAAAGCATCCCTCATAATTCAGACAACTTAGTAACTGCTTCTGGGGAAACAGTGTTCAAACTCATCTTATAGATAAACCAATGAGAATTCTATCCCCATCATCTCTTCAATTTGTAGCTACATGACAAAAATATCCTTAGGCATCACTGTCCAGCTAATAGTCAACAGGACCAAGAGCAGGCAAAAATAAAAGTCCCAGAGCTATTTCCCAGTTTTCTAATCGTAATGCCCTTCTCTCCTCACTAATGGACTCTGAGCTCCTAGGTCTTCTAGATCTCTCCTCAATTCTTTCCTATTAAGATGAGAAAATAAGAAAATAACTGCTAAAAGACTTAAGCTGAAAAGGCAAGTTCAGATAATTACCACTTCAATTCAGTGATGTCCTTTGCTACTGTTAAACAATTTGGGCAAATCTAATCCGGATTTGAAGCTGAAACTCCAATACTTTGGCCACCTGATGTGAAGAGCTGACTCATTTGAAAAGACCCTGATCTTGGGAAAGATTGAAGGCGGGAGAAGAAGGGGATGACAGAGGATGAGATGGTTGGGTAGCATCACCGACTCAATGGACACGAGTTTGGGTCAACTCTGGGAGTTGGTGATGGACAGGGAGGCCTGGCGGGGAGCGGTTCATGGGGTCACAAAGAGTTGGACACAACTGAGTGACTGAACTGAATCCAGATTTTAGAAGAATGGCAAAAACCACAAGACCATTTCACTCCCCTGTCCAGCTCCTGGGCTCTCTTGATGTTTCTAGAAATCCAACCCAAGAAACTTCAAAAAGCCAGCTTTTTTCCACCCCTTTTTCATAACCTTATTCCAGTATCTAGTAAATCTCTGGCTCTAGCACACCACCTTGTCTTTCTGGATCTGATTACAGGATGTACACCCTCCCTCACCAGTCCAATACTTCCTCCTCAGCCCTACTTCTGTTCAAGTATCTTCTAGATGCATAACTCTGGATTCTTTGTATTTCTGTCCCATTTGACATTTAGATAACAATTATCTATCTTTCTTAATCTTAAATCCTTTATGCTTGATAAGGGAGAACACATCTGTATGCCTTCTCTGTTTTCTCTATCAAAATTGTTGTGGGTATGTTAACCAAAGGCAAATTCTTTGAATGCAGACGATATTACTGAATATTGATAGCAATGCTGCTAACTATTAAAATGTTCATTAAAAAAAAGACAGAGAAAGGAGAGGCTAAAAAGAATTGATTTGTTACTGAAATAGTAAAAATTGATCCTCACTTTGCCAGAAGGCTTTGGATGCATTAAAAAATTCAAGATCCTTTTCACCAGTTCACTATTTACACCCGATCTCTCCAAGTCAAGAACCTCGCAGATGCTCTTTAACATGGCATTTCTAAATCTGAAAAAGAAAATGGAAAAAGCCAATGTGATTACATAGGAAAATTTATAAACATTCTCCACAATGTAAAGATAAGAGCTAACCCAACTGGCTCAGCCACAAACATTAAGAAAGCAGTCAGTGTTTCTCTGAATCTTAGAAGTACTCCCAATAATCTTGACTGGTGCATGCACAAAATATAGCCAGGTACTATTATAAACAGAAAACATCATTTACCATTTAAGTTTTAATGGTGGTATAAGAAAAAACTTACTTCATTCACTAGAAAATAATGTAAAATATTTCATTACTTAAAATTCACAAACTTGTTAATTCTTCTGGCTGGTGATTAAATACTACATTTTCCCCTGAGTATTCCTACTGACAATGTCTCAAAGAAAGTAATAGGTAATCATATTTAATACTCAAGTTTTAAACTACAGGGGACTTAATACAGAACTTTTAAGAATGTATCATCTCATTAAAAAAATTATTTAAAGAATATATCATCTTGTCTGCATTAGGGTGGAAATTATTTCTATTAACTTGATTATCTTCAAAACAGTTTAAATGGCACTTATAAGTGAGGGAATGGAGTGGCTGACACAGAATAGGAGTCAAGAGTTTTTACTACATTTACATTCCCTTTGGACCTTCTCGATTTGGGGCTGGGTGAATGATTTACCTCTGTGTATCGTTCTTCTAAGGAACAGAAATGTCTTTGAGCTTTCAATAATCTTGATAGCCACTATTTTTCAGAAAGCAAGTCAATAGTTTATGATGACATGGTCTTGGAATTTAAAGCAAAGAATCAGCAGTCTACTGAAAATGTAAGGGCAGTTATACTTAAATGTTAAAAAAAAAAGCTGAAGCACATTAATCTAAACGTGATTATTTATAAAGATAACTTACTTTTTCAACATTTCTTCCTTCTTTTTATATTGGATACTTCCTTTTTCAAATGGAAAGCCACTGAACTGACCCACATTCTTCTTTAATGAGGACACCTGAAAATATTTCTCCTATTATTAATGCTACTTATTACCCAGTAATGTAAACAAGAAAAATTTCAAAGCCAACATTTTTCTTTTCACATCAGTCTCCATATTACAATACTGGTTTATTCCACATTTTAAAATTCACAATGGAAAAGTGCATTTGTTACTAAAATATTAACATTATAAAATGTTTACAAACAAAATGTTATCTGATAGCACCCAGGGATGTGGAAAGTTACTACTTAGAAGACACTCTCATTCCCTGGCAGTTCAGTGGTTCCAGCTCCCCGCTCTCACTGTCAAGGCCCAGGTTCATTCTCTGGTTGGGGAATAAATATTCCACAAGCCAGGCAGTGCAGCCAAAATAAATAAATAACGGGGAAAAAAAAAAATTCCCTAAGTAATACAAGTTACCAGTAATATTAATTTTTCATTCAAGAAAGTCAGGGATTTATTCTTTAAAAAGTAAAGAACAGAGTCCCTCCAAAAGTCAATACCATTTAGCAGTAATGGGACTTGTGTAGATCAGACTATTGTCAGGGTTGAATGAGGTAACACACATGAAAACAAAGCTTACCACACTTCAGACGGTCTAACAATGTCAAGCTTTACTTTGCCCATGCACAGCCCAAAGCGAAGTGTCCTCAGGTGTATGGAATACTGAAGTTGTGTGTACAGTATTATGATCAGTAAATGAAACACTGATTTATTTTAACAAACTGTCAGCAAAAATTATCCCGATTTATCAGATATTTCCTCAAAAAATGAAACAATATTCTGTACTGTTTATTCTGAATGGCTAGAATCATTCAAAAAATAAATTTCTTCTAACACAGTTAAAGATAACTAAATCAAAACTTTGATTTCACAATCTGAAATTTTAGTTTGGCTTAAAAACAACTATGGGGTTCCCTTATAGCTCAGTTGGTAAAGAATCCACCTGCAGTGCTGGAGACCCCAGTTCGATTTCTGGGTTGGGAAGATCTGCTGGAGAAGGGAGGGATAGGCTACCCACTCCAGTATTCCTGGGCTTCCCCTGTTGCTCAGCTGGTAAAGAATCTGCCCATAAGGCAGGAGACCTGGGTTCGATCTCTGGGCTGGGAAGATCCCCTGGAGAAGGGAAAGGCTACCCATTCCAGTTTCTGGCCTGGGGAATTCCATGGACTATATAGTCCATGGGGTCGAAAGGAGTCGGACACGACTGAGCAACTTTCACTTAAAAACAACAATATAAAGAGCTCTGGATGTTACAATACTAATGGCTATATCTAGCTACATGTCCTAGGATATGTCATTAAACTGTCTGTCAGTTGGCTCACTTTTATGGAATGGAGATTGATCTAATTGATTTAGTTCTGCAACTAAAGTCCTTTCCAGAACTAAAATTATGTTCCTGTTGTAAAGTATTTTAACACATAAGTACACTACTAGGTAAAAAGTATAAAAAAGGTCTTACTGTTCCTGGTCTGTTGTAAAGCAGTTTATGGAGATTTCTAAGTTCATCTGTTTTCTTCTTACTCAAGAAGAAATGTATCCTTTCAATTTCACAAAGTTTCTGCCCTTTTCCTAGAGGAAAAAAAATACCATGTTAAACACCCATTATGTGTTAGAACATTTAATGAGAATTATTTTTAGAGCTTAGTTTACATATAACTTCTGCTCTCATAGAACAAATTAAATTACACCTGTAATATATTAGTACTTAGTAAACACTAAAAACTAAACACTGCTAACCATCATTTTGTATACTGAGGCATTTTTACTACAGAATGAAAGGAATATAAACTTACCTTGTGCGATTGTAAATGGCTCTCTTTGTAAGGAAGAGACTTGCATCGTCAACCTCTCTACTTTCTTCTTTTCCCTCTTGCCTTCCACAATGAGGCTCTTTTCTAGAAGTTAATTTAACACTTCTTAAGTAACAAAAAGCTTAAAGGATGTATTATATAAACATGTAGGGGAAAAAAACTGTAGAAACCTAGTATCTTATTCTCCTAAGTATGATTTAGAGAAGCAAATGACACAACAGAGGTGAAAATACTTGGTAAGTTAGTATTATCACTGAAATTTTTAAAATTTTATCTACCCGGCCAACCTCACAGAGGAACTGGTGTTTAAAAAAAAAAAAAAAAATCAGAAGGCAAACAAACTTTTATCCAGCTACAATTATTGCTACAGAAGTCAATTTGTGAAAAATCACCAAGATGCTCATTAATCTACAATTTGATTAGACATATTCTATTTATTGGGATTCTGTTTACTGTACATCAGAAAACAGCAAGTTAAAATTTAGATAAAAGAAATTCAAGAGATAACCAAAGAAAATAGTAATTTAGTAAGCTGACAGAAGAAAGAAAAAGAAGAACAAGGCAGAGCACCCAGGTTAGTTACTACAGCTAGGGTAAAATTAGGCAAGTTAACATTTAAGGCAATCAACTGGGATGCCATTACTTTGTAGTTCAATAAATGATATTCATAATAATGGTCATAAAACCGTGGGAAAAAAAAGTTTTGCAATGTTTCGTCTGGACTGCAGTTTTTTACTTTAACACTTAAAACATTAAGCTGGATTTTCTAAAACCCATTTACTTTCTGACTGAGATAAACTCAGACAAATATGAGGACACTAATTACATATTGGTGGCAGGCCTTCCATTCTTTCACCTGAATGCCTTTTTTGTGCAAAGCTGCACTAGATACTAAGGGCGCATCAACAGATGGTTAAGAAATTGAGGGATTCCCCTGGTGAGTTCTCAATGCTGGGGCCCTGGGTTTGATCCCTGGTTGGGGAACAAGATTCCACATGCTACAACTAAGATCATGTGCAGCCAAATAAATAAAAATAATATTTAAAAAAAAAAAAAAGGAAATTGAATATTTCCTGAAAAGAGACCATGTCTAGTAGAGTCTTCTGCTGCTGCTGCTAAGTTGCTTCAGTCGTGTCCGACTCTGTGCGACCCCATAGACAGCAGCCCACCAGGCTCCGCAGTCCCTGGGATTTTTCAGCCAAGAGTACTGGAGTGCGGTGCCATTGCCTTCTCCGAGTAGACAATTTCATGCAAAGATGGGCTCGACAAAGGACAGAAATGGTATGGACCTAACAGAAGCAGAAGATATTAAGAAGAGATGGCAAGAATACACAGAAGAACTGTACAAAAAAGATCTTCACGACCCAGATAATCACGATGGTGTGATCACTGACCTAGAGCCAGACATCCTGGAATGTGAAGTCAAGTGGGCCTCAGAAAGCATCACTACGAACAAAGCTAGTGGAGGTGATGGAATTCCAGTTGAGCTATTCCAAATCCTGAAAAATGATGCTGTGAAAGTGCTCCACTCAATATGCCAGCAAATTTGGAAAACTCAGCAGTGGCCACAGGACTGGAAAAGGTCAGTTTTCATTCCAATCCCAAAGAAAGGCAATGCCAAAGAATGCTCAAACTACCGCACTCATCTCACACGCTAGTAAAGTAATGCTCAAAATTCTCCAAGCCAGGCTTCAGCAATACGTGAACGGTGAACTTCCAGATGTTCAAGCTGGTTTTAGAAAAGGCAGAGGAACCAGAGATCAAATTGCCAACATCCGCTGGATCATGGAAAAAGCAAGAGAGTTCTAGAAAAACATCTATTTCTGCTTTATTGACTATGCCAAAGCCTTTGACTGAGTGGATCACAATAAACTGTGGAAAATTGTGAAAGAGATGGGAATACCAGACCACCTGATCTGCCTCTTGAGAAATTTGTATGCAGGT
>NW_011494846.1:4479979-4482759 GCF_000754665.1 Bison bison bison
GGAGATCAGCCCTGGGTTTTCTTTGGAAGGAATGATGCTAAAGCTGAAACTCCAGTACTTTGGCCACCTCATGCGAAGAGTTGACTCACTGGAAACGACTCTGATCTGGGAGGGATTGGGGGCAAGAGGAGAAGGGGATGACAGAGGATGAGATGGCTGCATGGCATCACTGACTCGATGGACTTGAGTCTGAGTGAACTCCAGAAGTTGGTGATGGACAGGGAGGCCTGGTGTGCTGCGATTCATGGGGTCGCAAAGAGTTGGACACGACTGAGCGACTGATCTGATCTGAGTAGAGTCTAGGAGACTAAAATATACTCCAAAGAAAGTTAATACACTTCAAGAAAGACAAAATTGAAGTTCTGTGAGTTGATGAAAGTAATTCTTTTATGATTATGGATAAAGGATCAAAACATTGGAGCTGGCTTTGAAGGACAGGCAAGATCTGCAGATGTAACGCTCAGCCCAGACAGAATAAAAAAAAAAAAGGGGGACTCCAGCAGGTGTGTCCTGGCCATGGCGTGTATTAGCTGAACGAAGAATGAACAGACAGCACTCTAAAGCAACTCTGAAGATCACCGGCTTCCCTTCCCTGAATGATTTATGCCTTTTACTGGCTGTTGATTACCATCTATAAGCTAATGACTTCCCTGGTCTACCTCCAGTCCAGAGCATTCTCTTGAGCTTCACACTGGACAGCTCCACTTCATGTCCTACAGGCGCCAAACTCAATGCACCCAAAACAGGAGTCATAATCATCTCCAAACTCACTCACCTTCGTGAATTCTACTTTTCAGAAAATGGTAGTATAACCTACCCAGCTGCCAATGACAGAAACCTAGAAGTCATCTTTTACGAGGCATCTCCTGCCACCTTTCCCCTCACTCCCCAAACTGCTGCCAAGTCAAGTCAATTCCACACCATATTTGGCACAAATTCAAGTGCCGTGTTTCTAGATGCCTCACTAGAAGAGTTATATTTTCAGGGCTAAGTAGGATAAAAACATCCTCCATTTAAATTGTCACACAAACACCTCAGAGGAGGAAAAGAGAACAGTAACAAATTTAAGACAACTACAAAACTGCCTGGGCGTTTAAAAGAAGTTTTCATGTTAAAAAAAAAAAATCACAATTTGAACTATCAATCTCCCAAGCATTACTGTACTGGTCATTTATAGTGCCTTTATTGAACACATGACTTCTGTAATTTTTTCCTGACGTGAAGAAATTCATCATCTCAGTGGTATCCAAAAGCAAAAACTGGAGGAAAAAGTGCTGAGAAAGTCTTGGACTAGCAGTGAGATACTGCAGCCAATTTTCAGTTATTACATTATGAATAATTTAAAATTAATCCGTATTTTTCTCCTAAGCGTTTCCGTACTTAAATGCGGGCGTGCTTGCCCTCTTAGAGCACCTACCACTTTAGACAAACAAAAAAGCACACCGAGTAATCTCAACCCAGATTGTATTCATAAAATGCTGATTATGTACTGGTTTAGGCTTGGAAAAAAACAAAACCAGTGAAACCTGGTTTGGCTGAGTTGTAATCAAGTATTAAATAAATCCATATTGGGCTAATATCATCAGAGAATGCTAAGATGTCTGATACGGAGATTTAAGTGGCTGGAATCATTTCATGAAGCTGGCATACCTCAACACGCACTGCCCCCTGGATAAACTGACCGCGGGACCACTCAATTCTGTAAGGTTCTCCCCATTTCAAGCGTCCAGTCACATAGATCACTACTGTTCTCCCTCTACACCAAAACTGAGACAACTCTGAGCTCTTTTAAGTTTCTTTTCACAGTTCACTGCTTTCGTACTCTAAGTAGCAACCGCTTTCACCGGTGTTTCCCCGTGAAAGTTAACTCCCTTAAGCCTCTGAAACGAACGTCTGCTGAAGCTCAGCAAATATACTCGAACGATTAAAATATTTCCAGGTCTAGCATTAACAACTTCTTCAATTCTTACTGTCAGAGCCTTACAATTTCGAAACGTAAAGGATGTGTACTGAAGAGCAAAAATAAAAGATTACCACAGTACCCTAAGGCCAGCAGTTTAAAAAAAAACAGATCTGAAACTTACAAACTTCCTGTCAAACAGTGAAATGTTATGAACGTCTGTCTGTTGCTGGCGAGAAGCAAACTGCACTCCGAAATAACAACAACGGAACGAGGATTTTGTTCTTTTTAAATTGGAATTCACAAAGTTATTTTCTCCACTGCTGCTCGGAGCGCGCACACACACACAAACCCCAGATAATTCCACATTCTTTCTGAAGAAAAAAAAAATCACTCCTACTGAGCGTCTCTAAGTGCACAAAGAGCCAGAAAAAGCGTTTTCGGTACAATCCATCACTAGGAAAGACGACGTCCTCTCCCCACCTTTCTCTTCCTCCTCCTCTTCCTCGTCGTCGTCCTCGTCCTCCTCTTCACTTTCCTCTCTCGGGCCGGGCATGTCGGGCTCTTTTTCGGACGCGGGCTGGGCGGGGGCTGCCTCTCCCTCCGCAGCTGTGCCCGAGGAGGACATGCTGTGGACCTGCGGGCGCGGAGCACACCAAACCCCTCGGCTCGGTCTCCCCTAGCTCCCGGCCGCCCCGACCGGCCGGCCCACCCTGCGCAGCCCCAGGGAGCCGCGAGGAGCCCCGACCTCAAAGTTTGCCTCCCCGCGTATCCGAGACGACGGCGCTCACTCCCCCGGGGGGTAGCTTTTCCCTCTGGCCCCGCGGGCCGTCGCGCCGGCCGAGGCGGGAAAGCGCGGGCGCCGCGCCGCCCCTCCCAC
>NW_011494846.1:4483466-4487614 GCF_000754665.1 Bison bison bison
CCGTGGGTCCGGGAGGCGGCGGGAAGGAGGGAGGGTGAAGAAGTTTACATCCAGTTAAGTCCCCGTTACAGTTATTTCCCAGAGGTTGAGGGGAATTACTAAGTGAGTGATCTCTTGGGTCCCAGAGATCACGCTGGTGATGACTCCTGAATCTGCTGTTAGGAGGACCCCATCGCTTGCAAAGTGCATCGCGAGGAAAAAGATCCTACTGCATAGAAAGTTCGCGTCACCGGAGACAAAAAGATTTCCAGACCTGTAAATGTTAGGGGGAAATCGTGTGTGTTCGTTATAACAGAAGAAAAAACGGTATCGCCCAGTCCAGACTTCTCCTGGAGACGTGGGCCATCTCCGCAGAATCTTTTAAAACTTAAAAACAACAACAACAACAACACACTGCTCCCACAGCCTTGAGTTTCCGGGCCTGTAGGTCAAAACTCTCGCAATAAACTCGCGTTTGGCTTTGTTAAAACGGAACACTGCTCCTCCTCCTACACTTCGCTCAAACGCTGCGCTTTTATGTCTGTGATTCACGTTGTTTCACATCCCCCGCCCCACCACTGTCTGACCAAAGGATCCTTTTATTGGACGTATTTATACTAGAAACAGGGTCAGTCAGATTTGCCCAAATGGATTCCGCTTTGTGTGCAAAAATTAGACATAGTCTTTGAATCATCTCTTTTCCTTTTGTGCCCCTACGAAAACATAAGCAAGTTCTGTCTGAAAACAAGCAAATTCTGTCATTTCGTCCCTCAAATTTTAAACCATCTCCCACTCTATTGGTGCCACTCAATCCTGTCCACTCTCTTGCTTGGATTTTGACATAGTCCTTCACTGATTAGGTGGCTTCCACGTTGCTACCTCCACCTCCCACTAGTCACACAGCAGCCAAGGTAATCTATTTGGGAGTTGTTTGTTTTCATTTACTCTTGCTTAAAACTCTCCAATAGCTCTATGCTCAAGAGCTTCTCCTACCCCAATACCATCACTATTCCCTTTCCATTCTTTTTCAGTAATTCACTTATTCATTCAAAAATATTTGTCGCAAACCTCCTCTCTTCCAGTCACTAACAGCTGCCATCTTCAAGCTTACGTTCTAGTTGAGACAGTGAACAAGTGGATACACTATACGATGAATAGCTATAAAAGTAAAGCAGATTAAAGCAGATGGGAAGTACCAGTAGGATGGATGGTGTTTCATTTTACATATTGATACTTAAGGAAGATCTTGTTAATAAGGTAACATTTGAAAAGAGATCCTAAGTATTATTAAATGAGAGCAGAGGAGAAAGTGGATATATTCTAAGAATTCTGTGGAGTTTTGAATGTGAGTTATGATGATTTGGGGGTTTTCATTCAATGTGTTAGTTGCTTAGTCATGTCCGACTCCTTGCAACCCCATGGTGTGGAGCCCTCCAGGCTCTTCTGTCTGTGGAATTCTCCCGGGAAGAATACTGGAGTGGGTTGCCATTCCTTTCTCCAGGGGGTCTTCCCAACCCAGGGATTGAACGGGGTCTCCTGCTTAGATCTGAGCCACCAGGGAAGCCCCAATAAACAGCCATTTACTGAGATGAGGAAAAGCCCTTGGGCGTTGAGGAGGAGTATTTGTTTTGGGGAGGGACAAGGAGTGGTGGGTAAGAAGATCAGTCATTTCGTTGAGGCCTGTTAGGTTTATGTGTGTGTGCTCAGTCAGTCATGTCCAACTTGCGATCTGCATTGCAGGCAGATTCTCTACCACCTGAGCCACTAGGGAAGCCCAGTGAGATTCCTGTTAACTCCAAATGGAGATTCAGACTAGGCAATTGGATGTGAAAGTCACATTCAGGAGAAGCTCTAGCTCACGATATAGATGTGGGAATTGTCAATGTATAAGAAGGCTTCTCTGATGGCTCAGATGGTAAAGAATCTGCCCGCAATGCAGGAGATCCATGTTCAATCCCTGGGTCAGGAACACCCCCTGGAGAAGGGAATGGCAATCCAGTAGATGGTGTTGAAAGCCCTTCGCCTGAAGGACGTCATTCAGTTCAGTTCAGTCGCTCAGTCATGTCCGACTCTTTGCCACCCCATGGACTGAAGTACACCAGGCCTCCCTGTCCATCGCCAACTCCTGGAGTTAACTCAAACACATGTCCATTGCATTGGTGATGCCATCCAACTATCTCATCCTCTGTCGTCCCCTTCTCCTCCCACCTTCAATCTTTCCCAGCATCGGTCTTTTCCAATGAGTCAGCTCTTTGCATCAGGTGGCCAAAGTATTGGAGTTTCAGCTTCTCAATCAGTCCTTCCAATGAACACCCAGGACTGATCTCTTTTAGGATGGACTGGTTGGATCTCCTTGCAGTCCAAGGGACTCTCAAGATTCTTCTCCAACACCACAGTTCAAAAGCATCAGTTCTTTGGTGCTCAGCTTTCCTATAGTCTAGTTCTCACATCCATACATGACTACTGGAAAAACCATAGCTTTGACTACACGGACCTTTGTCAGCAAAGTAATGTCTCTGCTTTTTAAAATGCTGTCTAGGTTGAAGGGCCTCACCAGCAGAGTGAATATAAATAGAGGTGAGGAGAGGGTCAAGACTGTACACTGGATCTCACCAGCGGTTAGAGGTTCAGGAGAGGAAGCGGAAGCAGCAAAGGAGATGAGCCAGTGGGTTTGGCAGATATGTGGGACCTTTAGAAGTTCTTACTCCTTTGAGATATCAGTGAAATCAGGAGTAGAATCCTTGACAGTGAGTGTGGAAGAGGACAGTTGTCAGTTTCAGAGAGCAGAATGGGAGCTATTCATATGGGAAAATGGGAGATGAATGTGGTAGGGTTGCCAGGCAGAGGCGAGGAGGACCCATTGACATTAGTGGCCATGAAGTCAGAGTGAGACCAGCCAGGATTATATTTTTTCTGCAGCCATATTCAGCTACTAGGAGTAGGTGTAGAGGTGGTGAAGATTTGGATTTAACCAGGTTGGCTTTTTGTCA
Organism: Bison bison bison; assembly: GCF_000754665.1. Lineage (NCBI taxonomy): Eukaryota > Metazoa > Chordata > Mammalia > Artiodactyla > Bovidae > Bison > Bison bison. The sequence continues at coordinate 4,486,436 of NW_011494846.1, forward strand.
GACAAGTATAAATAGAGAAGAGAAAGGTGAGTTGAAGATGTGGGTGGGACAATGAACGTAATGATGGAGCAGAGAATCAGAGCTGAGCAGGGAGAAAAGAAACAACAGAGGGGTGAGACGTACTGAAAATGGGCAGGATGAAGAAGGAAGGTCTTTATTTCCTTTGCTGCATTTATCACTGCCTGAAAATTTTAGTTCCTTACTGTCTGTCTTCCCCACTAAAATGTAAGCTCCTTGTGGCTGCAGGGACTTTGTCTTGTTCATCACAGTATTCTTGGCACCTGAAGTAGGCCCTGACACCTAAGTAATCAATAGGGATTTTCAAAAAAAAAAAAAATAGGGATTTGCCAAATGCGTAGACATGGAAACAACCTTTTATTGTGAAGATTCGGAGCTTTTTTTTTGTTTATTGTGATGAGATGACATTAGGATAAGATAGGTTCTTTTGGTAAAAGTTTACTCAACAGCAGTTAAACAATTTAAAGTTTAACAATGGAAAGTTTGTTTCTCGCTCTATAAAGCTCTTGGTCAGTTCAGGCAATTCCGTGGGGCTTTCTTTCCTGTGGTTTAGTGACTGCTCTAAGCTCCTTTAGGTCTTGAAGTCTCATCATCTCCATATGAGTCCTTAGTGTTCACAGTGTTAGGGGAACAGAACAGGACAAGAACTTGTACCTGTTCTTCCAGGGTTCTGCTCATTGGCTGTTGGCCAGATGGGTCATACCACCCCACCTAACTGCAAAGAATCTAGGCAACCTGGGGCCACGTATGAAGTAACTGGTGACATTGCTGTATCCGCAGAAAGAGACTCATAATTACAACCAAATAAGGTCATCCTGGAATTTGAAGTCAAGTGGGCCTTAGAAAGCATCACTACGAACAAAGCTAGTGGAGGTGATGGAATTCCAGTTGAGCTATTTCAAATCCTGAAAGATGATGCTGTGAAAGTGTTCCACTCAATATGCCAGCAAATTGGGAAAATTCAGCAGTGGCCACAGGACTGGAAAAGGTCAGTTTTCATTCCAATCCCAAAGAAAGGCAATGCCAAAGAATGCCCAAACTACCTCACAATTGCACTCATCTCACACGCTAGTAAAGTAATGCTCAAAATTCTCCAAGCCAGGCTTCAGCAATACGTGAACCGTGAACTTCCAGATGTTCAAGCTGGTTTTAAAAAAGGCA
>NW_011494846.1:4487714-4487837 GCF_000754665.1 Bison bison bison
GGAAAAGGTCAGTTTTCATTCCAATCCCAAAGAAAGGCAATGCCAAAGAATGCCCAAACTACCTCACAATTGCACTCATCTCACACGCTAGTAAAGTAATGCTCAAAATTCTCCAAGCCAGGC
>NW_011494846.1:4488148-4494967 GCF_000754665.1 Bison bison bison
GATCATGGCATCTGGTCCCATCACTTCATGGGAAATAGATGGGGAAACAGTGGAAACAGTGTCAGACTTTATTTTTTTGGGCTCCAAAATCACTGCAGATGGTGATTGCAGCCATGAAATTAAAAGATGCTTACTCCTTGGAAGGAAAGTTAAGATCAACCTAGATAGCATATTCAAAAGCAGAGACATTACTTTGCCAACAAAGGTTCGTCTAGTCAAGGCTATGGTTTTTCCAGTGGTCATGTATGGATGTGAGAGTTGGACTGTGAAGAAGGCTGAGCGCCGAAGAATTGATGCTTTTGAACTGTGGTGTTGGAGAAGACTCTTGAGAGTCCCCTGGACTGCAAGGAGATCTAACCACTCCATTCTGAAGGAGATCAGCCCTGGGATTTCTTTGGAAGGAATGATGCTAAAGCTGAAACTCCAGTACTTTGGCCAGCTCATGCGAAGAGTTGACTCCTTGGAAAAGACTCTGATGCTGGGAGGGATTGAGGGCAGGAAGAGAAGGGGACGACAGAGGATGAGATGGCTGGATGGCATCACTGACTCGATGGACTTGAGTCTGAGTGAACTCCGGGAGTTGGTGATGGACAAGGAGGCCTGGTGTGCTGTGATTCATGGGGTCGCAAAGAGTTGGACACGACTGAGCGACTGAACTGAACTGAACTAAAGGTACCATTGAGATCAGTGGGGGAATGTGCTTGAAGATATTTGTCGGTTTTATTTTAGAAACATTAAAAATCCTGATTCTTAAGTTTTTTGTTTCATTTGTGCCTTGAGGAGTGTTTACATCTACTGCACACAGATATCTTATCTTTCTTCTGCACACATCTAGCTCTTACACGCACATATCTCTCTTTCTCAGACTACAGGTTTCAGGGGCAGAGCCCACGTCCATGCTACTTATTATTCTCTTCCAGTATTTGGCACAATGCCTGACACAAAATACTTTTAAAATATGTGTTTAATTGAAATGCATCCCCTTTGGGTTCTAAGACAGTGGCATGAGGCTGTTGTCTGGATGCTATTTAAAGACCTTCCAGCAATATCAGCTCCGTAAATGACCGTGGCTTATTCATGACCGATGACCAGATTCTCATATTAACCCGGTCATAAACATAAATATAGTGACACATTTGGCTCTTCTAAAAACAAGATATCATACTCTATCTTGGTAGAGTTAGCCAAAGTCCACAGGTTAGTAATTTGAGATTAGAAAAATATGTGAAAAAAAAAAAAGAAAAATATGTGAATGCAATGATATCCAGTTGGTTGATAGACTGAATATTCTAGCTCTGACAATAGCCAGAGAAGACTATTCATAGTAAATGGTAGGAAATGGGAGAGAAATGGTGAGACAAGAAAAGTTAGAGAACAAAGAATAAGTGGTTACCAAGTTTTGGCCCTAGAATCTAATTTTGCTCTATATTTAGCAAATATCATTTGTAACACATTTATTAATATATCATTATCAATTGTTTCACGGTACGAGACCAAGGAAATAGGGATGATAGAGCTTTGATATTACTTCCTTTGTTTGCTGTAAAATAAAGAGATCATCTCTGTTGAGAGGGGTTTTTCTGCTTATGAACTATCATTCAATGTTTAGATTATATTTAATGACATTGCTGTTGGCAGAATCATAATATCAGAGGCAGAAAAATGTTTTCCACTGCAAGTTGGCTAGAAATCCTCAGTATTGTCACAAGATTGTCAAAATGGAGTGTCCTCTTAGAAAATAAATGTGTAACTCTAAAATATTTCTATCTAGTACTCCCTGGCGGTCCAGTGGTTAGGCTCCATGCTCTCAGTGCTGAGGGCTTAGATTCAATCCCAGGTTAGGGAACTAAAATCCTGCAAGCTGCAGGCCCTTCCTTCTCCCCTCCCCTCCCCACAAATTCTATTTTGAATCTATAGACTTTTATAAATAAAACATTTCCTTTTTCAAATTACTCATTTAAAGGAATTAGAGAAGGTTTGAGTGGGTATCTTCCCCATAGGCAGCTTGGGTTTAAAAAATGAAATTTAGAATAAACAGATGTTTGCATATTAGTAAAAGAAAAAGTTTTTTTTTTTTTTTTAAGATGTTCCTGCTGCTGCTGTTGCTAAGTTGCTTCAGTCGTGTCCGACTCTGTGAGACCCCATAGACAGCAGCCCACCAGGCTCCCCCGTCCCTGGGATTCTCCAGGCAAGAACACTGGAGTGGGTTGCCATTTCCTTCTCCAATGCACGAAAGTAAACTGAAAGTGAAGTCGCTCAGTCGTGTCCGACTCTTCGCGACCCCATGGGCTGCAGCCCACCAGGCTCCTCCGTCCATGTTACCTCCTAATAATATTTTTTTTGGAAAAAATAAACTTGTTTTGTCTCTTTCCCCTTCCCATCTCAATCTAATACAGTGAATCTTAAGTGGGGGACAGGGTATCATACCCTGAGGGGACATTTGGCAATATGGAGACATTTTTTGGTCACACGTAGAGGGGGGATGCTACTGGCATCTAGTGGGTAGAGGCTCCAGTGCTGTTTAAACATCCTTTAATGCACAAGACAGGCCACATAACAAAGGATTATTTGGTTCGAAACATCAGTAGTGCTGAGAGGACTTCCCCGGTGGTCCATTGGCTAACATTCTGGGGCTTCCGGTGCAGGGGGTCCAGGTTCAATCCCTGGTCAGGGAACTAGATCCTACATGCTGTAACTCAAAAAAGAAAAAAAAATCCCACATTCTGAAACTAAGACCTGATGCAGTCAAAAACAAAAAAAGTGGTGCTGACATTAAGAAATCCTAACCTAATGCAACGTATAATATTTTGTTATCCTAGCACTCCAGTTAAATTGCTCTCATAAAGACCAATAATGATCTCAGAATAGATAACTGAAAGACTCCTTTAGAAACTCTTATATTTTTATTATACCTTTTTCTTGGAGAAGGAAATGGCAAGCCACTCCTGTATTCTTGGCCTGGGGAATTCCATGCACAGAGGAGCCTGGTGGGCTACAGTCCATGGGGTTGCAGAGTCAGACACGACTGAGTGACTAACACACACACATACTTTTTATTGTTGTTTAATCACTAAGTTGTGTCCGACTCTTTTATGACCCCAGGGACTATAGCCTACCAGGCTCCTCTGTCTATGGGATTTCCCAGGCAAGAATACTGGAGTGGATTGCCATTTCCTTTTCCAGGGGTGTTTCCCGACCCAGGGATCAAAGCCATGTCCCTGCATTGGCAGGCGGTTTGTTGTTGTTGTTGTTTTTTACCAGTGAGTCACCAGGGAGGCCCTACTCCTGTATTTTTACTTTGTTTCTATGCAGCATTTGGTACTGTTTAGCATTCCTTCTTTCAAAAGCTTTTTCTCTTGACTTGCATGACCTTGCTTTCTCTTGAGTCTCCTCCTTTGCTGGCTATCTTGCATCTGTTATCCTCTTGAAAGTTGCTGTTCTTCAGGGATCCCCATAGGCCCCTTGGTTCGTTCCTTACACATGATTTTCCTGGGTAATTTCATCCACACCCATGGTATCAAAGATGTCTAGATTAATAAAGTCCAAATCAACATATTTAATAATTTACTTGCTCTTTGAGCATCATACTCTTATAATCACCTATTAGATTTCTTCACGTAATATCTCATTAATATCTGAAATTCAACATAGTAAAGCTAAACCCATTCTCTAGCATACCTCTCCTCTTTTTATTTTTATTTATTTATTTTTGGCCATGCTTTGAAGCTTTTGGGATTGTAGTTCCTGACCAGGGATTGAACCTGGGCCATGGCAGTGAAAGTGCTGAGTCCTAATCACTGGACCACCAGGGAATTTCCTCCCCTCTTTTTATTAGATTTATTTACTTACTTATTTATGAAGTAGAAAAGAACAGCTTTATTACTTTGCCAGGCAAAGAGGACCACAGCAGGCTACGCCCTCAAAACTGTGTCCTGACCTGGAAGGGGCAGAGAGGAGTTTTATCGTCATGGGTTCAAAGGGGAAGGTGTGATCAGTTTGTGGGCATTCTTCTGATTGCTTGGTGATGTGGCAGTTGTGAGTCAGCCTCATCAAGCTGGTTCCAGCCAGTCTGGGGTCTGTCTCCCTGCTTGTGGGCAGCAGACAGTTCACTTCTCCCACCTGGGGTAGTTTCAGCATCTGTCAAACCTCAGGGAGAGACAGGAAGACCTTGCAGAAGGGTTATAGGCCCAGCACTGTAGAGCCTTCCTGTGACATGGTCACATGGGATTTTAGAAATTGCCCCTCCGGGAGATCCAAGGTGTATGCAGGCAGTCAAGGTCAGGTCTCAGACTTGAAGAAAAAAAAAGAAGGGAAGGAAAGAGATTCCTGATTGTATTCAATTCCCATTTCAGATGGTTGAGGAAGCCTGTCTGTATCTATATGTTTGACTTCCAGGTGATAGCCCAGTTACCTCTCAAACAATGTCCTCCCCTCTCCCCTACCGAAGTTATGTTGAGTGCATTTCTATTACCTGCAACCATAGACTCCTGAGTCATACAATCCACTGACTATGAATTCAAGGATAAGGCTCTTGCCTTGGACTTCTTTGTAGATTCAGCTCTTACCCCAGTATCAAAGTAGATTGTACCATGTAGATACAAAATAGACACTGGATACAAAAATATCTGTGAGTCAATTAATGAAGCAAAAAGGAAAGGGAGAAAGGAAAAAAGAGAAGTGAAGAGGTAGTTAAAATTAAGAGGAGAGGAGAAATAGAAAAGAAAAAATATGAAGGAAAATTGAGGATGTGCTCAGTCATGCCCGACTCTCAGCAGGCCAGGTTTCTCTGTCTGTGGAATTTTCCAGGCAAGAATACTAGAGTGGGTTACCATTTCCTCCTTCATGGGATCTTCCTGACCCTAACCCAGGGATCAAACCTGCATCTCTTGCGTCTCCTGCATTGGAGGCAGATCCTTTACCATCTGAGCCACCAAGGAAAACTGTATGAGCTAGAGTTGTGTATAAATAAAGTTTTTTGTAAAAAAAAAAAAAAAGCCAAAAACCCAAACATACCATTTTCTCTCTCTCATTTCTATTTACCTCTATTGTGTCTCAGTTGTTGACAATCACCGACTCTCCTGCCTCTGACCCTCCCATCGTCTCTCTATGAGCTTGTTGTGGGGTGGATTTCCGAAAGGCGTGAGAATCCACACTCTGGTTTCTGCCTGGACAATCCCATGGACAGAGGAGCCTGGTGGGCTGCAGGCCACGGGGTCACAAAGAGTCCCACAGGACTGGGAGACTAACTCAACCACACATTTATTGACCAGGTGCCCTTTCTAAAGCTCTTCTCCCTGTTTTCTCTCATTCCTATCTTTCTTGTCCTCTTTATTTTTTTTCCTGCCTGCAGCAAGTAGTCTTTCTTAAGCAAAAATCTAATCTTGTCATTATCTTTCCAATGCCTCGCTATTGTTTGTGGAATAAAGTTCGACTTTCAAGCATGGCCTAGAAGATTCTGCATGATCTGCTTACCTCTCTAGCTGTCTCTCCATTCTTCCTCCTAAACACTCCCACTCCTGCCCCTAGGAAACAATCTTCCAGCCAAAATCAATGAGCTTCTTTAAATTCTCTGAATTACTAAATTTTTCTTATTTTGGTTTTCTCTCCACGCTTACCACCATCCCCCTTAACCCCACAAACTCTTTCTCCTCTGCCTCCCCTGGGCTCTCTGAGTGCCATCTCTGAGTGCCTCTCTGGGTGCCATCCTCCATCAGAGGATGGTCTATTTGTTTATTTCTTTATTTGACTGCACCGGATCTTAGTTGTGGCAAGCAAACTCTTTGTTGCGGCATGTGGGAATCTAGTTCCCTGACCGGAGTCCACCCCACCCAGCCCCCAAGTTGGGAGCAGGGAGTCTTAGCCCCTGGGGCACCAGGGAAGTCCTAGAGCATCTACTTTCAAACGCATGTCTGCTAGGCTATCCCTCTATGCAGCTTGCTGAGATAAAGGATGTTGTCTTTTTTGTTACCTCTTCTATAAACCTCCTCTCCCCTTCTTCCTCTGTTACCTAAGGGGATCCTTTCATTTGCAGCAACCTGTTTAAAGAGTTTATTTTCTGACACTGGCCTCCTGTACCATAGATAACTGACAATGCTAGTAAGTATCCTTTTTTTTTCTTCAGCCCTTAGATTAGAAAGCTATCTGATAAATTTAGAAAAGACAGGATTCACTTAGAGTCTATTTAGTAGGTATTTGCATTTTCCAGAGCTCTGCTATGAACTGGTTGCTTCTCAAATTATTGGGTTGGTCCAAAAGTTCATTTGGGTTTTTCTACAAATGTTGCAGAAAATCTTCCTGCAAATGATCTTCCTGACTCAGGGATCGAACCTGGGTTTCCTGCATTGCAGGCAGATTCTTTACCATCTGAGCCACCAGGGTCCTTATAAATGAATCCTACTACCCTTAAATTATGGGCTTCCCTAGTGGCTGACCGGTAAAGAACTCTACATTGCAGGAAACGCAGGTTCTATCCCTGGGTCAGGAAGATCCCCTGGAGAAGGATATGACAACCCACTCCAGTATTCATGCCTGGAAAATCCCATAGACAGAGGAGCCTGTAGGGTTACAGACCATGGGGGCACAAGAATCAGACATAACTTAGGGACTAAACCACCCAGATAACCACGATGGTGTGATCACTCACCTAGAGCCAGACATCCTGGAATGTGAAGTCAAGTGAGCCTTAGAAAGCATCACTATGAACAAAGCTAGTGGAGGTGATAGAATTCCAGTTGAGCTACTTCAAATCCTGAAAGATGATGTTGTGAAAGTGCTCCACTCAATATGCCAGCAAATTTGGAAAACTCAGCAGGGGCCACA
>NW_011494846.1:4495067-4498844 GCF_000754665.1 Bison bison bison
CTCATCTCACATGAGAGTAAAGTAATGCTCAAAATTCTCCAAGCCAGGCTTCAGCAATACGTGAACCGTGAACTTCCAGATGTTCAAGCTGGTTTTAGAAAAGGCAGAGGAACCAGAGATCAAATTGCCAATATCCGCTGGATCATCGAAAAAGCAAGAGAGTTCCAGAAAAAATCTATTTCTGCTTTATTGACTATGCCAAAGCCTTTGACTGTGTGGATCACAATAAACTGTGAAAAATTCTGAAAGAGATGAGCATACCAGACCACCTGACCTGCCTGTTGAGAAACCTATATGCAGGTCAGGAAGCAACAGTTAGAACTGGACATGGAACAACAGACTGGTTCCAAATAGGAAAAAGAGTACGCAAAGGCTGTATATTGACACCCTGCTTATTTAACTTATATGCAGAGTACATCATGAGAAATGCTGGGCTGGAGGAAGCACAAGCTGGAATCAAGATTGCTGGGAGAAATCTCAATAACCTCAGATATGCAGATGACACCACCCTTATGCCAGAAAGTGAAGAAGAACTAACCTCTTGATGAAAGTGAAAGGAGAGAGTGAAAAAGTTGGCTTAAAGCTCAACATTCAGAAAACGAAAATTATGGCATCTGGTCCCATCACTTCATGGCAGATAGATGGGGAAACAGTGAAAACAGTGGCTAACTTTATTTTGGGGGGCTCCAAAATCACTGCAGATGGTGATTGCAGCCATGAAATTAAAAGATGCTTACTCCATGGAAGGAAAGTTATGACCAACCTAGATAGCATATTCAAAAGCAGAGACATTACTATGCCAAGAAAGGTCTGTCTAGTCAAGGCTATGGTTTTTCCAGTAGTCATGTATGGATGTGAGAGTTGGACTATAAAGAAAGCTGAGCGCCGAAGAATTGATGCTTTGAACTGTAGTGTTGGAGAAGACTCTTGCGAGTTCATTGGACTGCAAGGAAATCCAACCAGTCCATCCTAAAGGAGATTAGTCCTGGATGTTCACTGGAAGGACTGATGTTGAGGCTGAAACTCCAATATTTTGGCCACCTCATGCAAAGAGCTGACTCATTGGGAAAGACCCTGATGCTGGGAAAGATTGAGGGCAGGAGGAGAAGGGGACGACAGAGGATGAGATGGTTGGATGGCATCATCGACTCAATGGACGTGGGTTTGGGTGGACTCCAGGAGTTGGTGATGGACAGGGAAGCCTGGCGTGCTGCAGTTCATGGGGTCACAAAGAGTCGGACATGACTGAGTGACTGAATTGACTGAAACCACCAATCACCATCACTATTAAATTACAATCTAACTATGAATAATGCTACACTCTAACCTACTCCATATACATATATTGACACGTAAATGAACAAATAAATGCCATTTAACAACTCACCACTGAGAGGATGAGATAGCTGGTTGGCATCACGGATGTACTTGACATGAACTTGGGCAAACTTGGGGAGATGATGAGAGACATAGAGGCCTGGCTGCTGCAGTCCATGGGTTCACAGAAAGTCCGACTCAAATGGGCCACTAAACAACAACTCACCTTCTATATTCCCTGTAGGGATATGTCACTCGGAGAGCTTTCCTGTTAGTGATACAGCGATGTTTCACAACCCCTTTCCATCACTCTCATCTTTCATAGTATTGCTCAGTATGCTCTGCTTTTTGCTAGTTCATTTGCCAACTAGATTTCTCTTTGAATACATACAGCTGCTCCTCCCCAGAACTTCAGGACTGCATCACTCATGAGAACGGAGACCCCAGGCACACTCAGTACCCAAAGCCAAGTGAAATTAATTGCCCTTGCCCTGACTTGGGGTCCTGATAGGTGGTTCAGTTCAGTTCAGTTCAGTTCAGTCACTCAGTTGTGTCTGACTCTTTGTGACCCCATGAATTGCAGCACACCAGGCCTCCCTGTCCATCACCAACTCCCAGAGTTCACTCAAACTCACGTCCATCAAGTCAGTGATGCCATCTAGCCATCTCATCCTCTGTCGTCCCCTTCTCCTCCTGCCCCCAATCCCTCCCAGCATCAGAGTCTTTTCCAATGAGTCAACTCTTCGAATGAGGTGGCCAAAGTACTGGGTTTCAGTTTTAGCATCATTCCTTCCAAAGAACACCCAGGACTGATCTCCGCTAAAATGGAGTGGTTGGATCTCCTTGCAGTCCAAGGGACTCTCAAGAGTCTTCTCCTACACCACGGTTCAAAGGCATCAATTCTTCAGCACACAGCTTTCTTCACAGTCCAACTCTCACATCCATACATGACTACTGGAAAAGCCATAGCTTTGACTAGACGGACCTTTGTTGGCAAAGTAATGTCTCTGCTTTTGGATATGCTATCTAGGTTGGTCATAACTTTCCTTCCAAGGAGTAAGCATCTTTTAATTTCATGGCTGCAATCACCATCTGCAGTGATTTTGGAGCCCCCCAAAATAAAGTTAGCCACTGTTTTCACTGTTTCCCCATCTATCTGCCATGAAGTGATGGGACCAGATGCCATGATCTTCGTTTTCTGAATGTTGAGCTTTAAGCCAACTTTTTCACTCTCTTCTTTCACTTTCATCAAGAGGCCTTTTAGTTCCTCTTCACTTTCTGCCATAAGGGTGGTGTCATCTGCATATCTGAGGTTATTGATATTTCTCCCGGCAATCTTGATTCCAGCTTGTGCTTCTTCCAGTCCAGCGTTTCTCATGATGTACTCTGCATATCAGTTTAATAAGCAGGGTGACAATATACAGCCTTGACGTACTCCTTTTCCTATTTGGAACCATTCTGTTGTTCCATGTCCAGTTCTAACTGTTGCTCCCTGACCTGCATACAAGTTTCTCAAGAGGCAGGTCAGGTGGTCTGGTATGCTCATTTCTTTCAGAATATTCCACAGTTTATTGTGATCCACACAGTCAAAGGCTTTGGCATAGTCAGTAAAGCAGAAATAGATGTTTTTCTGGAACTCTCTTGCTTTTTCGATGATCCAGCGGATATTGGCAATTTGATCTCTGGTTCCTCTGCCTTTTCTAAAACCAGCTTGAACATCTGGAAGTTCACGGTTCACGTATTGCTGAAGTCTGGCTTGGAGAATTTTGAGCATTACTAGCGTGTGAGATGAGTGCAATTGTGTGGTAGTTTGGGCATTCTTTGGCATTGCCTTTCTTTGGGATTGGAATGAAAACTGACCTTTTCCAGTCCTGTGGCCCCTGCTGAGTTTTCCAAATTTGCTGGCATATTGAGTGGAGCACTTTCACAGCATCATCTTTCAGGATTTGAAGTAGCTCAACTGGAATTCCATCACCTCCACTAGCTTTGTTCGTAGTGATGCTTTCTAAGGCCCACTTGACTTCACATTCCAGGATGTCTGGCTCTAGGTCAGTGATCACACCATCATGGTTATATTGGTCATGAAGATCTTTTTTGTACAGTTCTTCTGTGTATTCTTGCCACCTCTTCTTAATATCTTCTGCTTCTGTTAGGTCCGTACCATTTCTGTCCTTTATCGAGCCAATCTTTGCATGAAATGTTCCCTTGGTGTCTCTAATTTTCTTGAAGAGATCTCTAGTCTTTCCCATTTTGTTGTTTTCCTCTATTTCTTTGCATTGATCGCTGAGGAAGGCTTTCTTATCTCTTCTTGCTATTCTTTGGAACACTGCATTCAGATGTTTTTATATTTCCTTTTCTCGTTTGCTTTTCGCTTCTCTTCTTTTCACAGCTATTTGTAAGGCCTCCTTAGACAGCCATTTTGCTTTTTTGCATTTCTTTTCCAGGGGGATGGTCTTGATC